>NC_088647.1:7163627-7376127 GCF_964019385.1 Sycon ciliatum
TGTTTTGAATAGAAGCCTGTTTTGAATACAAGCCTGTTTTGAATACAAGCCTGTTTTGAATAGAAGCCTGTTTTGAATAGAAGCCTGTTTTGAATAGAAGCCTGTTTTGAATAGAAGCCTGTTTTGAATAGAAGCCTGTTTTGAATAGAAGCCTGTTTTGAATAGAAGCCTGTTTTGAATAGAAGCCTGTTTTGAATACAAGCCTGTTTTGAATACAAGCCTGTTTTGAATACAAGCCTGTTTTGAATACAAGCCTGTTTTGAATACAAGCCTGTTTTGAATACAAGCCTGTTTTGAATACAAGCCTGTTTTGAATACAAGCCTGTTTTGAATACAAGCCTGTTTTGAATACAAGCCTGTTTTGAATACAAGCCTGTTTTGAATACAAGCCTGTTTTGAATACAAGCCTGTTTTGAATACAAGCCTGTTTTGAATACAAGCCTGTTTTGAATACAAGCCTGTTTTGAATACAAGCCTGTTTTGAATACAAGCCTGTTTTGAATACAAGCCTGTTTTGAATACAAGCCTGTTTTGAATACAAGCCTGTTTTGAATACAAGCCTGTTTTGAATACAAGCCTGTTTTGAATACAAGCCTGTTTTGAATACAAGCCTGTTTTGAATACAAGCCTGTTTTGAATACAAGCCTGTTTTGAATACAAGCCTGTTTTGAATACAAGCCTGTTTTGAATACAAGCCTGTTTTGAATACAAGCCTGTTTTGAATACAAGCCTGTTTTGAATACAAGCCTGTTTTGAATACAAGCCTGTTTTGAATACAAGCCTGTTTTGAATACAAGCCTGTTTTGAATACAAGCCTGTTTTGAATACAAGCCTGTTTTGAATACAAGCCTGTTTTGAATACAAGCCTGTTTTGAATACAAGCCTGTTTTGAATACAAGCCTGTTTTGAATACAAGCCTGTTTTGAATACAAGCCTGTTTTGAATACAAGCCTGTTTTGAATACAAGCCTGTTTTGAATACAAGCCTGTTTTGAATACAAGCCTGTTTTGAATACAAGCCTGTTTTGAATACAAGCCTGTTTTGAATACAAGCCTGTTTTGAATACAAGCCTGTTTTGAATAGAAGCCTGTTTTGAATACAAGCCTGTTTTGAATAGAAGCCTGTTTTGAATAGAAGCCTGTTTTGAATAGAAGCCTGTTTTGAATAGAAGCCTGTTTTGAATAGAAGCCTGTTTTGAATAGAAGCCTGTTTTGAATAGAAGCCTGTTTTGAATACAAGCCTGTTTTGAATACAAGCCTGTTTTGAATACAAGCCTGTTTTGAATACAAGCCTGTTTTGAATACAAGCCTGTTTTGAATACAAGCCTGTTTTGAATAGAAGCCTGTTTTGAATACAAGCCTGTTTTGAATACAAGCCTGTTTTGAATACAAGCCTGTTTTGAATACAAGCCTGTTTTGAATACAAGCCTGTTTTGAATACAAGCCTGTTTTGAATACAAGCCTGTTTTGAATACAAGCCTGTTTTGAATACAAGCCTGTTTTGAATACAAGCCTGTTTTGAATACAAGCCTGTTTTGAATACAAGCCTGTTTTGAATACAAGCCTGTTTTGAATACAAGCCTGTTTTGAATACAAGCCTGTTTTGAATACAAGCCTGTTTTGAATACAAGCCTGTTTTGAATACAAGCCTGTTTTGAATACAAGCCTGTTTTGAATACAAGCCTGTTTTGAATACAAGCCTGTTTTGAATAGAAGCCTGTTTTGAATAGAAGCCTGTTTTGAATAGAAGCCTGTTTTGAATAGAAGCCTGTTTTGAATAGAAGCCTGTTTTGAATAGAAGCCTGTTTTGAATAGAAGCCTGTTTTGAATAGAAGCCTGTTTTGAATAGAAGCCTGTTTTGAATAGAAGCCTGTTTTGAATAGAAGCCTGTTTTGAATAGAAGCCTGTTTTGAATAGAAGCCTGTTTTGAATAGAAGCCTGTTTTGAATAGAAGCCTGTTTTGAATAGAAGCCTGTTTTGAATAGAAGCCTGTTTTGAATAGAAGCCTGTTTTGAATAGAAGCCTGTTTTGAATAGAAGCCTGTTTTGAATAGAAGCCTGTTTTGAATAGAAGCCTGTTTTGAATAGAAGCCTGTTTTGAATAGAAGCCTGTTTTGAATAGAAGCCTGTTTTGAATAGAAGCCTGTTTTGAATAGAAGCCTGTTTTGAATAGAAGCCTGTTTTGAATAGAAGCCTGTTTTGAATACAAGCCTGTTTTGAATACAAGCCTGTTTTGAATACAAGCCTGTTTTGAATACAAGCCTGTTTTGAATACAAGCCTGTTTTGAATACAAGCCTGTTTTGAATACAAGCCTGTTTTGAATACAAGCCTGTTTTGAATACAAGCCTGTTTTGAATACAAGCCTGTTTTGAATACAAGCCTGTTTTGAATACAAGCCTGTTTTGAATACAAGCCTGTTTTGAATACAAGCCTGTTTTGAATACAAGCCTGTTTTGAATACAAGCCTGTTTTGAATACAAGCCTGTTTTGAATACAAGCCTGTTTTGAATACAAGCCTGTTTTGAATACAAGCCTGTTTTGAATACAAGCCTGTTTTGAATACAAGCCTGTTTTGAATACAAGCCTGTTTTGAATAGAAGCCTGTTTTGAATAGAAGCCTGTTTTGAATAGAAGCCTGTTTTGAATAGAAGCCTGTTTTGAATAGAAGCCTGTTTTGAATAGAAGCCTGTTTTGAATAGAAGCCTGTTTTGAATAGAAGCCTGTTTTGAATAGAAGCCTGTTTTGAATAGAAGCCTGTTTTGAATAGAAGCCTGTTTTGAATAGAAGCCTGTTTTGAATAGAAGCCTGTTTTGAATACAAGCCTGTTTTGAATACAAGCCTGTTTTGAATAGAAGCCTGTTTTGAATAGAAGCCTGTTTTGAATAGAAGCCTGTTTTGAATAGAAGCCTGTTTTGAATAGAAGCCTGTTTTGAATAGAAGCCTGTTTTGAATAGAAGCCTGTTTTGAATAGAAGCCTGTTTTGAATAGAAGCCTGTTTTGAATAGAAGCCTGTTTTGAATAGAAGCCTGTTTTGAATAGAAGCCTGTTTTGAATAGAAGCCTGTTTTGAATAGAAGCCTGTTTTGAATACAAGCCTGTTTTGAATACAAGCCTGTTTTGAATACAAGCCTGTTTTGAATACAAGCCTGTTTTGAATACAAGCCTGTTTTGAATACAAGCCTGTTTTGAATACAAGCCTGTTTTGAATACAAGCCTGTTTTGAATACAAGCCTGTTTTGAATACAAGCCTGTTTTGAATACAAGCCTGTTTTGAATACAAGCCTGTTTTGAATACAAGCCTGTTTTGAATACAAGCCTGTTTTGAATACAAGCCTGTTTTGAATACAAGCCTGTTTTGAATACAAGCCTGTTTTGAATACAAGCCTGTTTTGAATACAAGCCTGTTTTGAATACAAGCCTGTTTTGAATACAAGCCTGTTTTGAATACAAGCCTGTTTTGAATACAAGCCTGTTTTGAATACAAGCCTGTTTTGAATACAAGCCTGTTTTGAATACAAGCCTGTTTTGAATAGAAGCCTGTTTTGAATAGAAGCCTGTTTTGAATACAAGCCTGTTTTGAATACAAGCCTGTTTTGAATACAAGCCTGTTTTGAATACAAGCCTGTTTTGAATACAAGCCTGTTTTGAATACAAGCCTGTTTTGAATACAAGCCTGTTTTGAATACAAGCCTGTTTTGAATAGAAGCCTGTTTTGAATACAAGCCTGTTTTGAATAGAAGCCTGTTTTGAATACAAGCCTGTTTTGAATAGAAGCCTGTTTTGAATAGAAGCCTGTTTTGAATAGAAGCCTGTTTTGAATAGAAGCCTGTTTTGAATAGAAGCCTGTTTTGAATAGAAGCCTGTTTTGAATACAAGCCTGTTTTGAATACAAGCCTGTTTTGAATACAAGCCTGTTTTGAATACAAGCCTGTTTTGAATACAAGCCTGTTTTGAATACAAGCCTGTTTTGAATACAAGCCTGTTTTGAATACAAGCCTGTTTTGAATACAAGCCTGTTTTGAATACAAGCCTGTTTTGAATACAAGCCTGTTTTGAATACAAGCCTGTTTTGAATACAAGCCTGTTTTGAATACAAGCCTGTTTTGAATACAAGCCTGTTTTGAATACAAGCCTGTTTTGAATACAAGCCTGTTTTGAATACAAGCCTGTTTTGAATACAAGCCTGTTTTGAATACAAGCCTGTTTTGAATACAAGCCTGTTTTGAATACAAGCCTGTTTTGAATACAAGCCTGTTTTGAATACAAGCCTGTTTTGAATACAAGCCTGTTTTGAATACAAGCCTGTTTTGAATAGAAGCCTGTTTTGAATAGAAGCCTGTTTTGAATACAAGCCTGTTTTGAATACAAGCCTGTTTTGAATACAAGCCTGTTTTGAATACAAGCCTGTTTTGAATACAAGCCTGTTTTGAATACAAGCCTGTTTTGAATACAAGCCTGTTTTGAATAGAAGCCTGTTTTGAATACAAGCCTGTTTTGAATAGAAGCCTGTTTTGAATACAAGCCTGTTTTGAATAGAAGCCTGATTTTTAAGATACACTGTCAGTGTCAGTGCATAAGCCTGGTTTAGTGTTGACATACATAGAGATACATGGTTTGAATAGAAGCCTGGCTTGAATAGAAGCCTAGCGCTGATATCGGCTTATACGGCCGTAAGCACCTGCTTTTATACGCGACATTACGGTACTTGTGGATTTTGTTGTATTTATGGGGCCTTGGAGTTCGGAGTTTTTTTGTCTTTCGCCCTTTCATTAGTTTAAGTAGCCATAAGCACAACGAAATGATGCATAAGCATCCTCGTATGGATATCATTTCTAGGGCCTATGCATGCTAGAGAACATCTTACAAATAAACAGCACTTCTTCTCTAAAAGCTTTTTCATGGCCAAAGTGGTTCTAGCTTCCTTAACTGGCATTTCCTGGCTGTTTTTATTGAAACTCAGTCGCTAGGATAGGATAGCCTTCCCAGTCCTTGATCCTTTGTGTGCCTCAAAATGCCTGGTTTTGGATTTGCTGGGCTGTGCGTGTACCCTAGCCTGCTGAGATGGATATATCTGACTGTACCGTGAGTTGTGCAATGCTCTCAATAACCCCAGTGTGGTGATTGTTATTGTGACTGTATCTGACTGTACCGTGAGTTGTGCAATGCTCTCCATAACCCCAGTGTGGTTATTGTTATTGTGGCAGGCGGTGACTGTAATACTCGCTCTACTTGGCGTGTTCAGTGCCGTGCGTCACGTCCGCTACATCATGATATCACTGGATAAGTTCCTGCACGCCGAGCGGCGCTTCTTCAGGAACAACGCCGATGCCCAGTACTCGTCGAAGAGGACGCTAAAAGATCGCGTTGGCAAAAAGCTGCGCCTGCTCCGAGTGGTGGTGAGCATGCTGCTCGTGTTGTTATGTCTTCTGTGATTCTGTTGTGTTTTCTGTGATTCTGTTGTGTCTTCTGTGATTCTGCCGCTCTTTACAGTTGCTGTCGTGTATTCGATGTGGCAAACTAATTATCCCCACCTCTGACATGACTTGTGAATGCATGAAATGAGCAAACTAGTATCTGTCTGTCCATCTGCCCCCCCCCCCCCCTCTCTCTCTCTCTCTCTCCCTGAGTCCATGTGTGTGTGTGTTTGTGTGTGTCTGTCTGTCTCCCCTTCTTCAGCTTGTGTTCACGCTGGCGTTCCCGCTAGTGTACATCATCGGCAGCGCCGTAGCCCAAGCCCGCTTCCAAAGCCAGACCAACATACAGGCAATGCTGCGTGAATGCTTCGAAGCCTTCTTCCTTCTACTCCTGCTGTGGGCATTCCGCCTCAGGGAGTGCTGTGATTACGCGCTGATAAAGATTGACACACACCCAAAGGAAAGTGAACAATCTATCGTATTGCTGGGTGCTGGAAAGACGACCATGTTCTTCTCGCAAAACAGCGAGAGGTGTTCCGCGATTGCCACATCGTCGACATGAGAGACGACCATGTTCTTCTCGCAAAACAGCGAGACGTGTTCCGCGATTGCCACATCGTCGACATGAGAGCATTTTTTTAAACATTCCCGTGAGCACCAAGTCAACCCTAGCTGGTCTTATGGGTGAGTCTTGTATGATTTGTAAAGAGCAGCCGAGCCACCAGTGGTCAGCAATCATGCGTATTCAAACTAGAAATTGATCATGTCGATAGTATTGACGGGCTATTCCGACAAACTGGCATAAGCATTATCCTTAGGATACATTATTTACTTGAGGAACAGGGTTCCAGATTTGAATTAGCCACACACCTCTCCTCCCTCCTTCCCCCTGTAGCATCTTGCATTGACCTCGTTTGGCCAGGCTACCTTGAATTTTATTCACACTTAATACGTGCCTGCAAGGGGGAGAGAGATTGCTTGCAACATGGCACGTTCAATCTGGTTTCCATCACTTTGCCTGCTGCATTATATAATTTATAATCAAACCGGCCTATCGACCATGCAACAATATAGACAGCTTTGAAAGCAACTACTTTACCGGACCTATTCATCAGACCATATACTGTATGTGAATAGGGATTGCAAGTGCCATTTTGCTTGCAATGGAACCTATTCTAGTGCTATTTCTCGTGCTACTGTTGTTGAGGCATTTACTGTGTGTGTGTATCTTGATTTTGATGTGCCACACTGACAAATAATTAGTAGCAATCCTTTTTATATCCCTGCCCATATATAATTATGGCGCTGCTATAATTTGGCACTGCTCAACAAATGTTAGCGCTTCTAGGCTCGTACTGAGATCATACTGAGATTGTGGCGTTGAAATCAAACCAGCACCAGATCAAAATTGCATGTACAAGTAGTAACAATAATTTTCCCAAATCTTGGAAAGAATTTCAAACTACAAACTACTTCATACTGAGAATGTGGCGTTGTAATCACTAGATAAACCAGCATCAGATTAAAATTGCATGTAGTAACAATAATTTTCCCTAATCCTTGGAAGAATTTCAAACTACGAAAGGCAGACCAGATAGAAAACTATAAAAAAATGAACACAACGTACACACATCCATGGATAAAAAGAAATAGTTCCCTGCCCAGCTACGATGCAAGGCTCTCTTTGGCAAGGCTTTTTTTGTTAATAAATCACGTGCAGTGTAGATCATCGGCGTGAGCGAAGACTCCTACCTGATGCAGCAACAGCTGCAGCAGGTGGTATTGGTGGTGGCTTCTCCGGCGAGCTGAAGCCCTGTGTCTCCTCGATGCATGTAGCGTGCAGTGCTGTTCCATTGGGAGAGTGTAGCATAGATGTGGTTGACACACTGTACGCAATACACGAATTCCAAACATAAACAACCTAAGTGTGCGTGAAATGTACGTGCTCAAAAACACAGCAGTGTTGTCCAACGAAAGCAGGCCTTGTGAGCTGGGCTAGTTCTAGGTAAGTGTATGCTGTACTAAACGCAGCCGTACCCATGCAAACACTGGACTGTGACTAGGGGGCTGGATGTCATTCAGGACACGTGTAGTAAAGTTCTAGCCAGTTGCATTTGACCCGATGATGAATACTGTAGCGCCATGATCCAGTGTGTGCGGTGCTAGGGCCAGGTAGTGTAGTGCCCAGTGCTAGTTTATTCATTAGGACGGATATCACAGGGCCATGTAGTGCGGTGCCTAGTGCTAGTTTATTCATTAGGACGGATATCACAGGGCAGCATACATAGCAAAGGTCAGGACATTACTTTTACACAGCATAGCAAGCAAAGTATCACGGTGTGTACGGTGGTAAATGTAGTCGAAAAAGGTATGAACCGTGTGTAAATCAGCATCACGTGTCCAGTGTCTAATCAAGGATCAAGCAATACAGCAGACCTCTGTCCACAGAGTGATCAGTACTGACTACTCGTACCCCTGTTGGTGGAGGATTGCAATTACTGTGAAAGCCCGAGTCCCTTCTTCTGTGCTACACACACATGATATATTAGCCACTGCCAAAATTAAAACTGGTAAAAATTCAAGCAGCACTTACCGACTCGTGGGTTTCTGTGGTGGAGAATAATCCATTTGCGTCTCCTCAGCCAGAATTTGAGGTGAGATGTCAGCGGATGTTCGCTGCAGCCAGGAAAACAAGTAAAGAAAATGGTTAGTAAGGGAGCATCTCATAAGTTCGCACCTATTTTGTAAACGTAACGCATTTCGAATAGACTTTACCCCCCTACCTCCCCCCTCTATTCGAAAGTCTTATCGCACATTTTCCGTGTGGATCTTTATACTGTACTGTGCGTGTCCATGCCCATGCATGCCATGCCCATGGTATGCACATGTACAAAATTAATGTACACTGTACATGGACATGAATGTCAAAGTGAATAGCATACGACTACTTACTGTAGTCAGTAGTACCCCATCTACATAAATGTAGATATTGAGTACAAGTACAATGAATGACTTGTACACGCACATAAACAGAGTTCCTCCACAACAACTAGTGTACTGACTCTGTAAAAGCTGGCCAGGTACACAGTTTGATCAGGCTGGTGTGACATTTGACACCTCTGAGTAGCCTGCATGAATGCAGTGTATGCAAGGTTTAGCTGACCTCCAAACACAGGTACAAAAATAATAGATGTACACCTAAACACACTCATTTGCTGAAGTACTACACAGAACATGCACTGCATGCACATTATGTACACATCCAGAAAATGTGCGAACTGTCATTTTTCTATTCGAAAAGGGCGTTACCCCCCTACCCCCGTTTCGAAATGCGTTACGTTTAGGAAAAAAATGTGAACTAATGAGATGCTCCCTAAGTTAAAATCCAGCTCCGCACAATTATATGAAAAGAATGCAGGACACATGGCCTCTTTGGTTTGGGACTGCTTGCATGGTTGATTCACCGTCGCAGAATTAACACCAGAGCCACACGGCTGTGTAAGCAGATAACTCCTATGTGAATAAAAAGCTCTCCCCCCCCCCCCCCCCCCTCTCTCTCTCTCTCTCTCTCTCTCTCTTTCACTCTCGTGACATAGCCCCGAGATCTGCTGCTCCAAAACATACACAGGGAACAGGTGTACAAGATGACCCACGGACAGTACAGGGAAGAAAATAAGGCTTACTGGTGCAGGCGCAGTGACGAAAACACCACTTGAATCTGGTGTAGAGGCACCGGGGAACTGTGTCTCAGCATTGTCATCATCAAATGATGCTTGTGCACAGTCATCAGCATCGACACCATTGATCAGTGATTGGGGTGGTAGTAATGGCGGTTGGACGGCATTGCCAAAGAACACACCCTGATCTACGTCTGAGACACTGGTATTGCTGGTGGTGCTGGCAGCGCAGCCCGACTCCGATGCAGCAGTGGCGGCTGCAAGCAATGGCTGCGAGTCGCACTGGCTGAATTCGTCCACGGCACCGCTCTCCTGATCCAGGGTGTTCCCCTGTGCACTGCTGTTTCTAACATCAGCACCATTGCATGCGGTTGAATCCAGCACTGTCCCTGTCGCACTGCCAGTGGCACTCTCCAGTACTGGCATTGAATTGCATTGTGTTTCCCAAGTACAGTCCATTGCCCTGGCAGAGCCACTCCCCAAGTCTTGGCCATCTTCGCCTGAGTCATCAATACCCCCATGTGTCGCACTCGTGTTTGTGGTGATCGGAACGCCAGTATACTCTTCTTCCACCTCACTGCAGGTGTATTCGGCCGTAGCGTCGCTCGCAGTACACTCAGAACCATCATCCTGCTGCTGCCGACGGTGGTGCTTATGCTGCCGCTGCTGCAGCTGCACAACACCAGCTGGAGTAGGAGATCCGATATCATTGCACTGTCGCTCGGTCTTGCTACATCCAGTCTTGGCTGCAGATTGTTGCTCGTTTTCGGCACAAACTCCGTCGCTATCACTCTCCATCATGAAGGCACGTGACTGCATTTCTTGGCACAGAGCGCCTCTGCTTTCATGTGTGAGTGGTGATACTGCAGATGGAGCATGCTTGGACCTGGTCGAGCGACGCTTCTTCAGCTGCGGGGATGACAACGTTGAATCAAACTCATGCGATGATCCACTTCTCGTTTGCTCAAAGTCGTCATCAGAGATAACCTGCTTGGTGAACGACTGGTTGCCTGAGCGCTTGCGCTTGTTCTTCCTGCCCCCTCGGCCAATACCGGCATTGTCGGAGACAAGATCCTGAACAGTGACTTCGGATTCTTCCAGGTGCGTTGTCTGCTTATCTGCGGCATTGTCATCCAACCGCCGGACATTGTCATCGTCGGATGACGGTGCTTCAATGTACGACTGGCGCACGGCACGTCTACGTGTGCTGCGGCGGTTCTGAGACGAGTAGCCGGTTTGCAAGAAGTCCTGCGGATCGACATCAGTATCGGTACTCGACGCCATCGGCGCCTCTTCCTCATCACTGAGCGCCAGTGTCTTCTTGCGCGTTGAGCGCTGCCGACGTTTGGCCGGTAGTTGTACACGTGGTGATGGCCGCGCCTTTCCATGTCGCGGTGAAGACCGAACACGCTGAGCTGGAGAGCGGCTAGCATTCCTGGAAGGGGTGATCGCCTCGGCAACTGGACCAACCGGGGCAGCAGCAGCTCCCGTGCCACCCTGCCGTCGCTGCCTGACCTCGTCGATGAGATGATCAAAGTGACCCTGATGGTGTTGAGCTGGAGAACAGACACAACACCAATACAAACATCCACACATCAAAAATTATGAAACATAGGACACCGCATGGACCAGGGCTTTAACATGACTCCACACCTCACAGCAGAAGTTTGCCCACATAGTGATAGCTCCACCACGATTACATACTGGTGAACCAGACTATGCAACTTCCGGAGAAAGCGGCCATAGCGACATTCTACTGTTTGGGTCATAGCAACTTGGTATTTTGCTGCATCACACACATTCTCACACACAGGTTGCGGTTTCACAAAGTTTATTTCTGTGGCGCATATGTTTAATATGGTTCCCGCTAGTTTCCTCTCTTCCCAAATCCAAGCTATTCAGCATAAGCGAAGCTGTGGACTCAGCACCCTGCTGGTTCACTTCAATGCGGATATGCAGACAAAAATAATACAGGCAGTTGACACTGAATGAGCTGATAATACCAAACAAAACTTCCACTTTTACAGTAATTTAATGAACCCTTTGCCATCCGACCAAATTTCCCCAGCAGTCCCAAATGCAATAATTCTCACCTTATTCTGAGAATATCTTCGGTTCTAATCAACCAATTTTCACAATCTTGGGCATTCTGGAAAGCTCTCCGCGAGCTGCGTACATCGAGCTCAAACAGGACACTACCGAGATCACATATCCAGCGCCAGGGAGCTTCAAATACACCCCATCGCTGGATATACGAGGAAATTCTCTCCTCGCCAGCCATTTCTCGCTCCTTCCATTTCTCGCTCCTTCATCGTAAACATTCCAAATTTTTTGCTTGAGTTTCTTTTCATGCTGCCCACGCGCTCAAAGCATGCCAAAGTGACTCAGCATGTCAGGAGAGGGGAAAAATCCCCGCTCAAGGTCAGTCACTCGGAAAGAAATTCGACTTTTGCCGTAGCTGAAATGTCGAGCGCAATATCTTTGGAATGCAACTAGGGGTCAAACGGGTGTTCCGGGTACCCGGGTACCCGCCCGTTAATCTCAGGTACCAATAGTAAAAGGGTACCCGTTTGTAAAAAAAAAAAAAAAAAAAAAGTTAGATTTCGATGATCCTATCGTATGCCAAGACTCAAAATAGGAGTGCGGATACTCTTTTCCTTTTCCTGTGCATTCCCGCTTTCGACTTAGTCAGGCAGGAGCAGGCTGAAAGACAGCCGTTCTCTCCACTCTAGTCCAAGTAAAAATCCTCGTACTGGGGGTTTTGATTGTAATGTGAGAAAATGCAAGACTTGAAACCGAGTCGTTCGAGGTGGCAGCTCAGTTACTAGAAAGTTACGATGGTTCTCCGACATCGACATCGAACCTGCCACAGTACTTGAAAATGAACTAGTGTCACCAGGCTGAGTGACCAGTCGGAGTGTCACACACGGTGATGTCCGTAGGTGGTAGCTATGATACTCATGGTTGTAGTTTGTTCCTTCAATCGACGAACTCGGTTTAGTTGAAAAGTTGTTCGAAATATTGCATACAAGATTACAGATTTGTGAAGATTCGTTTCACGAGTTCAACGAGCTAGCACTAGCAGCTAGCTGGCCAGCAGCACATCAGCTGTGTCAGGCACCCCAGCTAGCAATGGGTGCAAACATCTTCTGAATGGGAAGAGTACCAGTTCTCTGCGAACATAGCAAAAAGGATTGGGCGAGATCACGGGAGTTTTGCTAAACTATTCTGTCCTTGCATGGCTTGAATCACATCGATCTGCAGTTGATTTTGCGTACATGTATCAAAATACATGTAGCACTAGGACCATGTACGATTGTAACTGCCTGTGAAGTTATGTACATGGGCAAATGTACGGATGACATTCATTTGGAACCTTCATTGCCATAATATTATCATGAGACACGAATAAATAGAATGCGAATCATAATGTGGTATCAAAATACAACCTGAGAATATACAAATTTAAATCATGATTTATGTGATAAATGCACACAAAAATAATATGGCTGCTAAAGGGTACCCGTTAACCCGCCCGTTAAGAAAATTACCCGTTCGTTAGTTAAAGGTACACCCGTTTGACCCCTAAATGAAACATCACAGCTCTTTACCGATTGATGCAATGGAAAGCTGAGCTCTTCGGCTTCTTCCTAGATACTTAGTTATTTAAATTCCGACAAGAATCGATCGAGTTACGAATGTTTTAGTGTATGCATGTCCATCGATCTCTAGAGATCGATTCAAGTACGCACGGATGGTAACGGGTTAATATTGTAGCTAAGATTCAACGAAGTACGAGTATGTACTTGAACTAGGTGTGAAAATGACCTCTCCTCCAAGAAAGATAACAGTGTACGTTGAAGTACTACTATGTCACACCCATACACATTGTGGTGACAATGAATCCCAGCTTTGCTGTGTGTCACTTCGCTCAAGCAAACATCAACCGGCCAACTGCCGCATAATATTCGAACACTCACCATACTCCTGTCGCAACTTGTTCTTCTCATCCACGGACTGATTGGACTCAAAGCGAAGCGGTCTCTGTGCAGATAGACAACACAAACAGTGTAACAGCCTGCTGTCAATATCTTGATTCAGCGAGAGACTGAAAGCCTTTACTAAGCTAAGGGCAAACTACGACATTGGCTCACATCCTCTGAGGAGGCAACACAAGTCAGAACAAGAGGGAAGCAAGAATGAAGCAATGGGAACAACCTGGCAACATTATTAGAGGTGTAGACTCATCTGCATGGCATGGAGAAACCTGGCAGCAATTAAATATCAGGGCCAAGAGTTTAAATTCCGGCCCTAACGCACTTTTCTTTTAAAAGGGTTCAAACTGACAAGTCAGTCACCCACGCATAGTACAAACGGCATAGATACTAAGCACCCATAGTACAAGCAGCAAAGGCACTACCCAAAATAAGAGTGCTCTGTAGCAACCAATATTGCATCTTCCAAAAGGGCTCCATCTTGCAACTGGCAGGTTAGAAACAATCATTGAAATGTGACTGCATGTACCAGTACCAGATATATACCCAGACTGCAGCAAGCGCTAACCATGACACAATAACCAGTGCCATACTACACCTCTCAGCAATACAGTGCACCTCTCAGCAATACAGTGCACCTCTCGCTTACACAGGCACATACATGTACAAGTACATGGTCTGCATGAACTTATCCACCAGACCCAGGTCATCATCACCCATGCTGTTACGCCAGGGTTGGCACACGTATTGGCACGTGCCGTATCTGAAAATCTACACGTTCATGCTCTGTGGGCAGTCATGACACTGACCACCACCAGCACTGATGGCCATGCTAGTCATGGCACTACCACTGGCCGGCACTGATAACCATGCTAGTCATGGGGGCTGTGTAGGTGTGCGTGAAAAGCAGGGCCAAGCTGATACACACGGTGTGATACCACACATGGGGAGCCAAATGGTGCCAGTCTAACAGTAACTGTCCACTTCTCAATGCTCACTCAAGCTCTGTTTCAACAAGAAATTAGTCTGTTGGCTACGATACGCTGGCAAGACAAACAGTGCGTGAAGATATGCAAAGTTTCAAGTACTTTCAAAGAAATCGCAACACCGAACCAGTACAGGACAGCTTTGCCTGAATAACTGCAAGTGTTGGCTGGAAAACTGCAAATGCTGGTTGCTCATCACAGCTTCTGTCAGCAAGAGTGCAGGAGAACGACCCCCAGTGGAAATTTACCCATCATCCGAGGGGTACTCATTTAAGTGAAACAATCATAAAGAACAAAGCACCTCAACATGTTCATGTAAACTATAAAACTGAAACCAACAAGTGCACTTACTTGGCTCATGGATGTCACGCCACGGGACAACGGTGCAGAACCGGCCGCACGAGCTCTTTCTTCTTCGTCGATGGCCTTGGCTATTTCCACGCCTAAAAGGCAAGCGATGGATATTGTACAGGCACGCACATAAGTACACAAGAATATGAGAAAAAAAGAGTGAGGAAGAAACGAGAATGCAAAACGGACATGCTCGCCTAGAAAGAGAGAAACTGAGTGGAGGGAGAAAGGAGATGCAGTAGCTGTGCAAACATAAATATTTCATCCTTCAGGGACTGCAGTAGATAGATTGATCGAGATCAAGAAAGACGAACGGACAGACAGACAGAAGAGAAAAGGAGAGAGAGAGAGAGAGAGAGAGAGAGAGAGAGAGAGAGAGAGAGAGAGAAAGAGAGAGAGAGAGAGAGAGAGAAAGAGAGAGAGAGAGAGAGAGAGAGAGAGAGAGAGAGAGAGAGAGAGAGAGAGAGAGAGAGAGAGAGAACCATGTGACCCAGATGACAGTCAGACTACAAACCCATGCACTAACACAAAGAAGAGAAGCCGTGCAGTACCTGATCTGGGATTGCTTGAATCTGCTTCAGCATTGTAGCGGAGGACAAATTCCTGGTGCCGTTTCACCATAGCCTGTGGTGCAAAGGGCAGTAAGGAATCAAGCACAGGCTTGACTGTGATTACAAAACATACACAAGCAGTTTGACGGCGGGTGGCGTGTGTTCAAAATGATGCACGTGTGATACGGCTGGCTGCACCCTGGTAGTACAAACTTTGAAACTTTCGGAGGTGCACAGCAGCCAGGGCTTGTTATTTGCTAACGGAAACTGGCGCACCCAGTTGCCGGTTTACAATAAAAGTCTGCCACACACCACCTTTCGTACTACACCGTGAGTGAAGCTAAAATTAATTACACACGAAAGGGATGAAGTTGGTTGCTCCCATGCGGAGCAGACGCTGTGCGGAGCATACGCTATGCGGAGCACACGCTTTCTGCCGAACTTGACACTTGCACCTAGGAGCAACCAACTACTTCATCTACTAAAACCGCCAAAGTTGCTACTTCTTAAAGGGGAAGTTAAGGCAAAAATTAAAATTTCACCAGTTGTAGTCTTCGGGGTGCTGAGTCGAATGGTCTTGGTCCGAGAAAGCTGAGACGCTCCCTTCCTACTTGAATCCCAATCGAACTCGCGCACTTCCACCGAAACTGGGTGACTGCGCCCTACTAGATGGGGATTTGTATGCAAAATGTCACTAAAAGTGCCATTTCGTTCTTATAAAAGCACGGATGACCGCGATTGGCCCATATGTTGTAGTCTTTTGGACGCTGAGTCGACTGGTTTTGGTCCGAAAAGGCTGCGATGCAGCGTTCCTCCTTTATTCCCAATCGAACATGGTTGAACAAGCGGTCACGTGCTCCTGGGTGCCCAAATCACCTGGTCACCACGCCAGCAGGCGACAACTTTCACACCAAGGTTCACCCAAAAAAGGTCAAACAGGCTAGTAAGTTGTACCCTGCAGGCACGGTGACCAGGTGACTGGTGTACGCAGGAGCACGTGACCGCTTGTTCAACCATGTTCGATTGGGAATAAAGAAGGAACGCTGCATCGCAGCCTTTTCGGACCAAAACCAGTCGACTCAGCGTCCAAAAGACTACAACATATGGGCCAATCGCGGTCATCCGTGCTTTTATAAGAACGAAATGGCACTTTTAGTGACATTTTGCATACAAATCCCCATCTAGTAGGGCGCAGTCACCCAGTTTTGGTGGAAGTGCGCGAGTTCGATTGGGATTCAAGTAGGAAGGGAGCGTCTCAGCTTTCTCGGACCAAGACCATTCAGCACCCCGAAGACTACAACTGGTGAAATTTTAATTTTTGCCTTAACTTCCCCTTTAACACGACATGGTATGTATATACACACTGTACCAGTACTCAGACAGGGGCATGCCCGAATGTGTAACTACGCTGCACACGTGCCACAGGCCCACAACACAAGGCATGTCCGTTCCAGAGAGGCTACTAACCTGCTTTGATCCATGTGTTGGCAAGCTGCAGTCCCTCAGGTGCTTGCGCAGCTGCTTGTCAGACAGCAGAGTGTAGACCAAGCGTGGCATGGATTTGCGGCTAGCAAAGACAAAAAAAAACGTACAGATCAACAAAGTGTTCTCAACAGAGAAAAAAAACTAAAGATACCGTATTTTCCAGAGCATAAGCCACACTGGAGTATAAGCCGCACCCAACCAGATTTTTGTCACAAAAACAGATCTACCCTGTATATCATGGTTCATTTTGACTATCGTAGTAAGCCGCACCGACCCTTTTTCAGGTGAATTGTGAGTGGTTAAGTTAAAGTGGCTTATACTCCGGAAAATACGGTAAACACATCGAATGATACAGGTGCTACACACGACAATGGCAATAGTACAGAATGACACAAGTACAAGACACTATCCGCAAGTCTTAGATATGTCAGTGCATAGCCTGCTCAACAGTTGACTAAACCCTTCGGTATTCAATTACAAGCAAGCTGGTGTTAACATAGATGTACTCAGCATGTCATGGAGCAAAGGAGACACTTACCTGACAGCAGTTGTTGTTGAAGTACTACTAGCAGTTGTTTTGTGGATAGCTGCCGCCGCTGATGATGCTGCAGCTGGCTTGGAGTCGCTGATAATCACAGGACCTGTGCTCATGGGAGCTGGAGCCGGCAAGGACAAGGTCAGTGCAGTAGATGCCGGGACCAGTGTAAGCTTGGGCTTGTGACCCTCGTGCGACAGGCACCGGTCTAGATGTGAGTTGACACTTCGACTCGGCACCAGGACAGCGCACACCGGACACTTCACTGCACGGCATGGAGCAGGAGGAGGTAACACAGCAAGAAAATGCTAGGTTAGCATACTAGTACATCAATGATCACCAGCATCTTGTACAGTGGTGGCAAGTCAACCCTGTCCCCATGATACACTGAGTGCGGTAGACTATGCCCGCGAAATCGCGAATCAATGTTGAATCCATTCATGAATCGCCCCTGGCTATTCACATCACCCCATGTGAATGAGCCATTGCGCATTGCCAAATATGGAAGGTATGAGTAATGCATGTGAGTACACTGGGATCAGGAATGCACTGTTCAACACCCCAGACGACCATGCCCAGGTGGCTGTGTGGGGTGTTTGTGGTACAAATTACGTCATTGCGCAATGAGCTTATAGGCCCGGTTTATAATAGGGTGAATGGATTCCGAACGGATTCCAGGGCTCATGACATGAAATCGAACGACGAGATTCCATTCATGAAACGATCCACGGCAGTAATCGAACGCAGCCACCGTAGAACAGCATGATACTGCACAACCATTGCAGAATCCGCAATGCAAAAATATACCACATGAACACAAGGATGAGTTACAGCCAGCAGGCAGCTGCAAGGCTGCACAGAACAAGAGTCACCTAGCACTCACCTCGCTCTGATGAATCGGGACCACCAGGTGCAGGAACTGCACAGACGACATCAACAGTCGATGCACTACTAACAGCGGACTCCGATGAAGACACCACAAGGGGTGCGTCGCTAACAACAGAAGTCACTGCTGCCACATCTCTGTGAATATGACTTGACCCAGCGGTAAAGTTGCCGTAACCATTCACAATTTGCTGAGTGTCGGGCATCGACATGGGAGGTTCAGGGACGGCTGCTGCTTCCTGGCTATCGCTCAATACGGATACATTATGTCCATCGTGTGACTGATATCCACTGGCAGTGGACTGCACTTTATCAGATTTATCAGATGGCTCTGGCAAAGCATCCACGTGACCGTCGTGTTGAACAGCGGCATTGCCTGCACCTTCCCAGGGCTCTGAAAACATATACGAGCAGGGAATATCATCGCTCGGTCGGTTAGACGCAATTTTACTCCTCACACCAGGGAGTGGCGCGCGAGTTGCTTCCGGGCTCCGTAGGGTTTTAACAGAAGCAGGGCGGCGACTAGCCACTGGTTGCTCTGTGCGCTTCACTTCAGTGGAGACAGCGGATGCTGAGGACGGTCCAGCGACTGACGTGGTGCGCACGGCACTTAGCAGACGACCACGCACGTTGCGAAACCTGTTCACGAACTCGCCGAGCGAGCGATTGGCGATGACATCAGCCTCCACTGCTCCCTGCACGTGCACAGAAAGAGGAAAAGCAGACTTTACAATGATTTATATATCAACACCATTGGCCTGTCATGGGGCAGATACTAATGGGCCCTTCGCAACTCATAAATATAAGCACAAACCAAATCTTGACAAACAGCTCCTCCATGCATCAACCGAAACCTGCAAGTGGCTATGAATATAATACATACCGCAAAAGCGGAGCGTCAAGTGGTCACATGCCAAGCATCAACTCGTTTATCGTTTGCACAGCCTATTCTGGGGATACCTTTCCATTTTCTTCGGAATATGTGTAGTACTGCGATCATTTGCCGAGCACCTCATCACGTCAGCTTTCCCATCAGCATTCACGACAGTCCTGAATGGCCCCTGCGCCTCAGTTCCTAGTACATACCGGTAGCCTCGAGTGGCATCATAGTTCCGTTGATGCCCGCGTGTACAAGCCCTAGGTCTACACACTATGCCGTCTGCTTTGTCGCACAATACGGCACCTGATACATTCTTCGGTGTGGGTGTTTACTATCATAAACTGATACATGCTACCTTTCCATGCATGAGCGTACAAAGGTAGCCTGATACAGGCTACCTTTCCATGAATAAGCGTGCACCGGTAGCCTGTCATGTATGCCTCCAGTCGAGGCCAGTGGTTCAGTTTTGCATTTATGCCACTACCAATGGTTTTGAACAGACGGTGAGGTGACAAAAGTTTAAGGATGGCAATAAATAAAATCAGCTGAAGCGTCATGTAGTTATTTCTTTGTCCATCACCACTTTCTCTAGAATTTGTTCGTGACAAGACGCCTCAATTTGGCCAGAGAATTACGAGAGATTTCTTCCGCCACTGGTCTTATCGCGTGTGAACTTTGTGCCGGCAGCTTCACGAGCTTTTCTCGCGCAAACACAACAAAGAAAAATGCAACCGGTTAGAAGAGCACTTTAAACAGAACACTTACTTGATGACACTGGGGGCAATCCTTCTGATACATGCGAAGGTACCGACGGACACAAACTGAACAAACTGCAGCAGAGGACAGCCAGAACAACGTACAGGGTTAATGAACACACACAGACTGGATTGACAGCATACACAAAAACACATAAATCAAATTGCTTCTGAAACCATGTTGGATTATATTCTCACATGAAAATACATGCCACTTTTGTACACACACAGGAACTCATACCTGAATGAGCTTTGCACTGATGTGATGGGTGCCTGGTAATGTATATATAACTGAACCTATCTATCTGTCTATTGCTTCACTATTCATTGATCATGCTGTAAGCCTACATGGGTAGTGTTTCACCCAGTATGACAGTTTGCCCTTTCATCAATCATCGTGGTCTGCTGCACACGATGCATGGATATGTTTCCTTTGTTTTGCATTGCTTGCTGCATGCACGCTTTCAGTCTTATCATGCTATCGTTAGTTCCGGTATAGTGCTTTGTTGCGAGTCTTGCGTGCTGTGCGTAGAAGTCGTACCACCGCACTCAGTATCGCTCTAGCCCAATAATCCATATGCATCTGAGTTGGCTGTACTCAGTGGCCTTTTGGGAACTCTTTGCCATGAGTTCATGAGTAGTTCTTATGTTGTCGTTTTGCTCTCAACTTGTTTTCTCTCTCTCTCTCTCTCTCTCTCTCTGAAATGTTCTTCCCTGAATAACAACTAATTACTTTCGTACTGCCTGTTGGTCGAGTTGGCGTGCATGCCGGCGTGACTGAAGTTCCATAACAGCCTTCAGCCCAGTGCCAACAAGTGGTGGGAGCACGACCCCAATAGCACTCAACCTACACCAATCATCTCATCCCCAAACACTACTACACAACGTATCACCTAAGTCGAGTCAATCTCTGTCTGAAGGCAATCGAAGCATGCAATCAACTAGTACTTGTTCTATATTAAATGGAACCGTCTTTGATATCATCTTTGAAAAAGCTAGCTCCTTCCGCCAGCGGATCTACTCATCACTGCTATTGCACTACAGACACAGAGGTCCTTACAGCTGTGCAGACATGTCCGTAACGACACAACCGCCTCCATGTACTCGTAGCATATCGGACATCGTAGAAGATTGTCAATGGCCTGAAAGAAGAAGATATAGAAAACAGCAAGCAGAGCCCGTAGCATCTAGTGAGACGACACGAGACCAAAACATTAATACCCAAAACATGTGCATTTCGACCCCGGATTAGGACGTTCTGTGGTCTACTCAATCTCCTTAATCTGCGCTCTTTACAACTGGCAATAGTAGACTTGAAACGTTGACCCCCAACACGGTTCACACCAGCGGTGCCATATGCGAGAATGCATAAATCGACCCTGCCCCAAGGGCAATTAGAACAGGCAGCCCGTGAGCAAACCCCACGTCATTTTATACTCCAGTCATCCGTGTCGTCTCTCCTCTTTCCATCGCAATGAGTTCCCAATTAGCTGTGAATCGCAGCACGGTTGGAAAATCCTTCCGCTTCCAAGCACGACTTGAACCTGGTACCCTCTTTTCCCACAGTCATGGTCATAGACCAACCCACTATAGCCTATACCTGCCATGAAACTTTACAAAAGTTGTATCATTATTAAATCCAAACTCTGTTCAAATTTTAATCGCAGCAGCGCAAACTGGCCTCAATTTCTTGTCACAAACAAGACCCATTTTACAGTACATCTACTGTATTTCCTCAAAGAGAGAACCCGGTCTTCCATGCTTTTAGTTTCTTTTTAAAGTTGAGCAGGAAGTAATAAAGGTAGTTTTGCTAATCCCAAATTTGACCTGATCAGCAGCGATTGTCTTATTATGATCCAGCACAATCTGCTCAATGTTGCGTGATTTGGAATGCACAGCTTCCAACCTTCTCGCCTTGAGTTTATTAATACGGAGAAAGAAACAATACATTGTACATGCCAGCCCAAGCAATGCAAAATAGAACCAAGAGTATTATAACCCCCCCCCCCCCCCCCTGGGGTTATGTACTCTTGATAGAACATTTCACTTTCTCAGCAACATCACGAACCTTCAGGTCTTGAAAATCTTTCGGCCAATCGTCTGCGCTGTCCATGACTCTATCCAGCAATTACCAATCCAATATTGTGAGATCAAACGTGGACTGGTTGAAGGCTGAGAATGCTACCTGAGTCAGAAATCCCCATGAAAAGTGAAGATATCGTCGACAGAGCTAGAGCTAGAGAAAAATTGATCAAAGGCGAAAGCTTTCTTTTTTCCATTCAAATGTCCACTTTCGTGAACCATTCTGGCGCGAAACCGCCGGACACGTGGTGACTTGTTCGGTGCGCTAGCTACACAGTGTACAGCTGCTATGTCATGATCCATGGTCATCTAGATATCTCGCATGCATGATCCCGGTCGTTATCCGATATCATCAAGAGTTCCGCCTGATGATAAGGCCCTTTTAGCCTTTACTTGGCCTTGATATCATCAAGAGCCCATAATTATAATGGGATTATGGACTCTTGGTATCGTGGATATCCCCCCCCCCCCCCAGGCCAGACGCACCAACCCCTGACTGAAGACAAGGACGTCGACGGTGCACTAGATGAAGCAGGACCGCCGGAAGCAGTATTCCGGTGCTGTGGTACCCAAACCTTTCATGTGTTTGATATAGTGGGAACATAATAAAGGTTATAACCTAAGCTGGATTGTGCACATTTCCATCCAGCACTGACACGTATTGTGTACAGCAGTGCATGCGTCCGGGTTCCACATCGTATTTCGTTGTATGTGCCGAAGTCGCTTCACAGGCAGAAAATCGAAAGGGGCGGAAATTAGATTGGGGCGGATCAATCAGGTACTTTACGGTACAAGTCATGGTCAAGGGCCAAGGCCAAGGGTGAAAATCATGGTGAATTGGGTTGATCTGATCAAGAGTACGTACATGTAAGTAATGAAAAACCAGAGACGCGGCCGAGCCCCAAGCGCGACTGGAACAGACAGTCCGGAAGCAAAAAAAAGCACATTGTTCTGCATTCCAGTCACCCGTATCGTCTCTAGATGCTAAGACTCCCCGGACGCAGTGTATGATGCAAGCCTTGCTCATACTACTCATGAGTCAAGTTTACCACGGGTTGTCTATAACATTATCATACATAATATGATTGTGTAGGGCCGCTGGGTTTCACGAATTGCCATTGCAGCCAGTGTATTCAGTCATTGCGATGCCTGTCACGTGACCAGGTGATGGTGTAGCATCTGTGACGGGGGATGTGGCTGTAGCCTGGTTACCAGGACTTTATACCAGCAAGTATCCGGCTCATGAACAGAATACTAGCGTGGGGACAAGTTACCGTGGCTTCTTTTCAAAGTGCAATAAACTCGACTATTAACTTTCCTTAGGACACAGAAATACATTACTACTCTTGGTTCACAAGTCACTATCCTCTAGGACTATCCTCTATGACTATCCTCTATGACTATCCATGATGACTAGCAATAGCTATGATAGGACTATTTTACAAAGATAAGCACATGCAATTGCAAGGCAGAGGATTAGTACAGGCCGGACAGGCCGCATATTGTTACTACGAACATACTCACTAACACGAGTCGAGGCGTCAGGAGCCGATGCTAAGTCTGGACTCACTGGGGCAGCGGGTGGCGACTTCCCTGATGCTGGCGCATGCGTATGCGGCATTCGCCGTATGGCCCAGCTTGCCGCAGTGCTAACAAGTGGTCTCACGAGTGGAGGATGTCGTAGAAGCCGGTGGAGCAGGTGCTGGTCCGTCCACTCGGGCCTCCAAGCGATCCATGCGGTCCAGAAGTTTGGCCAGCAGCTGTGGTGTTGGGTCATTTGGTTTACGTGTACTCGCTGTGGCGAAGGCAGAGACAAGGGCCGGTGTAGCAGGCGAGGAAGCCTCCGATTGGTGAATTGCATCATGATGCAGCGTGGCCTGCAGAGCATCATTAAGTGTGGCTGCATTTTAAAGCTCCTTTATGCAGACCCGAATGGTTCTCGAATCGAGGCCCGCCAGAAACTGGTCCTTCGCCATTATCCTGATCGACGGCCTGCATATTGGGGTAGGTGAGCCGTGCTGCTTCCCTCACCGCCTCGCAGTACTCGACTAGACTTTTCTTCTGCCGTTAGCGACGGGCTTGCAACTCTGCCCGGTGAAGGTTAACCTCGCTGCGGTGGCGCGAATCGGGCTTGCAGCGATTGGGCCAGTGGCGCAAGCTGGCCTTGTCGGTTCGCCTGAGGCAGCGAATAGTAATGAAGTAAAGCTTCTCCTTTCAGGGCCAGCGGCAGGAACTGCACCGTTTCCTGCGGTGTCCATGCGTTGACGAGCGCGAGCTGCTCGAACTGGAGCCACCAGGACTCCCATCGGTCTTGAACTCCACCGCTGAACTTCTCGGGTTTGCCCACTGACGGGTAACAGGAGAACATTGTGCTGGTGCAGCCTGCGCCTGTTGCTGCTGGGCTTGTTGTTGTTGCTGTTGAGCCATATTATTATTGATATTAGAACGGATACAAAGAGGGAACACACGGGAGTAGAATACCAAAATAACTAGAGGGGGGGGGGGGGTGACAAATAGGAGCTGAAGGTCACGGGGAATACGAATCCTTCTGACACCAAAGGAACAGGCATATCCATCACAAGATGTGTGTACCCTTCACCTCTACCGAACAAATAAACTGATCTCCAGGCCATTTCCCTCATACAAGTACATTCTGCCTCGCCCAGTTGAAGGTTTTCAAAATCATAACACCATTGTGACACCAGATAGAAATCATCGCATTTAATTCACAGGGCATCATGACGGTGAAGACAAATAAACTAGATTTGGCACAAAGAAGTGGATTGAAAGCAAACAGCCATGCAAAATCTGCACGTCGCATAACGTCAATAGCAACACCATTCTAATTACTATGACAATGCATGCACTGCAAAAGTCATTACTGCACAGAGTCCAGCTACAGCAAAGTAAACCGTTGCCCCACAGAATGAGATACTCTTGCACCTCAAACTGTACATGCCTTTGTCATTGTAAGACTAAGAGTCAGCTATGGCAAGGGGAGTTTTCAGTGATGCACACATACTCACACCACCGAGGCTAACACAGTAGCTGCTCCCCCGCCGTTCCCTTGGTTGGAACTGTTAGGTGTCTGCGGTCATAGAATCATTCCGCCCGGGCTATACTGTGCAGACATGATCACTACACCCGTCATTGTGACTTGACAGCATACAATCACCAGGCATTCACTCGCAGCTGACTAGTCGGATTCCCATCAGCTGACATATTATTGCATCCGTGGATAGGCATCTGATCAAAACTAGAAAGTCTGCCATGCCACTGATGGACTCATATGAGTAAATTGAACAGCAAGGATGGCATACTTCAGGAAGCTGAGTCTACATAGTTGCGGCTACTCCAAGTAATTCCACCATAGCCTGAGCGAGAGTCATCGTTCGAATCATCCACTAGGCATCGTTCGATGAAAGAAAGCACGACGCTATCCCTCAATGATGGCCAAAAATGTTGACACGTTGATACTGCCAGGATTAGGAAGTCACTAACTTCAAGATGGACATCATAGTACCGGCATACTGGGATCGGAACGATCGCACTTGTACATCTATCTTGTGAAGGACTCATTTGGATCCCTTTGATGACTACAAGCCACTTGCACAGGACCCGGTGTCTGGCACATCCGCCGTCGGCATGATATTGATGTAGCGCCAATGTCTATCCAGCCAGTGGGTTTCGTGAGGTCACCATACCAAGCTGCTATGGCCTGTCATGGCCGCATGGCAGCACAAGATCAAACACTACCGTCACCTTGCAGCATGGCCACAACTCGGGCCGGAATTCTCTGCCGGTTCTCCTCAGTCACCTCCAGTACAGCACAGGCTGGGTGAGATTCAATCAGCTTCAGCAACGCTTGGAGTTCTCGTGAGAAGTGTCCACCTGCCGATGGCACTGTGCCGACAACATTCACGTTCGGCTCGACAAAATTGCTCTCCAGAATCTGTCGCGTGTTCGTTAGAAATTCTTTACTGAACGCCTCCATCTTTCCAATCTCGTCCACAATCAGCACTTGCCCATGAGCATGACTAGATGACTTGTCCACGTACTGTCGCAGAATTGGGAGCACTGAGCGCTCAAACTTCTCCAGATTGACACCATAGCGACCGACAACGTAGCGAGGTCGTCGTCGACTTGGGTCGGGAGCATCAGGCATCACGTCCGCCAATGACTGACGCTCTCCATTGAGAGTTACTACATCGAATCCCACACGTCTGCTACGCTCCCGGCGTTCTTGTGTGTAGAAGCCATCAATTCCACCGCCTCCATCGCCCTGAGGCTTCTTTTCGTTCTGCAATAGCTCGACTATTCGCCGAATCGCTGTAGTTTTGCCAACACCAGGCCGTCCAGTCAGGAAAACATGGCTTTTCCTCGTCAGTGACGGACCAAGTGCAGAGTGGCTGGCCATTTGGGGCCAACACCTGCAAAGCTGCTGTAGTCGCTGCACACTTACTCTAGCAATGAAATAAATGATGGGTACATACAATCAAGAAGAAGATTGCTTGTTTGAAGAATTATTTGAAGAAGTATTTTTTCAAAACTGACTTTGAAATCAACAAAAATTAATACAGTGATGTGTACAAATCATCTGAAATTACATGACTGTAGTACAATGCATGTACAGTAACTGTTATTCCAACAAAGATTGAATGAATGCATCATCATGATTGAATGGCGAAATCCTCAAGATAATGCCTGATCTGCGAACATGGTGACTGTGTGATCAAAGAAGGCCAGGTCAGAGGTGGAACTGGAAACAGCCCGGGCCGAGAGTTTTTAATAAGGACTGCCATTTGCCAACACCCCAATGCCTGTATTGGCAAAGACATTTTGCTCTTGCTTTTTTAGTCTTGGTACTACATGTACATTGTATAAGTATTGTTTAGAGTTTGCACTGTACTGGTGTTACGTCCCCAACTCCGGAACCTTGGTATAACACTTTTTTTAAATTATAAAACTAACAAAGAAGGGGACTACTGCAGTCGATGAGAACTCGGCTATCGATTCACAATCAAACTCAAACCGGTTGCAGCTTGTCGTACCTTGTTATTGCAATCAGAGGCATACGCCAATAGCAAGTCACGTGACGGCGCACGGGATGAAATCACCCAGGGATATGCTGAGCGAAGTTGATCCTAGAGCCAAAATTGACTGCTCTTGGTATATAAGAGAGATAGCATAGTACATTGACACTGAACTACTCCGTTCTTATACAACAGGATCTAGGAGGGCGATCTAAAAACTAGAGGGACACGGAGAGAGAAAATAAACAATACAACAATTAAAATAAATGCTTTAAACGGGGTGCTACCTGCGTAGGATGATGGTTGTAATAATTTTAACTCATCGTAGTCTATAGATACTAGTAGTGCACAGCACAGAGTAATATGGATGAGAGATAAGAAAGAAAATAAGTCCAGAGAGAAGAGTGAACAATGTGGAGGGTGCAGAGGGCATGTTGTGGGCTTCTCTAATCTTTACTGCATGGAGGTGACGCTCGGTGCGCCCGTTGAAGTAGCAGCAAGCAAGAACTGTTGCTGGAGGCTGCTGCTGACAGATTCTGCGTCATCGTCTGGTGACATGTTGGTGAGGACACGGCGTGTCTCCTTCACCCTGAGAAGAAACAACCAGACAATATATAACAGACTTCTAAGCAAGTACATCACATACATTAGTGTTAATCACACATTGCTTTTCTTTCGGGTTACATTTTGTTCCTTTTCTGGTTTTCTGGGTTTGCATTTGTATTGCATTTTCACCCACTGTGTTTCTTTTGCCCATAAAAGAGGCTTCATTTTTTTTTTCGACTTCTAAGCGACATCTGAAGTGCCGTGGTGAGACCTCGAGTCTCACCACGGCGGCATTGCACC
The DNA here is from genome assembly GCF_964019385.1 of Sycon ciliatum. Classification (NCBI taxonomy): domain Eukaryota; kingdom Metazoa; phylum Porifera; class Calcarea; order Leucosolenida; family Sycettidae; genus Sycon; species Sycon ciliatum. Next base: position 7,191,101 of record NC_088647.1, read on the forward strand.
TCGTAGAGACTTCGGATAACTTCGATGTGATAGCCAAGGTTCCCCACGAAACGTAGATGCTTTGTTTATGAAAATCGGCGAAGGAACACCAGAGATATCCTTTTTTTAGTGCCACTGTATACTCAACAAGCGAAATCGCTCGTTGAGCGCACAAAGGGTTAAAGCCATCGCATGCAGGCACTGCCCGGCCATTTACAATGCATTCTATGTTTGACCTGTGTTGAGCAGACTAGAGCCCTTCCACATTGTTGCATACAAAATTTACTACAACTACACCATGAATGAAGTGTGTGCTCCTTATAATATGGACACGGGAAATCTGAAGGGCTCCACAGAAAGGCTCGTTTTTAATATACTGGTGCATGTGTTTTCGACTGCCCTTATAGGTGGGATTCGCTTCGCGTGCCGAGTCCACTCGTTCCATCGCCGAGTGCTAGTTATCTCCAATAGCAAGCATAAGTTACATGTAAGTTGTGAGAACTCCAAAGCATGAACAGTACAACATGTGGACACCACATCCTACTATATATTCCTCATTATAAACTTAGGGCATTCTCAAGCGGTACCAATTCCTAACCTATATCACTCTTCGAGGAGATCCGCAAACCAGTGCACGGTCAACATAGGATAATGATCCAGGTACCGAGGCTGTTGTTGGGTCTTGTACCCTGTCTGAGTTCAACACGGGTTGAAAATAAGGGGTGTGTTTATGGATGAGGGTTGAGCTCAAATAGAGTACTACCTTCCACTTATGGACGGTTGAGCGGTCATGCATCCTATTTGGTGGGAACATCGATTAGGCAGTGTTGTGCGCGTGCATAGAGGTTCCGTATGCATTGTGTATGGTACGGCAATGTCAACCTGGGATTTCAACTCTCCATCTAGCTGCCAGGTTGAACGCAACTCGAAATGCCAACGCTCCAGTTAATCTATGCACAGTACATGGCGGGTTGAACATCTCATGCAACCATAGCCGAAGAAGGACAGACAACGTAAGACTGCCCGGTGGGGTAGAGAGTCTACTTACCGATTTTTGAGGCCGGAAACAAAGGCCTGCGTGGACGGATCACTGAACTGCAGAAAGAGCAAGTCAAAACAGCATGCAGTTGCAAAGGGAATGAGTACATGCCTAAGACAAATACACACCACAATTAAATATGCAAAGAGATGATGACAGCTGCTATGGACTAAGTGAGAAATCAACATTTGGACAGTACCAGAAAATTAAGTTTCCAGTACGCAGTAGCAATACAACGCATGCACGCACGCAGGCGTGCGCGCGGACACACACATGCACACAAACAGCCGTACCACGTAGGATATGTCGACGGTGGACACTGTTGTCGATTGGTTCAGCTGTGCTTGCTGTGAGCGATGCTGCGGGAATGGTGACTGCTGAACCGTAATGGACCTGGCAATTGTCGACTGGCTAATTGAGATGTCCTGCCATCAAGCACAAACAACAGAAAATTTTGTATCATGGAATTTTCCTGAATCCAATCACAAATCTAGTCATACAGACCATGTGCATAAGGTCATTGTGATGTCATCCGTACACATTTCCTGAATGAAAAGGATACTGTCAGACTTTGGTACTTTTCAGATCTAACAACAGTGCAACACCTATTTCGTACTGCAGGATTATAAGCACTTCATCATTGCGCATCCGGTCTATAAGTAATCGAATACACAGACTAAAATTTAGAAGCAAGTTGCTGCTTATGAAGAGCATGTGTAACTGGTCACCTTCCCAAGTCACAGACAATACCCTACCGGTGAGTACAGTGTGCTGGCATACCTGCGGTCTTTGCGGCATGACCGAACTAGCCGAGCTCAGCGGTTGGCGACCAGGCAACCTAGCAGCTTCGGTTGCCGTCGCCGATGTGTGCCACTCTATTGACCTATCTGCCATGCCTGCTGTTGCTGCTGCTGTCGTTACAGGTGCAATGGCAGCAGCTACGTTAGGCTGCAGTAAGTCGAGAAACGCAACAAAAAGGAGACAAATACGGTCACAATTTACATAGGAGAGGCAATACGTGAATGCGTTAACAAGCCCTAGACACCTGCGAGCAGGGTAGCACGAGAGAAAGAAAGATAAATAGAGATAGAGGGAGAGAGAGAGAGAGAGAGAGAGAGAGAGAGAGAGAGAGAGAGAGAGAGAGAGAGAGAAGCAGCCATCAGAATAATTTATCTGCCAAAGAACTACGTAGCTGTACTAGACGCCTGAGTTACACAGTTCAGCAACTTAACATCGCAGAATAGAAGGTTAGAAGACAAAACACAACACTCTCTACACAAACACGTGAGCAGCAACTCCCACCATTGAATCAGCTCTGATTAAGAGCCGAGCACGAACTAGGAGACCCCCTTTAATAGGCATCAATTTGCCGTTGGAGAATTCTTGAAATGAATCGTCAATGTCAAGCAAAACACATACCGTTGTTGTTGGCGTCTGCTCCAGGCGGTGCATTCGCGTTTCCATCAGCACCAGGCGAGCCTCAATGGTCTCGAGTGCATGGCCGACGTTTCCCGCTCCTGCCGCTGGCACTACCACCGCCGTGCTGCTGCTGGTGCTGCTTTGGGCGAGTGCAGTACCGGGGAGGACGCTCTCCGACGCGGCAATCTGCATAGGACGTGCAGCCACTGCCGGTGGTCGACTGTGATCTGCCAGGAGCAGCTGACTGAGCTGCGTGCTGACAAAGCCGATCTGAGCGCTCATTGCATTCATCTGTAACATCACCTGATTCAGCTCTGGCGGTGCCTGCAATGCAAACAGCATCAGTAGAGACCAGCCAGGTTTGCACTTACATATACTTCAGTAGCTGCATTGCTCATGCGTACCTACTACCTACTACCTACTGAGGGACACGTTCCACTTCTTGTATCCTAGTGAGTCTTTCTCGAAGTACACGTACACAGCAAGTACAACAATTCACCAAAGTGAATCTATACAACTTTAGTAGAGAAGTTGTGATAAACACATACACAATTGGCGATGTAGCAGTAAATACACGCCTGGCCACACAACACTCTCTAACTAAGCTGCAAATCTATACCGTCTTTCAACTTACTTGCTGATTGCTAGCAGGGTGGCTTGCTGAACCAGAGTCAGCAAGTGAGAGTGCAGATCCAGCTGACTGCAGAGTGGAGGCGGAAGATGTCTGGATGGACGACGCACTTGCCAGAATGCCCTCCCGTGACCGGACTGCTGTGGCTGTTGGTTGGTATGCAGCAGATGCAGGATGCTGTACTGCATTGCTGAGAACACTCTGTTGGGTATGGCGATACTCTGCCTGCATTGGCATTGACTGGGCAGCTTGCTGTTGTGGCTCATGCATAGTATTTGGAGGATAGTGAGTTCCTGCTGCCGATGAGCTGCTGGGATATGCATGAGCCTGGGGTGCGTGGGCATGATGTTCCTGTAGCAACGCCCGATTGCTACTCATCCCGGATGCAGGTTTGCTGTACAACTCTCCAGGATCTTCTCTGTTGGGGTGAGCAGTGACTCCTGATTTGCTGACAGCGCCAAGCTGTGTGTGGTGCAGTGGTGGAAGTGGAGCGGCATGAGAGATGGTCGGTCGATCATCTGATCTGGCAGGTTCCGAGGCACGATGCAGTGAAGAGATGCGCGATGATTGGTGCTGCCGCGGCGGGGAAAATCGCGATCGCACCACACTGACCGATGGTAACGGGGCGGATGTTTCAGGTACTGGGGCATCGTCACAGTCACTCAACGGTGTTGACTTAGCCTTGCTCTGTCGGAGATGAGAAGTCACCGGGAAGGTGGCTGGAGTTCTCGTTGGGAAGGCAGAGGCATCATCATTGTGAAGGTAGCGACTAGAATTAGGCAGTGGATGGCTGAGCGGAGCATAGCTTGATGGCATGGCCGGTGGTGGGTGACGGTGCTGAGGGTCTTCATGGGAGAAGCGGTGGCTGGTTCGCAAGTGTTCAGCAGGCAATCCAGACATTGAACTTGGTTCCTAACAGCACACAGGCACACATATCCACAAGGGCATGTCAAAGAAACCAAATTGAGCAACGATATTATGACAGCAGTATGCTTTGCTTTCCGAACCCACTTCAATCAGGACAATATTCCCAATAGACAAAATAAAGATGAGTTTGGACACTTCTTGCAGCTTCACCTTTTGAGTAAAGAGTAGAAAGCAGCGCAATTTGAGATGTGGCTGTTAGCCCACAACATAATTGGAGACAAATAAAGCCAAGGCAAATGTCCCGAGGCAGCTATCCCACGTACTTACAGCTTCTGACATGACAGGTTTGAACGTGGGCAGCGCTTCTTCTACCTCCCGGTCACCATAGTCGGCTTCATCAGTCGACAAGCAGTTACCAGGATAAGAAGAGAGAATGGCGTGAGCGGAGGCCAGAACACCGGAATTGTGCGAGCTGTGTGCAGCACTGTCTTGGAACGGAGCGGCAACCTGCGGCAGAATCGATTGCCTGGCAAATGCTAGTTCTGGGGTAGCACCCTCCACTAGATCTTCCTCGCATGTTTCACCAGTTAGTTGCTTGTCATGTGGAATGGGGTTCTGAAATGTAGACCAGGATAAAGAAATTGCATCCGAGCTAACAAATCAGCAGCAGCAGTAAAGACATTCTCAAACTACAAGTACACAATGGCTGCAACAGTCATAGAATAAGTACACCATTGAGCATGCACCATACAACTACAAGCAAAAACGCCAATCAAGCAGGCATTCACTGCATTTCAATCCACTTGATTCATAGCTGACCGGGGGAGAGGAGGGAGGGGGGGGGGGGGGGGGGAGTAGAAGATCAAAAGAAATACAAGACGATTTGACGAAGCAAGTGTGAAGTTAAATTCTAGAATATTGCCCTGGTCAGTGATCTTCTTTTTCTTTGCTAGTACAGTAGTGTTGGGCGGCGAAGAACGATCAGGCTAGAATTATTTCACCAAGCACAGCATACCAATGTATACACGGTGACTCAACCGTGCATAGACCACAGTACATGAAAATAAGAATGGCTTAGGCTACGAGGCTGACCCCCACCCCAGTTCTTCAGAACCTGACAGGACTGCAGACTAGAATGGGATCATGTACATCAGCATGCCAGTGAACACAGTGAACTTACCGATTGGCTATTGATGACAGACTGCAGTGGTAAACGGTTCTTCTCAGCACCTTTACTGGTTGCTGAGGACTTGGCGGTCTTTCTAGCGCCATTCTCTGAAGCCAGCTGTCTAGAGCGTCCCAGTGCTGCGACAGTCCTGCAAACCACAACAGCAAACCAATATCAGGTCATGGCATTGTACTTGTACAGATGGACCGGCCAGGAATGCACATGCAGCACTTTACCCTTCAGTATAGGGAGGTGCATTGAAGCCACCTTACACACAGAAATGAATGTATTTCTCACAGAATTCTTTCAGTGCTGATACTGCTTTGGCTCTTGTAGGCTATACAACGTACAAAAAACTTCAAAATAACCGAAACACCAAGGGACGTACAAATTTGTACAGCCGAGGAGCTCTACATGTATATCTGAAGTCAATTGACTGGAAGGGAATATGCAGGTCCTGAAAAATCACCATACATTATACATCTGATGCAAATAGAAAAGTATGACATCTTGATAGCACTGACTCTGTGAAAAATGTACAACACAGTTGTGACACAACCTTACTTTGGCTTTCTTGCCACCAGAACACTGCCTCCTTTCCTGTCACACCGCGGTAAGAACAAAGTGAACACCACACAGTCACACACACACCACACACACCCACACACACGCGCACACACACACACACACACACACACACACACACATACATACACACACACACACACACACACACACACACACACACACACACACACACAAACATGTACACACACACCACCCACAGCCATGAATGAGGAAAAAGCGAACAATAGTAATCAGTATAGAGTACTAAAGAGTAAAGACTTGCAACTGTCTCAATCTGACAACAGGAGCAAGAAAGCAGATATAGAATAGGAAGGCAGCAAGGAGAAGCAAGAGCAAGACACCAAATCACTGCCATCTAACTGCATCAGAAGCTCAAAAGAAAACAGGTAACACACCATAATTTGTTTGATCACAAGCAATGAAGTGCACGTACCAAGTCACGACTAACAACACTGCACTCCTGGAGAAGCGCAAGTATGACATGTTCTACTATTTGGCTTAATGTAACCCCAGCCTATTGCAAAACACCAACAACAACAAAAAAACGGTCTAAAATCTCGTTTGCACTGGAAAAATGTTACCACAACTACGAATTTAATCGCCTTACTTTGTGAGCAGAGCATGCCGTTCCCTGCATAGCTTTAGTACCCGGCACACCAACAGAGACTTGTGCTCGGCAAAGCCAGCGGCAGTGAGCAACTGCGCCTTGGTGAGGCGTGGCGTGTGATCAAACTCATCACGTAGAAGCTAAACAACCCAACAAGATATACACCAAGAAAATGGAGTGTGAAGCCAGCATGCGGAAGATGGAAGACTTGCAGATGGAAGGTGGTGCAACGGCACCATAATAATACAATATAAGAGGTTGTTTCTAGGTTAGATTCTGCACAAAGGTGTGTTGGAACACCATATTCTGCAGTTGACGGCGTATCACCAGGCGAGTGCTGGGCGTAACTATTAGGGTATAATAAGGACCACATGCACCTTGAAGTGCAGTCCATACTGTAGTGGATGCACATCCCACTGTTTGTCATTGTATCCTTTTATGTAACATGTATGCATTCATCCGGCCGTGCTGTGCGACATGCCAGTTGTACCGTACGCACTTTAGCTGGAGCTAGAGCTCCTCAGCCTGTCAACCGCCTCATTGAATCATGCTAATTCAGCAAAGTGCCGAGACGCATCTGCCGTCGTCTCTGCACATCACTCTTTCACTGCCACTTGCTCTACAAACAATACCTACATTATCGAATAGTCTTTGGACTCCTCATCTTCTCTATTATAGCCTGTTTAATCTCAGAGGGGAGATGTAGTGGATGCACATCCCACTGTTTGTCATTGTATCCTTTTATGTAACATGTATGCATTCATCCGGCCGTGCTGTGCGACATGCCAGTTGTACCGTACGCACTTTAGCTGTACCTGCCTGCCTGGCTTTTCCTTTGATCTCTCTGTCGTTCTCTGTATTCCCACACACTTGTGATTTGTAGTAACGAAGCTAGTTACAAGATGTCTTTGGTGCGTTTGTAGAACCACTACACATACAACATCGCAAACACACTTGAGCATGTGCCAGATACTAGTGAGAACACAACACTGTACATGAATGATGACTATAAACAGAAAGTGTGACAAGTCCCATGTGTCTGTGATCAAATACGGATTGCTACCAGCTGCGGCCTGGCCTCGCTCTCTCTGTGCTGCGCTGATGAGCCCACAAAGGACGGAACAGTTCTGTCTGCAGATTGAGTACTGTATACATGTAGGCAGCGCAATTTGCTCATACGTGCAATGCATTATGTATGTATGTATGGTTGTAATTGTATGTATGATTGTATGTATAATTGTATGATTGTATGTAAAATTGTATACATGTATTTATATTTGAATTCGCAAGTACACACGGGCTACAAGCCCAATTACAGTAGATATTGGTTATAACGTGCCCTTCTGATTTTTCACATTTTATCACTATAACCGGTATATCACTACAGGCGATTTTCAACTGCGCGCTTCATACATACACATTATACACGTGTGGGTACTCGATCGCGCTAATGTAGCGTACTGATACGTGATGGATGCTACTGCACCTTCTCCAGTCTAGAGTGAAGAACTTCTTGGCCCAAAGGCATCATCCAGGAAGCACCAGACCAGAATACCCTATCACAACACACATGTGGCTCCAAGTCGAGATATCAGTGCCTCACACTCCGTGTGTTGCTATCACTATAGACGATAATTTTTCTGCACAAAGAGGTGTTTTGAATGGTGATTTTGTATCCTTATAGCCGATTTATCGCTATATACGATATATTGGTTATAATGATAGTTTGACTGGCTTTTTCTGGTTTTGCTTTTGATATTTTCATTTTGTATCAATATAGCCGGTTTATCACTATGTCCGATGACTTTATAACCGATATCACTGTAGTACTTTTTTACGAGTCTGGATGGATGGTGGATGGCTGTCATTTTCTCCTGCTTATCCCCTCCCCTTCCCCCTCTCTCATTCCTTCATTGCTGCCTTATTTCTGTATCTCCATCATGACAAAAAAACACCCACACATAATCATTGACTAATAATGACGATATGTACAGCATCTCAAGTCTTGCAAAAAATACCAGCCCCTCTGGACGAACACAGATCACAAAGAGACTATGCTAGATGAGTCACGTATCTTTATACAAGCAGAGGAAAGTGACAGAATGGCCCCATGCCATGACCCTAAATACTGTAGTCTCCCGTACCTTGTACAGCGTGTCAACAAAACGTGAATCACTTTTGCCATACAGATCATAGCCGCGATCAGAGAGATGGACAGCGAGCGGATAGGAAAAAGATAGCAGGCTATAGTGTAGCAGAGGGAGCAACGCCGAGGGGCTTCCGGAGATAAGCCTGTGTACCAAAACGAAATCAATGCAAAAGCAGTGGACTTTGTTCGTGAAGAAGCAGGGGAAATTTGAAATGGATTTTTTTGAAGTGCCAGCTCATGCCTTACCCTCGTACGTCAGTATCACCTGTATATTTACAGGCTTTTAGCTCAGTTTGGAGTCTTCTGATACTGTTCTGCAAATCACCAGTTGCCATTGTCGGCCTCAGCAATATAAGCCATGGACGCCACAAACAAACTCTCGATCAACAAACTCTTTTCTTGCTTGGAGCAGCTTCGTCTTGCAAATAAAACCTGATGCACGTTCTGCACACGCGCCACTTTTTTGAATCTCTTCAGCTTCAACATCCGTCTCAGTTCGGGGCTTCCCCTTCGCGTTCGGTGACAAGCCCAGCGCGCTAGTGCGGCTAGACCTGCTTGTGTGAGTAGCAGATCTACCGCACGCGCACTGGACTCGCAGAACGCGGTACGCGGTCCAGCCAACCAAAAAAACAGACAGTCGAGTACTCGTAGACTACTGTACGAGACTACAAGTCATGACGACTATTAGTACTAGTAGTAGTAGATTTTATTATTTTTAATACTAGGGCTAGTACTAGGGGAGTCCCAACAGGCGTTGCCTTTTTACCATGTTTACATACAGAGTAAGAGACGGGGCCTAACGGCAGTCAGTGGGAAGAGCATTCCATCTGTCTGCCGCCAGGAAAGAAATAGAACGCATGCCATATTGCGTAGAAACAGGCGGAAGAACTAATGCGCGCTGTGCCTGGCCGCGCGTGCGAGCCTGGTGTCCAGGCACAGCAGCCCTAAGCGGGAACAAGGATTGGAGAAGGGGACTAGCAAGATGTGGGGTCAAGCAGCGGTACACGAAAACATAGAGTTTAAGATTTGTGCGCTGTTCAAAAGAATAGAGATGATATTTGCGGAGAACAATTTCAGTAGACATGTCTCTTTTCGGTCCAAGGCCCTAGGCTATACTACTTTTTGTAGTTCCATGCCAGCTGATACACGACTCGACTCTGTTTGGGACAGTGTAAAGCCAACCGTTGTGGTTGTATACGTACCTGAGCTGGCGGTAGTCAGCAGGCAAGAGTACATAAGCCAAGGTTTATGTACTCTAAGTCCGTCTTGGCAGCAGTCTCTGTACAAATTTTTAGACTTCAGACCAGCTTCAATTTGTGCAACAATGAGAACAGCAAAGCAAAGACAATTGCAGTCTCTGAACATGATTATACAGAGGGGGGGGGGGTATGTTGACCATGCCGCGGACTTCACCTGTAAACACAGCTTCATTTTCCAGTATACTAGTAGTATTCAGAAAACAATGGCATCTCCAGCTGCATTTCAATGCTCACGCAGCTATTTTGTTCACGTGACCGGCAGAAAACAAACCCACCCAGTCCTAGAAAATGTGATAGTACACATGCAGGTCAGACCACACACACACTGTACGCGGCAGAGGCGAAGGACGAATACAGTTGAATCGCAATGTAACTGTGTGCATGCGACTCGACTGCCCTCATCGCAATCCTGTGTGTATCAAAAGGGAACTTCCTCTTTGACGAGGAAGACTGAATTAATTTTCAATGGACATAATTCTGATGACTGAGTAAACTCTTCGCAACGGGAGCACTAGGAAACCTCCGCACACACAAGTATATTACGCATTGAAGTCAGGCCACATTGGCTGAAAGTTCAAGCAGACATACAATATACATATAGTTGTCTGCAGCATTGAGTACATGTACATTGTTTGTTATGTACTTAAAAGTACATAACATTCATGGGCACATCAGTGACCCGGCGATCAAGTACTACCACTTCGCTACAATAATAATGCATGCACGACTGCAACAGATTGATATCCCACCAAGGCCTGGCAAAGACACGAGATAGGGGTGAAAGCCAAACCCAAACAGATTCAAATAGCTGCTTTGCTTATTTGCACCTGGACAACGTTCCCCAAGCAATTATGTTCATGTCAGTCAAGTTGAGAGTCTCCAAGATCACACAAATGATATTCCATCATTATCGATTGTCAATACATGTATGAAGTGGATGGCAAACGAGAAAGCCTCAAGGGTTCAAATCAAGGGTACATAAAGTATTCTGCATGCACTTCGAGTACACCATCCGCAGCACCGTCAGAGCCGACTAGCCTTGGGCATGTGCACACCACGACATGAAATGGAGAGCAGTGCGCAGGTGAAACAAGCACAGCGGGCGTTTTGTTTGACGTGTCACACCACCAAGACTGCAACCATTACAGTCATCATGGCTGCACCTGACTCGTGCTGTCTGCTTGCGAGTTCCCGGCTTGCCATGCTGCAAACGCCGGGGTCAGCTTCGCTCTGAAGAAATACTCGAGTCGACCACTCAGCTTTGCCATCTCCTTTTCATAGGAATCTTGGGCGAGTTCATGCTGTGACCCATGGGTGCCACCTGCATTAACAGTTTTTAAAACATCGCAGGAGAGCAACACCAATATCATATACATTTATAATACGAGACAAAGCAAAAACTTTGGAGAGAGGAAAAAACACTTGACTTGCAGAGTACGAACCTGGCGGCTTGCCAGGGGTTAAATAAGTACTATGTACTAGTAGTATGTCAAGTTACTCAGAAAAGTGTTTGTAGTTTAGTTGTGTTGGACAATCTATTCAAGTTCCCTAAGCTCCAACGAACCCCTTGATCTTGTAGAGTGCATGCCACAAAAGGCAGCACATCCCCTTCAACTCCACACCGTTATAATAATTGCATACGCCTATATGGTATTATGGTATTTCCGTACCTTTGTCACTGGTGGCAGACTGTGAGCGTTCACTTGATTTGCCAGAGCCGGGCCGCGAGCTGGGTCGCGAGCCTGGCTGTGAGCCGGGCCGTGAATCGGGCTGCGACTCTGGGCGAGACGTCGCTCGCAACGAGCCAGTCGAGCTAGACTCCAGATTGGTCTCCGTTACCACCTCCTGCACATTGGATCAACCCATCAGCAAACACATACATTATACACATGGATGCGGACATACATATACCCACACACACAAAAAAAGCATACACAGACGCAGATGCACAGACAGACAGACAGACAGACAGATAGCACGACTAAAAATAGCCGAACCACATGACAGAAGCAGGCCTCAGGAAGGATGCTGATTCGGATACAGAGAGACAGAGAAAGGGACAGACTATTGTCTGAAAAGAACAGACCGACGGGCAGACATATAGATAGCCAAACACACACACACAGTCTAACCAAGTCTCTACTTGAACCGTGAATATATTTCTGTACACCGGATATGCAAAGCAGGATAACACAGCTGTGAGTGCAACTTATCCTGCTGACAGTTAAGAGATTCTCCATCCCTTCCGAGAGGATTTAAGAATCCATCGCTTATAAAAAAAATAGTAGGGATGACAAAGTCATCTTGTCACTTTTTGATAACTAACGTTAGGGAGTCATTTGATAGGGGTTTAAAACTTCAAAGTGATAATTTCAAGTCGTGATGGTTCTGTGTTCCAAAGTAACTAACCCTCAGGGCACAGCCTGATCACCAGGCATAATGCTTATGTCTATTTTGTAGTGTATACTGACGTGCACAGTCCAGCAGAGAATGTAAAGATGTGTCGCCACACCAGAGGCAAAACCACGTCAAGCATGTGTGGAATCACTCAAGTGTACCGGGCAGATGCAAGAGAACAGGCATGGCTCTGGCTTGGTATAATAGCACTTTTTTGTCCTGCTGGTGTAGGTGTTTTGTGTGCATCTTGTGTTGGCACCCAAGAAAATAATATGACTCATCACACGTGGTTCACCTAAATACGGTTGACATCTTCCACAGTGGTGGTGATGTGCATGTGTACGTGAGGGGTGGAGGGGTGGAGGGGGGGGGGGGGGGTCTCCCAACCAATGTCTTATGCCCAGAGGTACCATGGGACTTTGCTGCCCAAGGACTTACAGCCACTGGGCCCTCCATACTTGCTGCACCTGATTTGCGTCCACGTACTTGTTGTTGCTGCTGCTGTTGCTGACTGCCGAGTGATGTGTGCGAGCCAGTGCTGGTTCCCGTTTGACTGGGCGTGGCTGACAGTCGTGACGGAGCACCATCAAGGCTAGCCTGACTGCCATCACTGTCACCAGCGCCACGCGATTGTGCCTGAAAGAGCTGAGCGAAGCGATCCACGGCGACGGCTACTTCGGACACTTTTTCAGATTCGACCGCGGCGACACTCGATTTGGAGACAACGTTCGCCGACACGCAGCGTGAACCTGCCGGAGGGTCGTCACCGTGTACGGAGCAGAGCGCCAGTGCTGTGAACACCTGATGGTAGGTGATCTCGTGCTCCATATTTGCGACGGTGTCGGCGTGGTGCGCATTCGGGCTGGTCGTGGCGATGGCGTCGCATGCCACCGGATGCGTGATCCGGCCACTGTACAGCTTCAGTGTCTGAATGTGAGAGTGTGAACATACACACATTTGTATGGGGGAGGGCACAGCACACAAACAAGCACACCGACATGCATGCATTCAAACACAGACACACAGACACGCACGCACAGACACAGACGGACGGACGGACGGACGGACAAGTTCATGCCAAACAATCAGTACTGTCTAGCCGGAATTAGTCATTCAGCCATGGTGCATGTATACGTATTGATGTGATGTGACTGTACGGCGAACATGTTGCCATAAGGCGTAGACCACGTGAAGAAAGATCCCAACCGCAAACTGAGAGCCTCACACAGAACTATGAAGAGGGCAGGTAGGCAGACACAGCGCACTCATCCCATAACGACAATTCTCTTCAAGTGTACTTCAAGTGCATACCTTCAACATCATCATGAAATCGCTGGCCGTGGGCAGTTGCTCTTCGCCTTCAATCACCGGACGAGGCCGCTGAAACATAACGTCCATTGAGCACAGTGCCGTGTAGAAGTCATAACAGAGAGATCTGTATGGCAGGATGGCATGCAGCAACTCCGGACGCTGGTAAACAAGACCTGCAGGCGAAAGAGAAGGAGATTCGACACCACAACGGCTACCATTAACATTTTTCATCGTCCCGAGTGGATTCTCTTGAGCTCTTCCAACCTCTGCGGGTCTCAATTGAGGTCTTGTGCTAAGTAGTTGTGGAAAGAGCCGCATGACATGTGCGGCCTAGATATACACCAGAGTGCGTCAGCGGCGGATCCAGCGGTCTCTACAGGGGGGTTCCAGTATAGTCAAAACTGAATAGCTGATACATGTACATGGTTGCCAGTAGTATTATTTCGAAATTTAGGGGGTTCCTCGGAACCCCTCCTGGATCCGCCCCTGTGCGTAATGTCAGTACTCTATGCCCCCATCCGACTTACTCTGATGCTGGCAAGCACACTGGCCGAGGTCATTCCTCACAAACTTGCTCACACAGACAGCAAGTGGATACCGAGCAGCTCTGCAGCAACAAGACAACATGAAAATACAGTGATACAGTCATGTACTTAGTATAGTATAGTGACCACTCCACGGCATACCGCCTGGGAGACCAGTCTCTATTAGGCATGCATGTTGTTCTCCTAAGCTGTTGTCTTTAATTGAGACTACAGGAGATTCCACTGCAGCAATTTACACATTCTGGAGGAGCCTTTCCCTTCGCAGCAGTCTAACATTTCCCATGTAATTAGCCATGAAATGGACCTTGTGGTAAGCCCTTAAAATGTCGTGAGTTCTAAAATAGCTGGGAGTTGAACTGGTCTCGACTTTGTCACCTATGACCGTTTTGCTGAAGAGCACTACTGACATAATGCCCTCCCCACCACTGGACCTACACACTCCATCACTGGACCTACACACTCCACCATAACCGAAAGAGATAGCCGACATGCCAATTCTAAGCCGCGATAACGACGTGTACATATGGATCAAATTGTTTACCATCACTCAAAACCCGATATCGAAACATACGCCATACAATATTAAATCCATGACTATAGAACAATAAGGGTAATCAAGGCTTGTTTTCTGCTACTCAAAGTTTCATGCTCTTGCAATCGTCAGGCAACATGAGGATGGGGTACTGACCATGCCGGTATATATGCCAGGAGAGGGTGGGTCTTGTAGCGCGGTATGAAAAGCTGTGTGTGAGTGTGGGGCTGTATAGGTTTCAGGTATTGCATGACTACACAGGAGGATGCACCAAGTGCGTACTTGTTAGCACTACACAGTATAACAGAGGAAGGCTAGTACAGTCAGACCTCGCTTATCCGGTCCTCTTTTATCCGGACCCCTCGCTATCCGGTAGAAAATTATTGGTTACCGATTTACAGCATATGCCATGCATACATACAGTAAGTGTGTTCGACCATCCGGTTCCCTCGCCTATCCGGATATTTTTGTGGAAAACGGATGTGTGCGGTTAAGCTAGGTCTGACTGTATATAGCAACTCTGAGTGACATGCTCCGTGTAGTCATCACTGATGCAACACGCTACATTCTCTGACTGTGCTGTTTTACGACTTACTGGACTTTAGGATCTTCTTTGTAGAGATCAAATGCTAAGAACGTTATCCACTGCAAGAATAGCCGGAATGGGACACAGTAGTTGGGGTCATGCAGGGATTTTCCCTCTATGAGACCCTTGCCGATGATGCGATCAACCTGCGCGAACGTGTAGTCGTCACGGTACAGCTGTAAATCTTCACACAGCACCCAGAACTGTGTGTGTCAGTAGCAGCATGCACAGACATACACAGTGGATGCATGCACCCACACACACGCATGTGCACACACACACATACATACACATGTGTCATGTACATACACACATACGTACACACACATGCGCACAAACAAACACAAACAGACAGACACACACACACACACACACACACACACACACACACACACACACACACACACACACACACACACAAAGGACACAAGCACAGATAGCACACTCTATTGAACTTGGTATGCAGAGAACAAGCTGCCAGAGCAATACCACACCAGCTTCCAAGTTGACTGATATTTGGCTGAAAGCGAAGCTATGAAACACGAACCGCATTCTACCATGCACCTGTGTGAGGTGGAACACCCGGCATACGATAACATGGTTGGTTCTTGGACTTGATAGTTGATACAGTATGAATGGGGCAAGCTCTAAATTGCAATAACCGTAAACGAGATACAGTCAGCGGACCTCGCTCACATCTGGTCCTCTTTTAGTACCCAGTGGACACTCTTTGAATTAGTTCTTACTCCACCACATACCCTCTCTGAATGACCTCATTCACACCAGCAACACAACTACAAGTTGGTGTAGAAATTGGCATGCATGTTTTCCTCCATACCTGAGATGTTACCCTCCTACTTTATCAATGGCCAATCTGGTGAAACAGATCAGTAGTGAACATCATGTAGTATGGTGCAAAAGGGTTTCAGTGTCCCTGGTCCCTCACCTTTCTGACCATTGTCACGAAAATAGTAACAAATGCGGCTTTAAAAGCAAGGTGTGAGTATGTGAAAAACATGTGCAGGTCATTTAGGATTGCTAGCATTAAGAGTACGATAGTAGAAAACAGATATTGACTGAAGTACAGAACCACTACTGTACCTGGCTACGTGTCATGATCTGTGATTCCTCCACCTCGTCAGTGTCCTTTCCAATAGAGTTGTAGTATGCGTATGCCGCCTCCAGCCTGTCAATGTACTTTAGCAGCGCATTGTGCACCTGAAGTACATGTACGCATGCAACCAAACACACACAAAGAAGACACGCACACAACACACAAAGAAGACACACACAAACACAAACACACAAAGAAGACACACACACAAACACACACACACACACAGAAGACACACACACATCATCATAACAAGTACATAGAAGTATTATACACCGATGGGTACCGTATTTCCCCGATTATAGGGTCGCACCTTTTTACACTAAAAATCAAGGGTGAAAAAGGGGGTGCAACTTACAATCGAGCATGACTTACTACTTAAGTCACTCAGTATATCAAAACAGTATTGCTCAAACCTGGAAATGGGGGTGCGACTTATAATCGAGTGCGACCTATAATCGGGGAAACACGGTATACTATTTCAGAATCAGTATGCTGCGTGGTGTACACACGTCATGAAACGAGGCGGTAAAGGTTGTAAATATAGCTAGAAAAAGCAGTCTTAAATTATATTGAGACCATCTAAGAACACAATCAATGCTACTGTAAATTTGAACAGAGGTTATGACTACGTGAACAGTGCCATGGTCGGGAGTCAGCAGATTCGCTTATGGGCGCTAATTTATACGGCGGAGTCGCTTACGGCCACACCATATGGAGTGACTAAAGAGGACAGGTGCGGCAAGCCAGTGCTAGCACATCGCTGCGCCGACATGGGCGTAGCCACACCGTCCGCAGCATCTCTTGAAGACGATGGATGAAATCGCATACCCTCTACAGGTTCCTCAGTGCAAGGTAACCCGTCTTGCCCACCAGGTCTTCACCCATAACAGGGTAAGGTTTTCCAGATGCACTATACTAGCCTATGTGTGGGCATAAATCCCTTCATACCATGATTCTAACTATAACCAAGGCTTGGGAAATGACTTCCTTCGCGACCCTACAAACTTTCATTTAAGATTTTGAAGCAGTGCAAGAACACTAACTTATGGAGGTTCAAAAACAGATAGCTGCCAAGTCCAGTTGACAGGGTCCATTCCCTCAGCAAGCCACGCGAGAACATCACACATAGTGTACTGACCTCCAGGAGGTGGTCATGTCGCTCATCTTCACTGATTCCCGCCAGCAGCTCCTGCTCAACAACATAGTTATACGTGCGAGTTGCGTCCACGTCGTCACAGCTATGGCCGCCAATGTCACCTGCAAAGCACACGTTGAAACATTGAAACAAGGCATTGCTTGTAAGAACATATTGCAGAGGAGTATAGTAGGCAGGATTTCAGCCCAGCTGATTTCAACCAAGCAAAGCATGCATTGTTCTAGAAAGCTAGCATCCTCCTTGGGTGCTTGGAGTCAAAACCAACCGATGACAGCCCCCATACAGCAGACATACTCAGTCGAAGTAATTTACCGGGTGAACCGCGGGGCACTGGCTACCTATTTGGCTTGTGTACAAAGCATGGGTAGTGGATCTAATACAGAAACAGCCCACTAGAAAACATTTTGATCATGTCTCACACCCAACTTACCTAGAAGCAACATCAGCGCTGCATCTTCGCGTCCAATTCTGGCACCTTGGACTTCTCCACTTCCATTTTCGCCTCCCATCTGCCGTAACACTTCCTTTGGAAGGACTCCGCTGAAAATGTTGTTTTCAAACAAACCTGACCACAAAACATGAACATCAAGACCGAATGCAGATAAATAGAAACTTGTTACTTTGCCGTGATACTGTAAACCGCCCAATATTTGCGTCACTAAGCTTTTGCTATCTCCCAGAACCAGCGAGTTTGTGATGGCAAATGTCAAACATAAAAAAGTCGCAAACAGGCACTTTGCCCAAAAGGTGCACAGATGCCCGCATGCAGGGGAGACAAAATTTCCCGACACCCTTTCCTCTTTCCACGATGCTACATCTTTGTCTTTCAGTACCTTAACTGCGGTCAGCGTTAGGGCCGCCCAGGTCTCTTCCAATAGAATGCAACAGTGCTGTGCAGATGACACAAACAGTCAATTTGGGTGCACTGCAAGAATAGTCTGTAACTGTTACACCTTCTTCTGCCTTCCTATCACTGCACACCTTGTACGTGCCTATCACTGCACACCTATGTACGCGCCTATCACTGCACAGCTTGTGCGCGCCTATCAGTTGCACACCTTGTGCAACTTCTAGCACTTACTGTTCACGGCTAACCTTGGCACCTGGTTTTCTACTTACTGTATACAACTGCTTCTTTACTAATACAGAGACGATTATTCCTCAGCCGACTAAGTGAGACGTTTACATTGGTAGCAAGAGGATGGTTTTCGATGGTTATCTTCAGTTTGCACTGGTTCTGACGCCTGCTGTCTTATCGTTCCTGGTACTCGGTTTACTGGTTTTCGCCGCTATTCAGAAGCTGCTGCGAGTTGCCAGGCTATTAGCCAACGGTCCAACGCTAACAACAGTACCTGTGACTCCTTGGAAGGGTATCGGAGCCACGGTCAACCAGAATCGGCCTACCTCGAGACCTCGGCCTTGTACGAAGGAGCCTCAAGTGTTCGGTGGCGAGGCAAACCAGTTCAAGGAGGGGTCTTTCGCTATCGAATTGGCTCTCAAGTCCCTGGAATAAGACAGTTCGGATAGAGAAGTGAACTATGCCGCTAGTTTCCTTGTAGGCAACGCTCGCCTTTGGCTCATCTCTTCCCTGGAAGCTGGTGAAACCTTTCCTGACCGGCCGTCACTAAGAGATGCGCTTGCTAAGGTATACGGTCCAAGCCTTCAGGTTCCTGAGTTGGACGAGCACTCAAGAGCGCTGCTGTTCACCAACGGGCTGTACGGCGATGTCCGAGAACAGGTACTTCGTGACCATCCGAAAAAAACCTTGTCGGCGGCCATACAGTCAGCTCTAACCTGCGGTGCTGTTAGCTCCGTACTCGACGCCATGAGTCACCCAGTCACCAAGTCACCGAGTCACCAAGTCACCCAGTCACCGAGTCACCAAGTCACCTGCGTCGCTGTTAGTACCCGTACTCGACGCCACAAGTCACCCAGTAACCCAGTCTCCAAGCCACCCTGTCACCAAGTCACCCAGTCACCCAGTCAAGTCACCAAGTCACCCAGTCACGGAGTCACCCAGTCAGCTAATGGGTCTCATCTCACCCAGTCAGGTAATGACAATGCATATCGCCTAAACCTGCCGACAACCTTACGCTGCCACCCTGTGTTCAATGTGACATTTTATTTAGCCAGGTTAAAGCACCTCTCAGGGGGTGTTGCACCACTTACCGCTGAATTTGACGCCATTGGTTGATGTGATTGTGCCTTTGCCATGTTTGAGGTTGTTCTCCCAACTGCCGCTGTACTCCATTCCACTTCACAACGATAGAAGAGAGAGAGACACACAGCATTAACAAATAATTTCACACAGCAATGGCAGCATTTACTTCATTGATAGTGGCTGGAAATCTCTAACATTCAAACTATTGTAACTCAAGGTCTGACTGTACCCCCCAAAAAATAGAAAGTCGTATGTCTTTCAGTAGTGGCATTCCAACAAATGCGGAAAACGCAGCCTAACTGAGTCTCCAACGAACCGTAACAAATGCCTTTCTATGACCCCAAGCAGTGAGGCACATTATGAAGCATTCACACTGAACATGAGGTCTTACTTCGAATAGGACATCGTGCCATGTCCTTGCCGTATTCCTTCCACGAAATCTCCGACATAATGCGTTTGGATAGGATGCTGCAGAAAACAGACAGGAGCATGCATGTATGCTGGCACATTGCAATAGTAAAATGTCTCGAGCATCGTCCCATACACCATTTGCAGCACGTTGGTTGGCTACAGGCACTGCTCATTGGATGAACTAGTTGATCCATGACGGTGTCATATAATGTGACTTCAGCGACTAATGCAATGAATTTCTCAAAGTCAATCACAGACAGGGCACAGTTCAAGAGAGATGGTCACTGCCTTTTTTCCCCACGGCTGGTACATTACATGATCAATACATCCGTATAAATATGGGGCTGCTGGCACTACATGATTTTCGGCTATTTAGAATAGGAAATCTTCATAAACTTCAAAGCCAAGGAAAGGCCAAGGAGTGTTTTTCTTGATGTCAGTGTACTCGGAAGTATACTCATGAGCCCTCCTCCAACTTTGAAGGTCAAGTCAATTTTGGAGATAAGGAGGCTTCAGATGGACAGCTGTGCTGCGGAAACCTCCTGGTTCGAATGTCTACATGCTTTTTCAGCACGCTGGGAAATCTTGTTAATACTCGTACATGTACTTCAGGTTTCTGTAAGTATTGCAGGGATGAATTTATCCGGTATCGCATCGCAGTTCACTACGCAAAATCGATCTACTGCTACTCAAAAATGACAGTGACACGCAGAAAACTGCGATACATACATTGTCCATGTACAGGCTGTCCATGCTTTTTGTAGCTTACGCCACAATTGAGATTTTGCACAGCAAAAACTGCTATGCAAACACACGACAGTAAATTCATCCCTGTATTGGAACCCTTAATCGTCAGTTCACACGGAGCTTTATACAACCTTGTTACTACTTACATCAAGAGAGGTACGCTTCATCCATCGATGTTCTCCATGCCCATGCTATGCATGTATTGGTGACCGAAAGGCAGTGCATGTAACGGTTAAACCATCAGCATGGTCACGGCACAACATGTCGGGGATAGGACAAGAGACAGTAAAACACCACAGTAATGCCTTTGTCGCGCAATACGTGCCACTCACTTAAACACAACACTACTTCAAAGTGCATGTGACTAGAGTGTGTAGTACTGGAAAATTGTCGCATGACAGGTCACTCATAATCATGCTATGGCGTCATACTCGAGTGTGAGTAATTAAGCTAACTAGTGGCTGTTGGGAATTCCCTTGTATGATAGGAATATTCGTTTGAGGGAGTTGAAAATAGGATTGTGGCAAATACAATAAGTGGCACATTTTAACGATCAGATTTTCGACCTGTCGCGTGACCACAATATAGTCATGTGACCACAAGACATCACATGACTGACATGCATGATCAATCATGTAATCACGAGACTTGCAAGTCCTCATATGACGTACTAATGCACAGCCCTCTGATCAAGAAAGAGCCTTTGTTTGATTACATACATACATGGTGATATGTGGTCGCCCCTTCTTACCATAATACCATTCTTCCACTGGCCAGTGTAGCGCTCGGACCGCGCAGTCCAGGTGAAACAGCCATGGCCAGTACGGCAGCCATTGACCCAGTTGCCTTCATAGGTATTCCCAGACCTGGTCAGTGTGCACACATCAACAAGAAGAGTACAAGACTACAGTGTACAACCTGAGCCGGTGCACGCACATGACCAGCACTGCACACAGACATGCACTATGTTTCTGTACCCTGGTGAACAGACACGAAATACTTTACACATCAAATTCATACAATTCCTTGCCGTGTTTACTATTTAGTTTCCTGTCGGTAAGTTGGCAAACATATACAACCTTACTTGTAGATTTGTTTTCCATGTCCGTTCCTCACATTGTCTGTCCAGTCTCCATCATACGACTCCATTGGAGCGTAACAGTAGACCATACGACCCTGCCGCAAAAAAACAAACAGCGTGTCAACAAGTAACAGGCCCGGCATACCAGATGCCAGGGGATATGACAAATTACGGAAGTTCTGTCCTACCCGGATAATTCTAAAATCTGCCATTTTCTTCGAAGTCACAGCTCCGCAGTGCAACAATCTCTTTTCCCAAGAAAGTTTGAAAATACTTCTAAAGTAGGATATTGGAATTCGGAATGCTTTGTCCCTGTGAATGTTCCCTGGGTAGTTCCAGTACGAAGACTTGCCATTCCATACAGGCAAGAGTAGCTAATGACCCAGAGTGTGCAGCTGCAGTCTATGGGGTCAGCGATGGCAGAATCATCACGTGGAAAGCCCGTACACAATATCTGTGCCCTGTACACACACATGATAGCTTATGTGTTGTATGCAACCCTCAGTGCACAACTCCACGGTGGTCCACGGTGCACTATTTGTCAGCGAAAACTATTGAACCATGTAATGTCATGTGAGTTGGTCTACTGCTTAGCTATATTGTGTAAGAACACTTGAAGGTTACCAATTGTTCTCAATCTCACCTTGCCAGTACGCACACCATTCACCCAGTCACCCTTGAAGAGTGTCTTGGACGGTTCATGAACGTACACTCCGCTACCATGCCGAGTGCCGTTCACAATGTTCCCTTTGTATTCACTGTGCACATACGGAGTCAGAATGGACAGGCACAGGCAATTCTAAAAGAAGTGGTATCGGCCACGATTCAAAGTACAGTCAAACCTGTCTAAGGCGACCCCTCAAGGGACGAGAAAAAGTGGTCGCCGTGGCCAGGTGGTCTTCTTCTCCAGGTTCAGTGGGTCACGTGACCATATCCACATGTGATACATCATTTTGATCAGTGTAACGCAGTCGCGGGTGGGTGGTCGTCGGTCGCGTTGAGTGAGTGGTTGCCTTATCCAAGCTGTTTTGAATGTGAATGCGTCCGTGACAAGGAAATGTGGTCGCCATGGTCGAGTGGTCGCCATTACAGGTTTTACTCTAGTGGCATACGACTCGAACTATGCGATCCCCGAAGGCTAGTAGTTAGGATACCCTAGGCAGTACTTCAAAAATATACACGGCACAATCCTATTTTGGTGCCAGGATGTTGAATTCTCAGTCCCCATACCAATCGTTTCTATGACCAATACACTCTGGAATGCCGGAGTCGGCAACCTCCCAATATGAGCAGACATGCTCACCTTCCATCCGGGTAGAATATACTTGCAAACCCATCTGGCTTGTTGTTGACAAACTCACCCTGCACGGAGGAGGAAAGACCAAGGAAAGAGATTGCAAATAAAGCAGCTCAGCAGAACTTTCAATACCATTTTTAGCCAAAGTATTGGGAATCAGTATCTCCCTTGACAATCTCCTACAAGTCAACCCAAGGGAACAACGTGTTGTTCAGCAGCGGCTCCAGTAATCCGATTCTGTCACAGAACAGTTCGAGCCAGGCGTGATAATATCATAATAGTCTAGCTCCAAGCTGTGTGTGTGTGTGTGTGTGTGTGTGTGTGTGTGTGTGAGTGTGTGTATGTGTGTGTGTGTGTGTGTGTGTGTGAGTGTGTGTGAGTGTGTGTGTGTGTGTGTGTGTGTGTGTGTGTGTGTGTGCGTGTGTGTGTGTGTGTGTGTGTGTGTGTGTGTGCAAGGCCGTCACAGCTGGGGCGGCTGGGGCGGCTGAGGCCGCCCCACTTTCTCGGCCGTTTTTTTTTTTTTTTTTGGAGCACACTCTATGCATGATCGCAGCTCAGCCCAAACGTGGCAAATAATGAAGAATCCTTGTCCCCGATCGTGGTTTATTGCAGAATCAAAAAAGTCTTTCATTGCACTCACAACACACTGAAATGGCACCAAATGCCTGGAAATGCTTGCAAATTGGCTTCAATTTTTGAAATTTTTCCCGTGGGAAGATAATGAAGAACCCATGTCCCCGATCGTAGCGTCTTCTTGGTTTGTTGCAGAATCAAAAAGTCTTTCATTGTAGTTACACTGAAATGGCACCAAATGCCCGGAAATGCTTGCAATTGGCTTCAATTTTTGAAAATTTTCCCGGGGGAGGACCCCGGACCCCCCTTCCAAGGCCGCCCCACCTCCAAAGTCGGTGCGACGGGCCTGGTGTGTGTGTGTGTGTGTGTGTGTGTGTGTGTGTGTGTGTGTGTGTGTGTGTGTGTGTGTGTGTGTGTGTGTGTGGTTACCAACCGCCAGTGTATGCCGGAGGATGTGGTGTGGTGTGTGTAGAAAAAAATGGAAAGATGAAAAAAAGGGATTCACTGGCCAGAAAAAGTCACTTCAAACAGCTGTGTGGTGGATACCAGGCTAAAAATAGTGCCGGTCAATTCATCAGCCTTGCAAGCTGTTGAATGGTGTAATCCCAGCACAAGTTGCTATGTCTAACATAGCTGTTCGCTATCATCGCTTCCGTGATGGGCATGTCTGAGGTCTGAGGTGTGTGTGTGTGTGTATGTGTGTGTGGTGTGTGTGCATAGCTGCCGGAGATGGCTCTCTCGTGGTGCCAATTGAACATGATCCCTGACCTCTCAGCAGACTGCCGACTTTCTGCCGTCGCTCATCGTTCCATGTTGTCGGCCCCGCAAGGGGACACGTGACCGTAATGGCAGTGTTTACCAGGACCAGGTGTGTGTGTGTGTGTGTGTGTGTGTGTGTGGGTGTGTGCGCACGTGCGTGTGTGTGTGTGTGTATGTGTGTTTGTGTGTGCGTGTGCGGTGTGTTTGTGTGTGTATGTATGTATGTGTGTATATATGTGTGTGTGTGTAATTCTGTCTGTCTCCTAACAGGTATGTCTGTACCATCCATCAATCTTTCTGTCTAACTGTAAATAGCTGAACCACACCACAGAAGCAAGTTTCATGACAGTGTGCCTGTGGGTCTGTGCCTCTGTTGCCGTTGTCCTTTTGACCTCTATATGAGGTCTGAGCGACCCTTTTGGCGTTTCGCTGTGCGGAGTCCGCCGTTGTGTGTGGATTGCGCACGGGCTGCGCCATTGCGCGCATGCGTATATTCATTATCCTTGCCACTGGCTGGTTCCACGCGAGGGCATTGGAAGAGCCCATCATCGAATCGTAACTCGTTAACCCGGCAACAATTGACGTCCAATGAGCGGCTCGAACCCACACCCTGAGATGAAGATTCTCATGCTCTACCGACAAAGCTAGCCCCGTTGAATCGTAATCCGACGACACATCTGTTTCTCTCTCTCACTCTCTCTCTCTCTCTCTCTCTCTCTCTCTCTCTCTCTCTCTCTCTCTCTCTCTCTCTCTCTCTCCAATACAATAGGTGCTTATGAACTTACATCCAGCTTGATACCACTAGCAAATGTCAGCAGTCCCTTGCCGTGTATGTAGCCATTCTGAAATTGACCCTGGATCAACAGGTGGAGCACAGGCAAAAACGGGACTGTTGGCCCGGGATCCAGTCTCACAATTGTGCGGGCTTGGATCTAGACGCTGCCACTGCTGTGTAGAAACCAACTGCCCGGCCAAATCACACTACTTCGCTGTACTTATACTTCCATTTCCAAACCATAAACACACTCAGAGATAGGGACTACATTTTAGTATTGTTACTGACTATGCTGACAAAAGTTGGAAACCGACAATAAATCACTGAAACACTCTACCTGGCATCATTCCTTTGTGTTGATTTTGTAGTGCAGGCGCATTACCAGTATAGTCATGCACTGGTCATCACATGTACCAGCATGTATGATGTAATGCACTATACCTGGTATGTATGGCCTCCATGTAGCTCTGCTGTGCCACGACCGTGGAAAAAGCCACCTACATTGCGACCACCTTGATATCTGCAAGTAAAAATAAGATGAAATACCGGTTCGGTGAATCGCTCTCAACTTGTGCCTGTCATATTAACCATGGAGAGGGGAGGGGAGAGGGGGTGGGGGGGGGGGGGGGGGTGACCAGGGTGACATAGCCTGGGTATATTCGAAGTGGTTTCCAGTGATCTAAACTCTACAAGCCTGGCACCAGCCCACAATTATCGACAAACAGTGTTTTCTTGTAAAACTAACGGAGTTCTCTCCGGTTCCGGCGCATATGATGAACCGGCATTCGGCCTGCGCCTGGGATGGGGGGGGGGGGCATTATAACCCCTGTTGATTGCACTCTTGGTCTGTCCAGCATCCAAGCTAACCTCCGAATCTGTTCTGCAGTGGCGAGTCTGTCTCTCAGCAGGACCGCCGGAAGCAGTTTTTGATTGGTTCGGTAGTTTCAGTGCCTTTCATACACTCTGTGTATATGACAGGTACACATGTCACATGATCTCCATAGCAGTTAACATGTGTTGATGGCTAAAATGTTGGTCCGGTGATAACCTGACCAACCAGGCCGGTTCCGGCGGTCAGGCACAGTTGCCTCAATGATCGTGGTGCTGTACAGCCACTACTGGTACACCAAAGAGGGTTCCATATTTCGCCAGCCATAAGACATCTTCACATCGTTGCATATATGTACGTTCGGGCCTGGTTTAAATCCGGCTTTGGAAAAAAATCATTGCTATCAGGTTCGGCCTCATTTTCTCTGTGCTGCGCTGATGAGTCCACAAAGGACGGAGCAGTTCTGTTCGCAGATCGTGAATTGTTCTTGTATTCAGTCAGGAGAAAAGCTCAACTAGCACCTAACTCAACGGTTCTTGCTTAGGAAAAGGGATTTGAGCCATAGTCTGCATAGAACAGATTCGTGCTATTATTTCCATTCAACAAAGGCAGTCTTTCCTCACCTCTGCACAAGCACTGCACCAAGGGCTGGTTCAAGATAGTCTTCATCACACAGCGGTGCTCGACCACCTGCACTAGCGGCACGGCGAAATCCTTCAACGTCTGCGCTCATGTCAGCCGCTCGTCGAGCCAGCATAGCGGTATCGGCACTGGGGGTGAAGTATGACGGCAACAATATCCTCTCCACTCCAGGTCAGTTCTGAAGGTTTCTACCGCTCTATGGCGTTTCCAGTAGCAATTGCCAATCTGGGTAGTTCTCGCGGCCCCACTCCTCGCAGATCCTCAGACCTGGTCTCGCACTTTTGAAGCTCTGGACAGATGCCAAGCAGCCTTGAGCTGTATTCGGTAGCGAGGTAGATACACCACGTCGTTACATGTACGTGGACTAAAATAATTGTAAATAGTTTCGTTCACAAAGCCATGTTCGGGTGCATTTCCTTTGGTCAGAGGATCTCAGTACTTTTCGTACATAAAATCATTGGTCTTCAAGTCCGTTTCACCGCGCTCTCATCCCACTCTCAGTCTCTTGTCACTATGTCAGGGTCGATCAGTGAGAGGAAGTCGTACGAACCCAAAGCCAAAGGCCAAAGGCAAAGGCAAAGACAAGTGGCAAAGAAGATGCAGACTTTGTGCGACTCCCTGATACATCCATCCATGCAGTACTGTCTGTTTGCATGGTTTGGGGGGACGCTTTTTTCGAGTGTGTTGTCATGACGCGTTGACATGACTCGAGTCGACTCGCGAATAAAAAAACCCGACTCTCGTGTACGACACATGACATAAACAAGAGTTATGCACTTTTTTAAAGGGGAAGTATACCCTAAAATCAAATTTTCACCAGTTGTAGTCTTCGGGGTGCTGAGTCGAATGGTCTTGGTCCGAGGAAGCTGCGACGCTCCCTTCCTACTTGAATCCCAATCGAACTCGCGCACTTCCACCGAAACTGGGTGACTGCGCCCTACTAGATGGGGATGCAAAATGTCACTAAAAGCGCCATTTCGTTCTTACAAAAGCACGGATGACCGCGAGTCCATATGTTGTAGTCTTTTGGACGCTGAGTCGACTGGTCTTGGTCCGAAAAGGCTGCGATGCAGCGTTCCTCCTTTATTCCCAATCGAACATGGTTGAAGAAGCGGTCACGTGGTCTTGGTTGCCCAAATCACCTGGTCACCGCGCCAGCAGGCGACAACTTTCACACCAAGGTTCAACTCGAGTGACAGGACTGCACCCAAAAAAGGTCAAACAGGCTAGTAAGTTGTACCAAGAGTACATAACGGGGGGTTATGTACTCTTGGTTGTACCCTGCAGGCACGGTGACCAGGTGACTGGTGTACGCAGGAGCACGTGACCGCTTGTTCAACCATGTTCGATTGGGAATAAAGGAGGAACGCTGCATCGCAGCCTTTTCGGACCAAAACCAGTCGACTCAGCGTCCAAAAGACTACAACATATGGGCCAATCGCGGTCATCCGTGCTTTTATAAGAACGAAATGGCGCTTAGTGACATTTTGCATACAAATCCCCATCTAGTAGGGCGCAGTCACCCAGTTTCGGTGGAAGTGCGCGAGTTCGATTGGGATTCAAGTAGGAAGGGAGCGTCTCAGCTTCCTCGGACCAAGACCATTCGACTCAGCACCCGTACCCCCGAAGACTACAACTGGTGAAAATTTGATTTTAGGGTATACTTCCCCTTTAAGGTGGCTCACGCCTATTTCAAAAAAATTAACGATTGCTCTGAAAATTTGGTGGGCGGTTGGTCTTAGGTAGTTTATGCAAATGGCGAGTTAAAAAAACGGGGTCTCAATGCTAACTTTTGAGATATAGGCGATGACAATTTCACTAAATTGTCAAATTTGTACAGGATTTATGATGTATAGCGGACGGGTATTTCATCAAGAACCTGATTTACAATCTTCCTCATTTTTTGGTTATTGAATGGACTAACTGTGTACATGCCAATGAGAAAATAAAAAACATATGCTTCAATGCTCAATTTCGCCATATAGGCGCAGAATGCCATTTTGATAAGTTTGCTTTGGTGCATGTACATGCACACCTACATATCCCATGTACATGTCCATATACATCTACTCTTCTCTACTAGCCCACCCAACCCTGCAATACACATTGACACAAGTGTACACACACATACCACACACAAACACACACACACACGCATACATGCAAACACACACGCATACATGCAAACACACACACGCATACATGCAAACACACACACACACACACACACACACCTGTCCTGTCGAGCCACTACCACTAGGGTCACGTGGGCCCCGGAGTGGCAGCAGAGAGAGAGAAAGAGCACGCCACCCGGTGGCGCTCCAGACACACACGCACACGCACACACACACACACACACACACACCTTTGGAAAGCCCATCGCCAAAGGCGATGATAGCTATTAGGCGAGGCAGAACACACACACACACACACACACACACACACACACACACACACACACACACACACACACACACACACACACACACACACACACACACACTACTACTACTACTACTGCTACTGTAGCATGGTTGCCCAAGGGCCACACCATTCCGAAAGAAGCCGGAGTCATTGTCAGGAGCAGAAACGGAGATGACGACTCAGGTCACTCTGTCGACGGAACTGACGGCTGCAGCGAGAACAGCGGACACAATATGACGCTCTGTCAGACTTGGTTGCCCGATGGCCACGGTCGCACATGTGACGTCTGAAACCAGGCACTGACTTGAATTGCCGATTGCATGTCAAACACAAGAGAGAAGCATGGACGCTGAGCGGAATAGATGATGCCGGCGCGGACACTTTCGATGGTTCCAGGGGCAAACAATGATGCACACGCAGGCCACCACGAGAGTGAAACCACCTTCTGCATGTACCACACTGCACAGCACCACGCTGATCCTGGATGGGGAGACTTTGCTCTGCGCCACATTTGTGCCTTGTTTGTCACCTGGCTGGCGAAATGACCGATGGCAGATAAGACAGTCCACCCGCCAGGCAGACCTATCCTGAGCAACCTCATACCAGGCCAGACAGACAGACAGACAGACACACACACAACCACACACGCACAAACGTGCGTGTAAACAGTGACTAAACACACACACACACACACACACACACACACACACACAAGGCACACACATGATCGCACGCCTGCAGATCATCGCTCCAATGAAGATAAGATTACTACTTCTTTGCGTAAATATGTTTGAGATAGAGTGTCACTCTTAGATGTGACTGATGCCATCAACCAATGTCAAGGAAAAAAATTCACGGTTCGCGTCAGACTCGGCTAGAGGCCGAGTTTTCCGCATTCGTAGGAACGCCATCATCCTTCAAGGATCAAGGCGCAGATGCAAGGAAAGAATGTGTTCAATCTTCTTCTGCACACGTAGAAATATGTTTGGGCATTTTCGATGATTTAGAATGTACGTCGCGTGAATATGACAATGTGACAGAGGCAGCCACAATTTACTGATTACTGTGCATTGATCTAGCTATATACACTGCAAGTGCACTGTAAATATTGTGTTACATGCACGTAGTTGTGAAGGGAGACAGTATACAGTCATGTACATTCACCAATGACACACCTGTCAGACAGCAGGTTAGGGCTAGTCAAAGTTATGAAGGCAAGTTATGAAGGCACAATATACGATACAAAGGCACAATTTTGCGATGTACTTGAGTTTGTGAATATAATAGTGGACTTTGTGTTCACACATACTCTACCAAATTGCCATGCACACCCTTGTAACACACACACACACTTGAGCCTGGGGAGCATGATTGCTGTCAGCCAGTGTTGCTTTCAAATGCCTATTCTCGTCAGGAGTGATGTGAAACACATACTGGTAAATATCAATCTCTAAAAAATGCATCCTAAATAAAACGCTCAAGCACTGAGTCTAGTCAGAGTGATAAGACAATAAATTGAAGGAATTTCTCAACAAAAATTCAGTGTACCGCTGTGATGAAGCCGCGGCAATAACTATAGTAGAGTTCTTGGTGGACAGCGATTACCATAAAGAAATGGTGAGATACTACAGTAGTACCCTCTACTGACACAATGCAACCACGTTGTCCAGTACATGTTCGAATCAAAAATACTTTCGTACATTCGTGACCATTTCAATTTATATTCAAGCGCGACCTCCACAATTCACTGGCTTCAGAGTCGATTGATCATTATAGAACGGCCATTCTTGACAAAATAGTCAGACAAATTTTGCGAAGGATGGCGTTCTACTGTGGAAGGGACTCGCCAAGTCACTTGAACCAATTCAACGAAAAATACAAAATACTCAGGTTTTACACATTCACGTACCCGTCTGTGCCGTCCCCCATTCCTTCCAAGACATCCACATAGACTCCAACGCTTTTATTCTACTCTTTTTCCGAAGCCGACCATGGGCATGGGCAGTGCCTGCTGGAAGGGACATCCCAACACTTCTCTGACAGGTGACAATTTCCACAAGTAAAAAATGCACCTAAAAAAAAGTAGCCAAGTGAAGGAGTGAAAAAAAGAAGAAAAAAGCTCACTCTCTAGACTCGAGTACGAGAGTTTCGTACTCAGCACGGTGACTTCATGTGCACCAACTAACGACATGGCGTCCTTTCATGCGGTTTACCGCACGGATTTATGAAGTCGGACATATTCCGATTTATTTGCATCAATCGCACAAAATTAGGTACATTTCTCTTGTAAACCCTGTCAGTTTGAGAATTTAGACAAACACCGAACAAATTTTAGCCGCGACGAGGATCGGGAGAAATCCATCATAATTATTTTACATAGCTACTACCATCACGTCGACCGAGTGAAGATCGAAATGATAATGGAATGGAGAGAAGAAGACCTGAACTAGAGTGCTTGAGAGACTATGTAGTGTCACATGAGAATTGCTTCGTTAGGAAGGCTCTCCTTTTGAATGGAGAAGCCCAACGTCGCTGATCTGCATCGCCGTTTTCAAGCGCTGATCTGCAGTAGGAATGTTTTTGTAAATTATTCGTAGTTGTGGACGTGGATGGATTCAGCGCTCTGTTCTCTCAGCAAGCCTACTCAGTCCAACACGAAGGACTTCCATGAGCGAAACAACGTGCTCCTCGAGCAAGTGCAGCTCGGGGTAATATGGCCAATGCCACGGGAGACCACCTCGTGCCTGCATAAGGCCAAGAATTGATGGCAAGAAATCTTTGATGAGCACCTTCGACTTCAAGGACGCAATATTATATCTCCTCAGCAGTAACTGCAGCGCTCTTGCTGAAAATATCACTGCCAGCAGGCACTAGGCATGATTTAGTGAAGAGCTACTTGTACTAGCGATTGGAGATTTGGTGTTGGCATATCTGCTCCATCATGGTAACTGGTGCGTTTGTCAAGGCAGTGCAGTTTCTGCTGCTGTTTCACAAGCCATATGCGCATATGCGCAGTGAGTAGGAATTTGTTGTATGATAGCTGAGGATCACCAGCCTTCATGGACAAACCTATGTTGGGACTGGTTGCTGAACAGTGCACACCTAAATCTCTCAGCAAGCTCTCTTGCTCAGCTGGTGACGAACACTATATACCCGCTGCTTTGGGCTTGCAGCCCCGTCTCCCGACCGTAGACCGATCGAAAGGCTGTCACGGTCCTGTGACCATCGGCGTACAGTTGACACTGATGGGGCATCGGATAAAGTGCTGGCGTCAGTAATTCTCTTGTATACCTGGAATCTACATCTACAGCTGGTTTCGACTTCCAGCCATCCTCCGTTAGTTATGCTTGTGACTATCATGCCAGCAAGTCGATCAGCAGCATCACCTCGCATCTTTGATGGTGAGGCCTGCAAAACGTCACCGACCAGTGACGATGCTCAAATAGGGCACCCTACCAGAGCTGGCGCAGTGTATGGTGCAGTCTTTCATGAATCCATAAACTATGCTGTTCGGCTGCTGTAGCTCTGACGCTTGCGTGTGTGCCTTACATTAAGGGCAGCGGGCCGTCTGCTCTAGCCATTTGCCAATGCATGCACGGCTGAACGTCTACCAGCAAGCTGCAAACACTTCTCTCTCTACCTGTGACATAGTGGACATTGTGCGTGTGTTATTGCATTCCTATATGAACTGTTCTGGATGCAGAGATTTACCCACTAAGCCCTAGAGAAATATGAATAAATACTATACTACTATTACTAAACTTGGTATGCGGGTGTGACGTGCTGCTGCTCATCAGATTCGGTCCATGCGACGCTCGTGTTTTTAGTTTTGTTATTTTGTCTTCCTTTTTTGAATTCGTAAACCAAACAGACTAAACTATCCAGTGATCAGGTACTGGTGTGGTGGGGCAAGGTTTTGTTGGTGATGCTGCTGTCAGTGGTGGCGGCGTGCATGTGCTCGTGCTTGCGGGCGATGGCCCGCGTTTTCTCCCATGCCGCAAGTTTGTCTTGCGTTTGTGTTTTGCATTTGGACTTCCTGCCAGGCTTGGAAGACTTGCATTTCAAACAGTTTGTCCCACTGTGTGGCTCCCAGTCTTTGAACGGTGTACATCCACCTCTGGAGCTCCAGAGAATGTTGGGCCCCTGGCAGTAGCAGTGCATTCCATGGCCAATTTGCAAGTGTGGCAAAAAAGTTCAGGGTGTATTTGGTTTCATCCACATCAAGTTGAGATGAAACACTGCCAAAATGGATTGAGTATGATCTGCCACACGATACTTCGTCCGTCCACTCCTTGACGCGAATTTCTCCCCTCCAATACGACAACACGACGACAGGAAGCTAACATGAGCCTCCATTTCTGAACAAAATAACGTCTCTAACATGGCCACGAAAAGCTACAGTTATGCACGTCAAGCTTAGGAATACACGAAATCGAAAGGCTAGGACATCGAGGTATACTAGAAAATTGTCTGCGAGGCGGAGAAAATTCGCTGACGAGGTTGGTGAGCCCTTGAAATCGAGCGACGATCCAAAAATAATTGCACCCACGTCGAGAAAGAAACCATGCGTAGCGCGTGGGTAACCCAAAAAGATCGCTCGAGCGGCGGCACAGTCGAAGGCAAGGCCAGTCCAAGCTCTAAACTCTATCGAATGACCTGGCAAACACCCGTGGTTTCGGTTGACCTTGCCCGTTTGAGATGGAAGTCGAGCGAAATTGCAAACATACAACTAGGCCAGGTCGCGTAAAAAATGAAAAATATTAAAATTTGGCCGCCATATTTAATGAACGCCCGTCGCATGCATGGGACAGCCGTGTCAGCTGATCAGGCCATCTCTGCTCGAGCTGGACCCTAGCTAGCTAGGCCCTTCGAAACTGGAGTGCGCTACAAGCTCGCTACGCCAACTCCGCATGCACTTTTCTCGAACGTAGGATGCGCGAGAACCTGCGCAGAAGACGAGTTTAGAAATAGGCGTTAATAGAAATTTTCGTAGACGTCTACGTCACACATTTCACGCGTGATGTAATGCCGATCGCCGGTACGTAGACATCTACGTCATGATACGTAGACCTACTACGTAACGTTGGCTGATTTTTTCGTTTTATCTGGTCAATGATTTTGCAGAAGCTCGTTTTTCTCTCTGATCATAATCGACCTGCAAGAAGCAACTTATTTCTTCTTCTTGCTGAGCACTTTCAATCTACGTTTTGCTTTCTCGAGTGTTCGAGTTATCCTTGTCACCAATCTGGAGATCCAGGACGTGATGCAGTGATGGGTCGGAAGGTTAAGAAACGGTGAGTCTCGAAACCGTCGATAATAAAGTCTAATTTTAATAATTGAAATATTTTTGTAATGAGAATAGAAATGATCTAGAAAGCTAGACACAAGCGGATTTGTTTGTTGCTCCTCATATATCGCCAATGTACCGATATTAAATAGTAATGGTGTGAAAGGCCTGGCCTCATCGGATTTCCAGTGGCTACGGTGCTTCATGTGCTAGATTGTCTTCCTCCAAAAAACACATTACTAGTACTAGTATTCTATTTCAATAGGGAATGAAGTAAAGTGTTGTCATGAGATTGTCAGTCGTGGTTGTTTTCACGCTTTGCTATTTTCATATCAAGATTTTGAGCATCGTGGAAGGTAAACCTGTACTTTAGCGCCCCCCCCCCCCCCCCCCCATATAATTATGGCACTAAGCACAACACTGATATACATTGTACTTGGTCCACGTCAGCGATATTGTCGCTTATTTTTCAGCTTTGCTTTAATATATGTCGCTAATGCTCACTCATCCCAAGTTTGGTTAGTAAGTTAGTTTACTTGTACCTGAAAGGTCTAGCTAGATTTCGAGTGGATTTCGAGAGCGACGGGTGGGTGATTTTGATTGATACAGCGCCGCATCAAAATAAATGATCTTGTTACGCTGTGCAGGCAAGAGCAGCGCAAGCCCCAAGAAAGTAATCGGCTACTCGGAATCAGCTCCATTTTGCTGAACGGCCGAGATCGCTTGCCTCAGGGATCGCTCGTCAAGCTGAGATTGCAGCTCCCTTATCTCCAGCTCAACGCCCGGAGTATCCAGTGCGACAATGAGATTTGCAAGAAGGACACTTGCAAGTACTGTACGCGTCGTCGTCGTCGTTCAAAATAAAATCTTGCAAAGAACGGCGTCTGATTAGAACCACACAGGCTGTCGTGCTGCCCACGAGAAGTCCTATAGAGAAGGCGACCGTCACGATCGACTTCTCTTTAGAAAATAGCCAGGCAGAGGAGAGGAAGAGAGATGATCTTGCAAAAGCAAGAGAGTCGATCCCGAGCAAAAATATTTGTCACCAGCGCCGAGAGCAGCGACGAGGAGGACTGAAAAAAGAAGGAACCCTTCCTTGGACAATAAATTCCTCATAGCTAGTTGTCATTCTATTCCTTACCTTCCATCGTACCAAGTTTTATCACTTCAAGTGCACGCGTTGATGTCCAAAGTCTAAGTTCAAATTGTCGAAAGATAAGCGACAATATTGCTGACGCGGACCAAGTACAGTGTAGTCATTTTAGTGCTGAAATCACCTGAATACTACATTTTTTAGTACAAGACATCCGACGACCTGGGGGCGCTAAAGTACAGGTTTACCTCATGGAAGATGCATATACTGAGGTCAGTGGACTTACCAGATTTTCCCAGTGTTCCCATGGTGTTCCCATGGTGTTCGCAAAGATGAGAGTGATTTTTCCTATAAAACGGAGATTTGCTTCTCCCTGGATCTGACGAAATGTCCTGGGCTCAAGCTACAGAGGACCCAAGAACGCGCTCCCTGCTTCTGTTCAGGAAGCTGGCTGGTTTAAAATATTCACGGTTCGCGTCAGACCCAGTCAGATGGAGCTTTGTCGCGTCCGTAGGAATGCCACCACCCGCTGTCCTGGCTGCTGGGCACTGGCGCTGGTCAGCTATGTGCAAGCTATTGCCTGGGAGGTGTTACAATGAACTTAGATAGCATTATATGTACGCGTTGCCTTACAGCGCAAAATTTAATTGTGAGCCAAATTCTGCCATTGTGTGTACGTAAATTGTCGTCGGTGTGTTATACTAGTAGTTGGTAGTGCAAGCGATGCTATAGAGCTGTCAATGGCTGTGAGAGAACGTTTGCCGATCGACGTCAGCGTCCTCATATCGACAGAAAGACTACATGTTGTGTGCCTGTCTGCTATCACAACACAAAGGAACCTCCGGGGGGGGGGGGGGGGGGGGGGGGGGGAGGCGATCTTGAGTTTTCCCAGGTAGCTTTTTCCCACGGCATTGTGGAACCCGCCGCTGATGCATGGCCGGCCTGAAAGTTTGAATCCGCCATGTAAATTCATGGTGCAACATTTCGTAGTCATGTGAGGCACCTGCACAGCGTTGCTCAATGAAATCCAGTCGCGTCACTCAAGTACGCGCCAGGCGTTGTGCAGCCCTTGACCTGCGAACACTGGGCTGCGAAATGATGCAAGGCGCAAACTTAGTGACGCTACTGAGTTTCATTGAGCAGGACTGTACGATTGTTGTATAGCTGTATAGTATAGTAGTATAGTATTTATTCATATTTCTCTAGGTATGATGTAAACACTGTCACAGTATAATCTATCAGTCACACAGAGTGACAGCTAGTGCATGGAGTTGGTTTGCTGTGCAATGTCATGTCATGTTCCGAACGGAATAGCAACTTTAGCTAGAGTCTGGTCATTGACATAGCTCTCTGGCGCTAGTTTCTACTGCTGGTTTGGCGTGCTACCAGTACCACCATTGTGCTGTGCTGTAGATCTATGTGTAGGCGTAGAATGTATAATCTACAGTTGTGGCCAAAGAAGTCCAGCCCATGTGCCGAAAGCAGCACCGAGGCTGACGCGGCACTGTGGACCTTGGATCAGTTTTGGGAACATGCATGATGTAATTGAATGGAAACGCAGCACTACTTTAGACTCGTGGGTCGGATTTCTTTGGCCACGACTGTACATTGTAGACTGTATGTAGTGCAGCACATGCTTTTTAGGGGTCTCCACATATAACGCCGTCCATTGCAGAGCTTGATCGGTGACTTGAGCTGCACTTGGACTAGTCTGCGCTGGAAAAACATGTTGCTATGACCCAGAGAGTAAACTGTCTCACTCAACCATCCATCTAATTGTCCATCCCAGTGGTGAGATTCATCCATGCCATATCGCGGGCTGACAATGGTTATGCGGCCAGTAGTACACTGCATCACGAAATGAATTGAAGTAAGTTCAAGGAAGCGGCGAAAGGCCTCATACAGGAGAAGCTACACAGTGGAGATGCATTCACAACATGAACAACTCCTGGCAGCTATGCAATGGCGTTCTCCTCACCTCTTTGTCCCTCGATAACAGTGCTGTCAAGTGTAAAACACAGCGTGCAGATCACAACTACTCCATTTTCTATAAATGGTGATGCCATTCTGTTTTGACACGCACATCGTCGATTTTTCCCTTTCCAATCCCTCGAACTTAGGGACACAGTCTATTTTTCCATTCTGTGAGTGTTACGGCCTTTTCATTTCCAACAAGAAAATTCATTGTTCTTCTTACCTGACGATGGCCAAGTGCCGAAGCGTTGTGAAATAACGGAACTATAATTTCTGTAGTTTGGATGTGCAGCGCTATGGGAATGGGTATGTCCACCCAAATTCCTTTCACAGATGAAGCTGCAGGAAGCCTCAGCCCTTCTTCAAAATTCAATTGTCCCTGTTCTACTTTTATGCTGACTTGTGATGCTTTGTGTGTTCACAGAGTGCGCCGCACTGACGGCAGTGATGAAGAGGAGAATCATGTTGGCGTGGCCGTGGAAAGCTTGGGTGTAAGTGTCCAGCTGTATGCAATGTTGCAGCGTCTTTGCGATTTGTGCACGTGCCTTGGACTGCTTAGCGCGCCTTGGATCGGATAGGGCTTCTGAACCTCATTGCGCATCTTACGTGTATAGGCCACAGCCAGCTATAACATGTCTTCAGGTTAAAAAATGTATTCTTGAAAAATGTGACTTTGCTCGCCAGCTGCTTGAACTAGACCGCCAAATAAGTGTGAGAACGAAGTTCGACAAGATACTCAAGCCCTCAGTTGATGAATGAAGCACAGCGTGAACGTGCTCAACAGAAACAATTCTTCATTCTCTCATGTCTCAAAAAATTTACGAAACCTCACAGACATGTTAAGCTGACTGCGGCGCTATTATACTTCTGGTGTTGCCTACTTTGTTTACACATGCAGGCCGATGATGCGATGTTCAAGGATGATGTGGATGTGCACCATGGGAAGGTAACTCTAGTTTTGTTTTGTACTGTGAATGCCTCATCGTGTCTCATGCATCTCACGAACAGCTTCCCAAGTGGTGAACAAATGTGCATCCTTTGTGCTACGTTGAGGAAATCGCTAACGCGTCTAGTCCATTTGAACTCATGCGCGTATGAGTGTATGCTATTGTGCTTGTACTGACTGTTTAAGAAGCTATATTCTTTCCTGGCACTTGTGTGTGTGTGTGTGTGTGTGTGTGTGTGTGTGTATGTGTGTGTGTGTGTGTGTGTGTGTGTGTGTGTGTGTGTGTGTGTGTGTGTACATGTATGTGTGTGTGCTTGCATGCGCGCGCGTGTGTGCGTGTGTGTGTGTGTGTGTGTGTGTGTGTGTGTGTGTGTGTGTGCATGTGGGTGCATTATGTGATTGTAGGTGTGCATATTTGTGCGTTATTATGTGTGTACGGGTGCATGGTTCAGGCTAGATTTTCCTTACCGGTTTGCTTCTTTGCTCTGTGCTTTCATTCGTTAGTTGATGCTTGATCCTGAGGATGATGAAGGAGACTTTGATGAGAGATTTCCGGTGAGTCTTGATCCGTCTCTTCAGACAATGACTTGATCACATGTGTAGCGGAACCTTTAGCCATGCATTCTTATCCAACATGGCTCAGATGTTCTTGCTCAGATTCGAATCCGGGAACGATAGTAACTGGAAGAAGGCACTCCGGTACACCGTTTGTGAGCGGGTAGTACTTGGTGCCCACTGCATAATGCGGTGTAGTGTTGTCCATCTGCAAACTCCAATCTCCCTGAGGGTAAAACAAAACAAAACGAATACCGTGTTGGTGGTAGTCCTGGCAGCTTAGTTCCTAGCCTTAGGCAGGTGTTAGCCTTTGGCAATTCCAAAGATTTAAATGGTGCCAAGAACAAGGTTGAGAAGAATTTGCGTGATGAGCATAGGTTATAATTAATAGCGAATCTTGGTAGCCGGGCATTCTGGCTGTACTGCCTGTAGATGAGCTAGCATTGTGCAAGAGAGGTGCTGCTCATTTCATTTCACATGATCTCTTTATATTCTTTTTGCTGCCTGGTCTGACACAGGTGATGGTAGTGTACGTTTGCTGTGCCCATTGTTAATGTATGTATTGGTTATGTCTTCTCACAGGGTGTTCATATTGATCCTGCCGATTTAGACGACACCGATGACAGTGATGACGACGACGATGACGAGGACAGTGACGAGGCAAGTACAACTGTACAATATAGTGGAGTGCAGTGAAAGTGCATGTACAGTGTAGACTGGGGCTCTGCCAACCGTGGAGGTTGTAGTAAGGAGCACTGTTTTCAAGCACAGTGCGTCCTCCGCCTTGTAACATGCTGTCAACCAAACAAGGCTTATCCAACATTGTGCCCTGTGTTGAGAATTTCTGCAATGCGAAAAAACCTGTGCTCATCAAGCACCGTACAACGCCCCGAGATGTTTTGTGACTTGTGTGAAGAGGCCACCTGTTATTAGCGATCAATTTTCTGGGTGCTCCCTAGGGCAGTCGTTCAACAGAGGTTCATTGACTATGGTGTTGTGCTGATGGAGGAATGTTGTAGCATAATTAGTTCTGATGTTTTCTGTTTTTGTTTGTGCTGTCTCTTTTTTTAACATTTGTGCAGGATGGAGAGGAAGCAGGTGATGGCACCAAAGGTTTGTTTATGACTGCTCTATTGCCTTTCTTTGTGCCATTTCAACATTGTGTTGGCCAAAGCTGCTCCCCCCACCCTCACCATGATCCATCACTGTCCAAGTGTTCTGAGAACACGTACCAGACATATTTTTCCTTCACCTTTTCATGGTCGTGTAACTTCAAGCCTCTCTATTGGCACGGCCGAAGAGTATGCTTGCTGGCAAGGCCGATGAACATGGTTGCATGGGTAGTATCCAGTAGCAGTTGAATTAGTTACTATCGCTTTATTCCACCACATAACAGTTTGAATGTGACTCTCTACATCCTACTGTACACAGCTATTGTGTGCAAGGCTACTGTCACATGCAATGGACTATACATTACTACATCCTATTATACACAGCTATTGTGTGCAGGGCTACTGTCACATGCAATGGACTATACATTACTACATCCTATTATACACAGCTATTGTGTGCAGGGCTACTGTCACATGCAATGGACTATACATTACTACATTCTTCTATACACAGCTATTGTGTGCAGGGCTACTGTCACATGCAATGGACTATACATGTACATGGAAGCTATTCGTTTGACTGAAGTGTTGTCAATTATATATTGCAACCGTTGTTTAATGATAACTTTGCCACGAAACGTTTAGTTACAACACAATCTGACTGGACATCTCTTCCTATGTGCTGTTGTGAATTGTATTTAAAATTGTAGCAATTCATTGTCTCACTTGTATGAATCTGCTTGTCTACAGCCTGGGGAAAGAAAGCATCAGCATTTTATGGCACAGACTACATTGACGACGGTCTCGGTACGTTCATCTTGACGCCGCTGCTAGCATTAGTTTCTTGCAGCTTGTTATGCATGTGCACGTGTGTTTATGTGTGCCTATTCATCTAGTTGTCATTGCTGTCATTGGGTGTTTCTCTTGTATGATGTGCATGGGTATTACTTCAACTTGTTAGCATTCCGCTAGGACTCACCTTCTGTGCCCGCTGGGCACGCCTGGCAACATGGTCATCCATGCCGGCTATTTTCTCCTGCGTATTTGTCACTCCGTCTCAACACTGTTTCTACAATAAGTAACATGGTCTCTTTGATGCGGTAAAGATCTTTTCTCATTCACCAAATATCCGAGCATGGCCCATTCTGAAGGTGAACAGCCAAACAAACTTTTGACCAGCGATGGAAAGGGCATCACACCCTTTCCAGTATACGTTGGTGCAGTCGTCATCCCAGTAGAGACCGTATTCTACTTCAGTGTTCTCCTTTCTGCATAGTTTAGTTCACACACCATGGCATGAAATCACAGTATTGCTACCTGCCCACATGGTTACACATATCCTTAAAAAATTATATTTTATTATACAGTGAGACTTCAGTATAGAGTACCCTGAATATGACATGTGCTAGCAGAAACTGGCAAACTAGGATTTGCGACCTCGGCGATCATCTTTAAAGATGATGGCTGTCTGGAGCCTTAGAGCTCGCACGTCCTGCTGACTGGCTGACACTTGGCTGCTGTCTGAAGCACAGGAGAAGCATGTCAAACCTTCCACTCTGCACACCTGGAAGAAAGCACCGCTTTTTGCTCGCTACACAGTGTTTCGGGAAACTCACCGCTCATCAACTGAGCTTGAGTAGGCTAATGAAGTTTATGCTGCATGAGCACTGCATTGTATAACTCTCCAGCAGCAAGCGAATTATCATCAGTGATACGAACTTACAGTGACTCTCCGTTGCCAGCGCAACAAACACCCCCTGAGCACCAGACAGTAGCCTAAGTCAGTGTTGTATATGCGCTGTGAGAATAGATGCTGAGGGCCTTTGACCATTCGCAACTTACACTGACCGTCCATTTCCAG
This sequence comes from Sycon ciliatum, assembly GCF_964019385.1. NCBI lineage: Eukaryota > Metazoa > Porifera > Calcarea > Leucosolenida > Sycettidae > Sycon > Sycon ciliatum. The sequence continues at coordinate 7,232,978 of NC_088647.1, forward strand.
CGCGACAGACACCTCCTGAGCGTGAGACAGTAACCTAAGTCAGTGTTGTGTACGTGTACATGTGTGCGCTGTGAGAACTGATGCTGAGGGCCTTTGACCATTCGCAACGCGTCACCTCTAGCCATCTGAGAGCCTTCCTGACTATTCTCACAAGTCGATGTGTGACAATGACTCACGCTGCTATCTATAGTGGTAGTGCTCACGAGGTGTTTGTCGCGCTGGAAATAGAGTTTTTAGCAGGAAATTGTCCAAGATACGAGTAGGACATGTACTTCATAAGTATGCTGGTCTGAACTTTGTTTGTGCTCTTGCTCATTTTGTCTTGTGTGTGTGTGTGTTATTACCTGATGATGGCCAAGTGCCGAAACGTTGTAAAATAACGGAACTGGTTCGGATGTGATATGCAGCGCTATGGGAATGGGTGTGTCCACCCGAATTCTTTTCACAGATGAAGCTGCAGGAAGCCTCAGCCCTTCTTCAAAAGTGTGTGTGTGTGTTCGTATTAAGTGGCTTTCACTGTATTTTGTACATAGTCGATGATTGGTTAGACCATTTTCGTGGCTATTGTCCGGTTTGAAATCACCCAGTCTGTTCCCAGGATTCCTATTTGTTAAGCTGGAGTTCTGGAGCAGTGTTTGTGGTTGCTCCCTACGTTCCTCTGTAAAGGTGGCGATTCAGATGAAGAAGTAGCGAAGGCTGAGGAAGAGGAGGCGCTTGCGTTCCAGTCAGAACAGCAAGCAATGTTGGAAGGTGATGACTTTGGCTGGGCAGATGACGGTGGCGCAAAGCCTGATGCTGACGAGGACGCTTCCGCACCAGAAGAGGTAACGTGCGTTGATAGTGCAATGTGCTGTCTTCCTGGAACACTGTTGTCTTGCCCGATTCAGCTTTGTACTGTAAAATAGCTGGTAAGAACTCGGCTTGATGTGTCCTTGTTTGAAAGAGACACTGCGCTGTCTGTACACACCCATCATGCCGATACTGTCGGTAGACCATAACAGTGGAAGCTGTGTTCAACAGCACAGATACGTCGCTTTCATTTGTGTGAAACTGAGTGCTGGCTGATGATTGATGTTTACCAGCGAGTTGCTGTACATCTAGTATTCTTCCTCTCCTTGCGTAACAGAATTTTGAACCGAGAATCTCTGCTGTTTTACAGTATTTTTTTAAAAAATTCTGTCCCTGTGTGTGCGTGTGTGCATGTGTGCGTGCGCACGTGTGTGTGTGTGTGTGTGTGTGTGTGTGTGTGTGTGTGCATGCACACGTGTGCGCATGTGTGTGTGGTATTTGTGCGTGTGTATGTGTGTGTGTGTTTGGGGGGGGGGGGGGTGTATGTGTGTGTGTGTGTGTGTGTGTGTGTGGCTGCTTGCACAATTTTGTTCGCAGACAGTACTTAAGCGCAAGGCTGGTATGTCAGATGCTAAGTGGGCAAAGGTAGGCACGTATTACTTTGTAAACTGTTCCTAAAATGATCGAGAAAATGCCGTCTTTACAGGGATATAACGTGCACCCAACTATAACCCTCCGGCCAGCATTTTGGCCATTCAATGTATATTTGGAATGTGATGCACAGCCTGGGTTTGAGAAAGTTATGCACAAAACTTGCCAGGTACGATGCATTGCTTATTATCGTGTCATATGCTGTAAACCTCGCACCCGGTGTGACACATTGCACTACATTGCATGGATTTTCACCACGGTTCAATTGATCGTGAATTTCACCCAGCAATTACTCGATTAGATTTGCTAAGAAACAGTGTTATGTTTGTTACTCTTTTTCTTTAGTGTTTACATTCCATCTTTCCGCTGCATTTCTGTGAATGTTCATTACTCTATATGCTGTTATTGCACTTGCAGTACATGGAAAAGATGCATCCTGAGGTTGTAACTCTGAAGGAACTCGTTGCGGCAAAGGTAGTGTTTTGTTGTGTTTTGGGCTGAGTATCTGTTCATTGTGACCATCTGTGCCTAGTGTGGTCTTCATCACACTTTTTTGTTTGGAGTTTTGGGTATTACCCCTTTAGAGCCCACAATTATTTCAAGTAATGCACTTCATACGCGAGCCCAGTTACTTATCTGGTCGTAACTTTGGTGTCCTTTGGCCGATTTAGGTGAACTTGGGCTTTCTGGAAAGCTCTTGGCCAGAGGAACACAGCGATAGCCAGCAATCCATCACTAGATCCACAGAACCAGCGCCGCAGCGCGATTTGGCGCTCCAAAGCCAGCATTGCGAGCGCCCAACTCAAATTCTCTGCCATTTCAACAGATTGTATCGCAGATCGCTCAATTTTTTTTCAGGAGAGCTGAGAAACATGCCTTTGCGATGACCTGAACTATCTCTGGCTGCGTGGGCCGCGAGTCGGGGAAATCCCCCAAAAACGACTTCAAAATACACGCGCCCGAGTTGACTCTGCGGAGCGAATTTAGTTCGAGTCTCATAACTCCGCTCTCCGACCTCAGATCGCCTTCGGGTTTTTTCGAGCCGATAGCTGAGACAATTCTTATGTCGATAGACCTTTCGATTGTCCGATTTGGTCAAGGGACGGCCGAGTTACGCCAGATTGCGCTTTGAAAAGTATGCACTGTACACTGGTACGGATATATCCGTACTATGGGCCTCAAAGGGTTACAGACTGTGGACTGATTATGCTGTCATAGTGGTTGATGTTGTTCAGTGTCGTCTTACCCTACACTACTGATATACAGTCCTGATAGCGTTGTGGAATAATCTCGAGGTAGAGAGCGTTGGCACTGTTCTCTTCTCGTTTTGTATTCTGCGGATCAGAATCATTGCCTATCCAGCTAAGACAGCGTGCATGTGCACTGTTCTGTATTTGTCTCCGCAGACCCAGCAGGCGGATGACGTCGAGGTGCTGCTGAAACGTGGACGGGCACTGAAGCAAACTCACAATGTCAAACAGGTATGCTGTGCATCGTGCATGTGGGCAGCACCATTGCCACCGTTCTGAGGGTCTGTCTACATTTGAATTGTATCGCTTAAAAAATTAACCCATTTCAGCACGGCATTGTGCATTGGAGTTCAATCTGGAGGTGTGTGTATCTGACGATCGGGTAGTGACCCGAGCATTTCCCACATGGTGTTGCGAGAATGTGCAACATACAAAAACATTTGCACTATGCCTGCCAGGCCTGTGTCCACTGGTTAGATTCCAGTCAACATCGACCCACGTCAGCCAGCGCTTCCCGCAATGATAGTAGTGTTTACTTGTGGACAGTGTTGTTTGCTTGGGGACTCTGTGCTCCAAGCTCACAACTGCCCCCGCAGATGTACATGTACTTTGAATTCTCAACTACGCACTCCGTTGTGTTGTGCTGCCCTCTGTGTGCCCTCTGCTGCAGGTTGTCAAATTCCTGGGCTATAAATTCCAACTGCTTCTAATGTAAGAGTTGGGTTGGCTGCCATTTTCTTTTGTGTACTATCAGTACTGCATGTGCTTCCAACTTGGCCTGTTGTGAACTTCATTTTGAGATTTCAAGATTTGTTCTCAGCCTTTAGACTAGTGACCTCTTTTTGATGCATGGACAGTTCTGTATAGAAGGTGGATCAGTTTCAGCGGCTACTTGCCTTCTGTGGGACCGTTTCCTTTTGTTCTTTCAAACTGTAGTGTCACAGAGGTGGCTCCAAAATGGAACAGTTTAGAGTCCACTCGAAGTTCTTCTTCGCCCTAGCCCTGAAAATGTCTTAGTGCTCTCGCTCCATCAGAGCCAGTACAGAGAAGCGAAAAGCAGAGTGTTCTTGCATTAGTTTACATCTGTGAAAGTCGGCTTATCGGCAAGAGGCGAACCACTGTTTGCTTGCTATGATCAGATGAATTGCAATAATATAGGATCATTCCTATTTTATAATAGCAATAAAGAGAACAAATTCTGCAGTCATCGCCACACTACAACGAAGTAATGAAAGTTTACCAGAATTAATTTTCTTGTCACATTCATCAGTGGAAAGTCGTGACTGAAGAGTAACCATGCTGAACAATGGTTACTGGTTGTTGTCTCACCCTAAGTATCTGCAGGTGTATGATGATTTTAGTTTTTCTGTTCTTTGTCGTGCACGGCATGCTAGTCAGTTGAAAGTACTTGAGGCTGTTTGTATTCGTTTGCATAAGCCTGATCTTTGTAAGCAGAAGAAACATGTAGTTGCGTTAAAATTGTTTTCGTAGGTGCACAGCATGATTGTTTGTCTCACTACACAGTTTTAGCGTTATAATTATTAGTTTCTCACCCGCCGTTGCACTTAGCTCTCACTTCACTTCTATTGTCTTACCTTCCCTCATTCTATTTTGGCACTGTATTTTGTTCTCGTAACACATCATTGAATGTATATTTAATCATTGTTCAGCATGGTTACTCTTCAGTCACGACTTTCCACTGATGAATGTGACAAGAAAATTAATTCTGGTAAACTTTCATGACTTCGTTGTAGTGTGGCGATGACTGCAGAATTTGTTCTCTTTATTGCTATTATAAAATTGTTGTCTCCACGTCGATTATTATTCCTATTCATCTCTCTCTCTCTCTCTCTCTCTCTCTCTCTCTCTCTCTCTCTCTCTCTCTCTCTCTCTCTCTCTCTCTCTCTCTCTCTCTCTGTCTCTTCTCTCTCTCTCTCTCTCTCTCTCTCTCTCTCTCTCTCTCTCTCTCTCTCTCTCTCTCTCTCTCTCTCTCTCTCTCTCTCTCTCTCTCTCTCTCTCTCTCTCTCTCTCTCTCTCTCTCTCTCTCTCTCTCTCTCTAGGTCAGTTCAGCATGCACTCTTCTACTTACACATTCTACACAAGCAAACGCCGGGAGCCAAAAACCATCCGGTTGTCAAATCTATTTTCAGAGACGAAGTGGTAAGTCTGCCTGATTGGTCAATGTTGAATGTGTTCTCTGGTAGAGTTCACTTGTAGTAGTAGTTGTATAGTTATTGTGTGGATGGGCAGTGCCTGCGTCTTTGCGTGGAAAAGATTAGGTTTGGGTTCTTCCGTCATGGGTTTACTGTTCGATTTTTGCTTCGATGTGTAGCACCAACCAAGTGGTGTTGACTGCCACAGCGATAGTATTTGAGCTGCTGAGAGATGATGGGCTGCTGTCAGGGCGGCTAACATTGCTCAAGATTGGCCATCCTTGCCAGGAGCTCCTACATATCGCTCCTTGCAGTGCAGTTAGCTGCAGCACATGGAACCTGCGAGCCGTAGTCAGTCTAGGGGATAGCCATGGCACAGAGGGTGTGGTGCAGGGCCTCGTCCAGTGTTGCGAGAGACTGACGACAGGTGTCCAATCAAAGCTCCCAGCTGTCCAGCCTGTCGATTTTTTGGTCTTCTGCAAGCTGTTCTCAGACATCCGCAACCAGGTCGGGATACACCAAACGGACAGCTCTGCGGCTGGCTTGGCAGAAACCCGACAACAATTCACCTTTTCGCTGTCTTCCGTTCCGCGCGGCGAATATGAACGTGGACCGCTGGGGAGAATCTACGCATGCGCAGGTTGACTAACATCTCCATGTACTGCGGCGTTGAGTGAGCTGTAGTAACTCTGTGTTGCCGACCAGGTACTACAATGACCTATGTGCTGCCTGCTCATCGTTGGTCCAAGCATTGACTCGTGCCACTTGCCGAAAGTGTGCTATCCATGTTTTCCGATCCGTCGACGAGCTGCCATCCGTGTACCGATTGGCCGGAGGCGGTCTCTGGTTCGCGGCTTGTTGCTATAGTTGCGCCATTGTTCAGAACTGCACAACCGATTGCTCCTTTCATGCATCAGCGCACAATAGTTTATAGCAAACAAACAAAACAGAAACCATGAATATGATGTGAAACAGGCCTTTCTTATGCAAAGTAGAGAAACATGTAGTCGATCCAGTCACAAGTGGCCTCGTGACTTCTTAGAAGAAAGAGTCCTGTACAGGGCTAGTTTAAGGAATTACTTGTGAACAAGAAGCTTAGGGACTGATTGCCTTCCGTTTGCTATTTCTTTGTTCAAGATATTGGAGCGCTTGGAAAACACCGGCTCACACCTTCAACCCATGATAGATGCGCTGGAAGGCGGCGATGATATGGAGGCGGCAGAGGCTGAAGGTCAGTAGTTTTGCTACTGCGTCTGCTCTTGTTTGTCTTGTTTCTGGCACTGTGTTGCTTGTTACCCTGCAGTTTGCTGAATTTTCAGCTGTGCAGAATCTGTACTGCTCCAATGGGCACCTGTCTTTTTGTTCTTCTTTTTGTTTTGTTCAGCGTATGGTGCTCAACAGCCAGCCGACACGCGGTGAGTTGTTTTCTACAAAGTACAGTGCTACGCATTGAAATCTAGTCTCGCCTGTAGCGGGGACATACACTACAACCGCAATCATTCTCTTCAAAGTCCCTCTCATTGAAGCAAGACCGATGCCGTTGACAACTTTACAACTTTACATGTTTACGTGCATACACACCTGCTAGGGTCAGAGGGCTATAAGACCGTTTTATGCAGTAAGATGGTTCAGATGGTTCAGCTGACCACCATAACAAGTTTTTTTTAAAGAGTAAATTATCGTGTCCGTTCCCGAAGGGAACTCACGGCAGCCGCTAACACCCGGTAAACCCTACCTTGGAAAGGAAGAATTGTTCATGATTTGATCGCGAGTACATGCTGGCTGCATTACGTTGCTGCACGGCTGCTCTGGTCTCTGCTGGTGCAGAAGGGAACCAGAGCAGATAAGCGGGGTCTGACCGCCATGTTCTGCTCGTGGGTGTGATGCACTCAAGTTTCGTCAATCCTGGCACTAACCGTGCACATTTCTGCCATGTAGCAAATTCATGGTGGTGTTTGAAATTTATGTGAAAATTGAACTTTGAACACAGCCGGTTTGTTAGGAATGAACCTTAGATACTTTTGGATACTACGAAGTAGTATTGGAAAAGAGTTTGAGACTGATCTTTGTTTTATTTGTTCATGGCTCTTGCTCACGTCGCGCTCATGATAGAACTGAATATAGTTGTCTCATTCGTCATTTTTGTTTCTCTTGAGTGGCGCGCCTACGACCGCTCTTGGTTATGGATTCTAATTATACATACATACATGTACATTGTGTAAGCCTCTACTAATATTTAACTGTCCTTTGTGTTCGTGTGCGTGCACAGGAAATCGCGAAAGCAGGCAAAGAAGGACAGGCTGGAGAAGGCAAAGCAGCAACGTGGTGCTGCACAGGGTGATGAAGATGACAGCAAGTAAGAACATTTTTTTAGAGACTACATGTACTGCACTGGTGCAAAGAGTACATAAACCAGAGTGTGCAACTCCGCATATGGGCTCAGGACAGCATAATTCGTCGCTTACGTCAGTTTTGACATCAATAAACTACGCAGTGGCAGTAAAAACCGGTGTCATGAGTCATGTTGATGCAGTATAACACTCGCGTCATGGATCACGACTCGGGTGATTCATCATGAATTCCTCTTTCCCAGACTGATGTTGAGTTGCACGCTTTCGTTCATGTACTCTTGCTTGTACACATAGCACATGCAGTGTGATGTACTGACACGGCACCCCGGTCTCTGACACGGTCTTGCCAGTATGAGGGAGTCGAGCATTGCAAGTAGAGAAGCGGCCAGCTGAGATCGATTCTTGTCGGACGGTCCCTCATCAACCTGGCACATACCGTAATGTCGCGTATAAAAGCAGGTGCTTACGGCCGTATAAGCCGGGGTTCAAACCATGCTTCTATTCAAGTTATGCTTCTATTCGAAACATGCTTCTACGTCAACATCATCAGTCTGCACTGTGCAGTGCATACTGTCACGCATGTACTCGCACATGTACTTTACAGGGAGCGGCTTCTATTCAAACCATGCTTCTGTGTTACGGCGCGCTTCAAAAAAATCGGCTTCTTTTCGAGTCATGCTTCTATACAGGTCATGCTTTTATACGCAACACTACAGTATCCAGGCTACATTTTAGGAAGAGAGGAGGGGGAGGGGGGAGAGGATGGCATTGGGAGGGTAGGATCGCAAGACATTGCCGACCTGCCATCAGATATCTGTTCTATGAGGAACGTATGAGGTGGATGTGTAGTATCATATCATTCATATCGAGAGTACATAAACCAGAGTGTGCAACTCGGAGTGGTTCCTGTGGGAGCGAATTTGTGCAGTACGTCATTTCTGACGGCATGGTAAGCCACAGGTACGGTGAAAAGTTGCATAACAAGTCAAGGCGGTGCAGGTCACTGAGTTTGTCCTGATTTCGGTTTTTTGATACGGATAGCCTGGTGAATTTACTTGTCGGTGAATGTACACAGTCACACAAAACACCGAAATCCTGAAACAGGATGTCTAAAATCAAGCAAACTTGGCTGATTTCCGGGCTATGAAACACGAAAAATTGAGCTCTACGCAAGTCGCGGCTTGGCTGACCTCATCAGGGTGGCGTAGTGCACGAACTGCGCTGTTTCAGATCTGATATGCACAGTTGCGCACTCTGGTTTATGTACTGTTGTTCATATGTATTCTAATTTTTGCTGGCTTCTTCTTTATGGCGATCTGCATTGTACAGTGAAGAATTTGGCGGCAAGGCAGAGGCGGAAAATGGTAGTGAAGAGCCCGCTGCTAAGCGTGCCATCACTTATGAGGTAAGTTTGAAAGCACCTGCTTCTTCCGAGTTCTTCGGTTTGCATTTAATATCTCTCTGTGCTGATTGCTGTCCATGTTTTGTATGAGCCAGGAGAGTAAATTGAGTTTGCGTACATGTAGCATAGAAGTTACAACGCTTACAAATCTTGTTTGAGGGTGTGTATGCGTAACCACTTCAGTCCAGTGGATTGGGAAGTAATTGTTTTCTAAATCATATGTCCTTCAGTAACGTTGTCGGTGATGTACAACTTGCGACCTGCTCTCTCCTCGCCTTGGCCAAGGCTAACTGCGTGCATGTGTACACACATAATCCTCTGCCGTGTCTTCTATTGCAGATGGCTAAGAACAAGGGTCTGACGCCGCATCGCAAGAAGGAGGTGCGCAACCCACGCGTGAAGATGCGCAAGAAGTTCCACAAGGCCAGCATTAGAAGAAAGGGACAGGTTAGTGCTGAGATTGTGGATAACGGTGTACAGTACAGATCTCGATAGGTGTAACTGTTATGATGCTCTGCTGTTTTCTACGTGGGGCACACAGGCCAGTGTGGGTATAAATCTAGATGCCAATAGTTGAGTCTGGAAGTATCTCTGTGGGGGCTGATTTTGGCCGAACTAGGCTCGCACTCCCACCTAGAAAATTATGAGTGTTGAGCCTGCAGCTCCATGGTTTGAGTCATGTCAAACCAGTGCAAACTTCCTCCTGGCCCACTTGTCAGACCTCGGATAGGAACAGGAACTTGGAAAAACTGTGCGTTGTATGCAGCGAGGAATCTGTAAACTCTGTTCATTGTATCTCCTGAATTGAAATGGGGTGCATGCATGACACCGAAAATTAGGGTGTCACCTCTGTCTGGATACACTGTAGGGCTGGTCAACCCCCCCCCCCCCCCGTGTGCTTCACTGTATCGTACGGACATTTTGACTCACCTCCTGCTCTTATTAATCCTGGTTGTGTGTTCTGTGCACAATTGTAAGTCGGTGGTAAACGCGGATGTGCTGACTTCACTTCACTTTACTTCCCATATTGTGCTCCCGTCTGCCCAGGTACGGCCAGTGAAACAGCAGCAGGGCGCATACGGCGGTGAGCTCACCGGTATTCGTCGTGATGTCACCAAGAGCGTGAAGTTCTAAAGACAGCGCTATAAGTTGAGGGGAGCAGGCGGCAGGATTCGAGGGACATGCGAGCGCCTGGCCACTGCGCGCATCTTACTTCAGACTTCATCTGAGAAAGAGGTGTTTCCAGATCACGTCCGATAAAACCGAGTTGATGAACCATCTATTTTGTAACTTTTGTTCAATTCCTGTTTTGAGCAACATGGCTTACGCTTGGATCCAAAGTTCCAAACTTGACTCAGTTCTTATGGATCACCAATGTGGCCACATCCAGCCACCGCATCTTGGTGTTCGGTACGATGGCCAGAGTTTATGTCAGCAGTTGGTGCTTGCAACTTTGGCCATGCTTCCTTTGAAAGAGGTCCGCTCCATCCCAGGGCTTGCCCCATCATCTGACTGTGGCGTCCTTTCATGCTCCGCGTCGTCTGGCGATCTTCTACTGGCGGACTCCAATGGCGGAGGCTCGGGGGTAATCGGGATGATTGCTGTCCTCGTTTTGGCCGTGGGAGAGTGATTGATTTCTCCCCAGCACAACCTGGACCTAACCAGTACTCTTTGCTCTCCCTTTTTTACATCTGTAGCAGTGTCAGTTCTTGTGTTGCAATCTCAGTATCTAGACGACGATGACAGCTCAGTGAATTCGGAGACTATTCTCTGTGAATCTCATTTCCTGTTCATAACACAGCTCCACTGTGGTCAGTGCTTGTTTAGTTCAATAAATGACGCCTGGCTTCCGAGTATTGCTCACACTTCACAATCCTATTCTGCTCGTGTTGCGGCACATTATGCTTGTCTACTTGGCGTATGTGACGATGTGCTGCTGTGCAGAGGGTGGAGATCGAAACTCCTGTCGGTCCACGTGCTGCGTGACACAACTTGGTGTGCCCTTGTTTGGCTAGCTAATCGGTTGCTTATTGTGGAGCTCCGGAGGTGGTTTACTTCACGCTGTGGAAATAAAACATAAAAACCGAGTACTGTCTTCTTCTTGTTTGAGTAGTTGAGAGCATAGTAACACCTGTACTGGGGATCCATGTGGATCTGACCTTGGGTCCCTTAGGCCCTGACCTTGGGACTTGGGTCATTGTGGACCTAACCCCATGCAGATCTGTCTGACCTTGGGTCCATGTAGACCTGACCGCGTCTGCGTGTTATTCTGCCAGGTGGCCTGTATGCACAAGCGTGCTCTTAGCTGATCCCCGACTCGGCGGTATGTGTCTGGAAGTGTGACCTGCCGCTGTATGAGCATAGCAGCAGTTTGACGAGGATCTCTGAGCGGCGGGAAACGCGGTCCTGTGCCTGTAGCATGTTTCCTGAATTTCGTGTGGTTATCCCATGGAGTCGGTATTTTACGACTTCCTGGTGTGGACAAAGGAGTGATAAAATCGTTTCGCAACATGGGATAACCTGTCATAATATTATTATGACAGGTTATCCCATGTTGCGAAACGATTTGGGCGATTTCAGCCAATCAGCAGCTGTTCTGAGCGGGGAATGTGACTATGGATTGTACTACTCCCTGGATTATACCATGAGTACGAGGGGTATACATGTACCGCCGAATATGTTCACGAGTGTGTTAGCACGATGGAAAATAATTATGAGGGACACTAGTGTATACACAGAGTGCGAATGGTGTAATCTATTCACAGTCAAACCTGTCCTTGCGGACACCTGAGAAAACGGACACGTGTAAAGTGAGGACAGCTGAGCTCGTCGCAGTCATGTCACTTCTCTGCAGTTGACGTCACAGTGTAAGAATTAGCAGAGAAGTAGTGTTCTCTGTCCACCCTGGAACGGGCGCGCGGGTACGAGGAGCACAGCGTGGGATAAATAAAAGTGGGTGACGAATGCAGGGTCTTTTGTCTTGTGCTGTGCTGTGGTGGCCCCCACTGCTCCCCTCCCCGCCCTTCCACTCCCCATTTTGTTTCCTTTGGTGCACATGTGCAGCTGTGATGCCGAGACCCTTGGTCGGCTGAGCTTCACAGGTCCCACCCACTCCGTTCTGCTGGATATGTACCATTGTGTCGAGTTCTTCTCCTCATTTTAGTTTATTAATATTATGCAGTGAGTGTTCAATAGTAAAAAAAAAACTAAAAAAAACTGGCAATGTTGACGTGTTCAGTACACACGGACTGACAGTAGTGGTACAGTGTACATGGTGTGCACGTATGAGTGTGCGGATGTGCGCGCAACGAGTGGAGTGCAGGGTGGACAGTACGAGAACCATTGATTTGGTGTACTGGCATGGTATACCTGGTATACAGTCAACTAATTACTTCGCTGATAACGACATTCGGCGGGGCATCAGAAAAGTGTCCTTATTCGCGAAGTGTCCTTATACCCGAAGTCTCATTATGAGTGTCACAGTTGGATATGGGACTTTGCTCTGGGCATGAAAATTATGTCGCTATTCGCGAATTGTCGTTATATCCGCAGTCGTATTAGCGAAGTTGACTACAGTCAACTTCGCCAATAACGACATTCGGCGGGGCATCAGAAAAGTAGTAGAATAGTAGTAGTAGAATTTATTATTTTGATAGGGAAGGCCCTACAGTGTCCTTATTCGCGAAGTGTCCTTATAACCGAAGTCCCATTTGAATGTATGTGAACCCATATTTTGTATAGTATGACATGCATATCAAAATCAAGCTCTTTTCTTGCTCTATGTCAATGTGTACTTTATTTTCATATTGCAGTTGAAAGGAACTAAAAATTCAAAATAATAATGCCTTTTTGAGCCATCTACAGGGCCAGAGACATGTACATGTACATGTGTGATGATTACTGTACAATCATGTACAACTACATGTACATAGTCATTGTATACATACTGTATACATGTAGGTGTGCTGGTAAATCCAACAATTTTGAAGCCAACATAAAAAAGGAAGAAAACGCCCCCTCCCCCTTGGCTGCATTTTCTTGCATGTGTGCCTTTATAATAATATCCATCACCATGGCATAGTCCATAGGTTCTGGTACTTCTGCATGACAAGTACATGTACTTGACTGACAGGTACTTGAAATAGCTGTCAAAAGCCCAGAAAGTCGTTATTCAAGCAGTGAATATGACCTCGGGGCACTAAAAGCATGTCGCTATACGCGAATTGTCGTTATTCAGATAGTCGTTATATCCGAAGTTAAATGTATACAGTTAGATGGGACTTTGCTCTGGGCATGGAAATTCGGTCGTTATTCGCGAATTGTCGTTATATCCGCAGTCGTTATTAGCGAAGTTGACTGTATTATATTTTTTGCGGTGTTCGCAGACACTTGAAAACGCGGTAACCTGTGAAATACGCCGGACACCCCTGTGTACCCACAGCACTGTGTTGCACTGATCTCAGCCTGACAAATGCCGACACATTGACTGGAGGGGGGGGGGGGGGGGGGGGGTGTAACAATGATTCGGTTACAATTAATTATTTACATGTAGCTCGCAGTCACAGGTCCTAGCCTTACCCTGACCTGGTCTTGGCATTTCATGTTCTGGCACACCATTGACTTGTACACTGGCCGGTGGGTCAGCAGGAACTTGAGGAAGCTGTACTGTACTTGTGTCCAGTCATCATGCCATTCATGGCCATGGTATCATTGATTCATTGGTACCGTATTTTCCCCATCAAATGTACAGTACTTTTATTTTTTCAAAGGTGGTCAGACCTGTACTACTATAACGACTGTACTAGTACCGTAAAGTACCGCCAGAGCGCCCCGTCTCGCGAGAGCGCCCCACCTTGATTTTTTACAGCCAGAGAAAGGAAAATCGTATGGCGGAGTGCAACGAAGTGTGTACGATGTGAGAATCTTAGTGTACTGAGGGGCCTATTATATGTGCAACTCCAGCCCGGGCTGGAGCAAGCGGGCCAGCCCGCCAAGGGTGTTTACATGTGCAAGGCCGGGCTGGTCGCCAGCCCGCAGTGAGTTTATATGCGCTGAGCACACCCCAGCCCGTCGTGAGTATGCAGCGAACACACTACGACTGTGGTGTGCTGCCCCGGGCTGAAACGCAGGGCTGCAAGCCGAGGTATATTATGTATTATCCATATAAAAATCGCTCTGTGAGCGGTTCTGAAAAACCTGTACTGGTACTGCCCCGTCGTAAAAGTAAGAAATTAGAACTGGCCCATTGTCCCCCCAAATGCGAACTGATCCACCTAAATCGCGAATGACGGGACCCGAACGCACCAGTAGCACGAGGTCGGGATGGCACAGGATCACGGCAATTATCATAGGGTAACACCAGTAGTAGCAGTAGAATTTATTATTTTGATAGGGAAGCCTACCGCTAGTACAGTACATGGCCTATGGTCCGGACCAACGTCCCCATCTGCATCCACAGGTAGGAACCTCGTGCTACTGGTGCGTTCGGGTCCCGTCATTCGCGATTTAGGTGGATCAGTTCGCATTTGGGGGGACAATGGGCCAGTTCTAATTTCTTACTTTTACGACGGGGCAGTACCAGTACAGGTTTTTCAGAACCGCTCACAGAGCGATTTTTATATGGATAATTTCAGGTCTTTTTCCGTTCCCTCCGGCTCCCCACCCCAACCCCGAAGGTAAACATGATGACCACGCGCGCGATGTACTGTATGTAGCCATGCGACTGCAATAACACACTGATACATACCAGCCCTCCCCGCCTCGCTACCCCGCACACAGATACACAAACATGTGTATGCACACGGCACACACACGTGGCCACGCACACATACGCACATGCACACGACACAAACAGGAAATTCTTCATGTATAATGCCATGCAAAGCAGTGGCCACCGTACTTGAGGAAGTCAGTTGTGAAACAAAAATAATTCAACTACAGCGTGTAGACAAGCTGACGGCCAAAGCACAACATAGCAAACATGACATTTGCCCAAGGATTGCAGTTTGCAGACCATGCCATGGAAGCAGCGAATACAGAATGTAATATCATACAAAGTGACAAGCAAGGACGTGGCCATCATACACCAGAAACTTGCAGAAAGTCACATATCCAACAGATAGAGAAGTGAACAGCAATCTGATACAGCCCACAGAGGACAAAGCGGACCTGATACTCGTCCCAGGATCGCAAGTGGCAAACCCTTTTCAATGCATAACATGCAGGTGTACGTTAGACGCATGAACATCTGACCGTGTCGCCAGCATACAATGTCATCACATGTTTACCCCACAAGTTACACACATGCACAGTAGAAGCACAATGAAAGCAATGGAAAAGTACGATGTGGTTGCTGAAGCATCTTCACACTTCAAATTCAGACTTCAATGTGGTCGTCACGGGATGATATACCTGCAAGATACAAGTGATGAAGAAAGAAAGCAGAAGGTCGTGAGGTAGGCTATGAGACACCACAAACGGTTCACCTACATGTCTGTTCAGGGCTAGTGCACTCACATGGAGAATTGTCATAATCGAGCATTTCCCAAACTGAGAAGTGCAATGAAATCCACTTGCATGCACAGGAGCAATTTTGCAATATTATGATGCGCAATTCGACACCATCTGCGATGCTGTGTGCGATGTGCCCTGCTGTCATGATAGTGACAGTCACCGCAGTATGTTTTGTCAACGTCGCCCGTGCACTCTTCTGTCAAGTCCAAAGTGCTCACATACTTGGCAATGTTTTTGCAGTGATTAACTTTTATCCTAGTTATGTCACGGATAACTTTAATGAAGTACCCGCAGGCCGTGTCGATCTGCACATCGTCCACTCTCTCATGTACTTGGCCTGCTTTGTCTGTGTATCCATTTCATGTGCGATCCACAAAATCGACTAGACAGTGGGTGCAATACGCTCTCTACCTGAAGACGTTCTTCTGGCGACATCTCGCCATGTACTTGGCCTGGCTTTGTCTGTGTATCCATTTCATGTTCGATCAACAAAATCTCAATGCACTACAGAGACTAGACAGTGGGTGCAATACGCTTTCTATCTTAAGACGTGAACCATTAATTTTTTTTGGAAAAGTTATACGTACACCTGTAACGTAATGAAGTACAGGAATAGAGAGAGTGATTACAATACGCTCTCGACCTGCTATAGTGATAACGTGAGTACAAGACACTCTCCACTTGATAACGTGTTAGAAGGTAACATGTCTACAGTCCCACCGTACCCTTCCGACACGACTGTAGACCATTAAATTTTTTTGAGAAGTTATACGTACACCTTAAACGTAATGAAGTACAGGAATAGAGAGAGTGACTACAATACGCTCTCGACCTGATAACGTGAGTACAAGACACTCTCCACCTGATAACGTGTTAGTAAAAGGTAACAGGTCTACAGTCCCACCGTACCCTTCATCATTCCTCATTCACCATCGCGCGATACCCTGGCACACACTGGCAACATATCAATGGGGTGCCTTACCGTCGTCTAGAGGAGACGTCTTCGCAGCAATATTTTCCCTCCTGCGCATTCAGTCGCCGACGCGACAGTGTTCACGGGGCCGTTCCAGTTGCGGAAGACATTCGATTCATCGGGCCAATTCAGCAACAGGGCCGTGGACACACAGGGGGCAGAGGAGAGACATTGTTAGTGGACAAGAAATATGCAGTGGCAAGTGGCGAGTGCCGCATGGATGTCAAGTTGTCATGCACAATTCAGCTATTACTTACGGTCCAGCTAGTCCTGCCATTGCTCGCTCGTCCTGGTTCCTCCTCGTTCGTCTTCCTGCACGTCTGCACTTCTCCTTCCCCACCGTTGGCTTTGCGGTACGGGGGTGCCGGAAGGAATTCCCACCATGTATCCATGTACATGAAGTCCCACCATGACTCTCCATGTACATGTCCACGGCCACGTCAGCAGTTTGTATAGTACCGGAAGGAGTTCCCACGATGTCTCCAAAGGCCTAGAGCGGACGTCTTTGCAGCAATTCTTTTCGCCCTGCGCATTCAGTTCGCCATGTCTCCAAAGGCCTAGAGCCTAGTAGAGGGGACGTCTTTGCAGCACCCTGCACATTCACTCCGCCGACACGACAGCGTTTACGGGGCCGTTCCAGGTGCAAAAGGTCCACGTCAGCAGTTCTCAACTATTTCGCGTACGGGATAGTCGCCGCGACAGCGTTTAAGGGGTCGTTCCAGGTGCAAAAGGTATCCATCAATGGCACTTTGCAGTATGGGGTACGGAAAAGGGGCCTCCTCGTTCGACTTCGTCGACTTCTAGCTAATTCTGCAGTTCTCCTTCCCGTCATGTCAGGGGTACCGAAAGGGGCCTCCTCGCAGTTGTCCTTGCCGTCAGGTCCACGTCATGCAATTCTCAACTATTTCGCGTACGGGATAGTCGTCTTTGTCGTACGCGACATCGGCGTTTACCGAGTGGCATTGGCACAAAGCAGACCGTTGACGGGGTCACGTGTCAAAAAAGTATCAACAACGTGTCGACTACGTGTCGACCACGTGTATAGCGGTACACTCAGCGGTACACTAATTCTCGTGCCATTCTCGTGTCACAAAACTGGAACATCGAGAGACCTGTAGCTGGCCTGAAGAGTTGTAAAATTACTCCTTCGTAGCCGGGAGAGTCAGAGCGAGGGCGATTCACGGCTTGGTCAAAAAAAAAAAACTGTCGGCCTGGAACGTAAACGTGGATCTGCCGACACAGTTCACCTGGTTCACACGCCTGACCTGGCATGCTGCCTTGCGTGAAAGGAACATTTTTCCGAAAGCAAGCTTCTTCTCCAAAATTCGAAATTTCTTTCCAAAAATGCCGTCGTCCTTGACCTCGAAGCTGAATGTTGTTAGGACAGAAAATTAGCGAAGATGTAGCCGACCCATTCTGGCAAGCCGTGTGCCCTCTGGATATGCAGTTGTTCGCCATGGTCAACAATCTTCTTCTCCTTCGTTCGTACTTTCACTTTCCTGACCACGAATATAAGCGGTACCCATGCTCAGGTTAGTGTTTATTTGTCTGTCTATGCACATACATGTAATACAATGTACTGTTCGTGCTGCAGGCACTGGCCGATCATGGAAATAGAGGAAGCAGCCAGCTTTCTTTGAATTCTCGTGCTTTCAACAAAAATATGTACACACTTTCCTTGGCACCTCTTTCCCACCGCCACCATGCATGCACAATCGAGCTTGCTTTAATGCCCTGCAGTGCAGAATGCTCCCACCACCGCAACTACCACCGCCGCCACCACTACCAGCAGCACCACCACCACCACCACTGTGACCACCACCACCACCACTGTGACCACCACCACCACCACCACACCACCACTGTGACCACCACCACCACCACACCACCACTGTGACCACCACCACCACCACACCACCACCACACCGCCACCACTACCATCACCGTGACCACCATTATAGAAGCATTGTCGTGCACGGCACGTCTGCAAGAGAAAATAATAGTATGCCAGTGCTGTAATGCCCTGCAGTGCAGTATGCTCCCGCCACCACCACCACCACTAACGTTATGGAAGCATTGTCACGCACTGTACATCGATCCACAAGAGAAAATAATGCCAGTGACTTACTAGCACCTCCATGCTGCATGCGGACCTGGACACAGCACTGTTCCCTCTGCAGGAAAGGGGCGGGGGGGGGGGGGGGGGTGTATTTCATTGTCCCTGCCTGAAGTAATAATGACTACATGACATCATATCCAGCTAACTTTGCCGGTAACGAACGACCCTTGATCGGGCATGAGAGAAGTGTTGGTATTTGGGAGTTGTCGTCATTCACGGGGTTGAAAATATACGGCTATATTGTTACTAGGTCTGAAGATAGTGTCACTATCCGTGGGTTGTTATACCCGTGGTTGACTGCAGATACGTTTGGATTATTCTATGAGTATATGAAGGGTCTACGTTAAATATTTTCCTGAGGACATAGCACGAGGAAATTATGGGGAATGCAGTACATGTATAGAATGGTGCAATCCATTTCTCCCAGGGCACTTTCCCAAGACTCCTTCTAATATTCACTCTTGGCGCGACCCTTGTGAACTGAGCGGGGTGTATCGTTGAATATACCCCTCTCAGAACGTCTACTGATTGGCTGAAATCGCCCAATTCATACCGTTCCATGGATCAATGCATGTCAGGGAGTCGTAGCACCCAAGGAAACAACACGAGATCATGATACCCAAAATGATGTACTGTAAAAGCGGAAATTTTCAGTGGTGTTTTATTTTCGGTAACTTCGGTGCCGACAATTTTTACCGAAAAAATGCACCGAACTTTTTCGGTACTACTTAGTGGTACTAGCACCCTTACCTGGAAAGCGGGTATTACCGAAAATTTCCCTCCACCGAATCGCCGATTTTGGAGAATTCCGAAAATATTACACCACCGAAAATTTCTGCTTTTACAGTACACAGATTGGATCCATGGAGATTCTACATGATCTGTGGTTTATGCAACTCGTGATTGCGGACTTGACCCACTGGCCCCAAGCATGGGTCAGTCAAGCGATGCTATATGCGAGCATGTATGTATCGCACTTGCCCCTAAGGCAGTTAGGGCAACTGTCACTGGCAGCCCAGGGTTGAACCCACATTATTGATTTTTGAAATTTTCTAGGGTGACACGAAAAGCTTCATGCACTGGGTGGTCACTCTCTATTCATGTATACCACTCTGCCAATAGTGCATAGAGCTCTCTTTTGAGCTGCCCAGCTGGCCCTCGTTATGATTTAGGCTGAAAGTCTACCGTGCCGTCTCCCTTATGCTATGACTTTATAATGCATATGTACAGAAGAAAAATCCCGGGACTCCGTTGATGAAATTCTGTTTTGTCAAGTGGGCATTTTTGATTATTGTGAATGGCGTGTAGTGCCATAGTACAGTTCCTTTTGCTACATAACGTTTGCACAAGTCACCTTTCAGCAATTGAACTAGGAAGATCTATGTCTCTGATCTTGTCATTTGGCCCGGCTGGTGCTGTGCACTAACAACCATTGTCAGGCACCCTCGAAAGACCAACAGCGATGAGTTCATGACCCAAGCATTATTTGGGCCGTTAAGTTGACTAAACGGGAGTGTAGCAAGCTTTGATCGGCGTGCTTGTGAAATGTTGTCCGAGCTGAATAAATTCTATCTCCTGCGGTTTAGTACAACAGTTTCACACCTAATACTGTAGATTCGACGTCTCCAAGAAAAACCTCCATGGAGACTGGAAACTATAGCAGATCATAAATGATGCAGCAGCTCAGCTGATTCCTCAGCTCGTGTCTAGGTTCATGTACTTTGGTAAACGTGTTGTGGCAGACTCCATGTGCAAAGCTGCATACTCTTGGGGTTATTGATTCTTGCTGATAATTCCATTAACGTCATTGCATAGATATGAACATCATAATAATTGAATGTTGGCAAGACCCAACAAGGTGTCCCTAATGACTTACATCAGATCTTCACAAAATGCACATACTGTAAGACATGATTAATTTTTATAATATACAATCATGTCTTACAGTATATATTATAATAACGAGGAAGCAAATCTAACGTTTTAACGGATGACATTTCTTCGTTATAATAGATCCGTTGAGGCCGTACTGCTTCATATATGCTGTGTGTGGATATGGCAGAATACTGCAAAATTGTTAACATATCTTCTCGTTAACCTATGAATTTTGGACAATCGTTAAATTGCGACTCGTTATAACAGCATGTCTTACAGTACATCTTGAAAAGTCATATTTTGGTTTCACATACACGTCACATTTCTATCACAGAGATCAGTAGCCATGGGCCATTGGTGGCAATACTGGTAGGAGTCGCCCGAGGCTTAGCCAATAATTTCCGTTCTATACCCAATATACATACCCGAACTGGGCAAAAATCTATCCCATTCCTTGGTGCTGACCCCTTTGATGCGCCCCCGAATCCCTTAGCATTATTAGTACCTCCAATTCATTTCATCATCAGCTCACCGCATGCTCAGTACTGTGTTGTAAAGTATGCAAATTGTCGACGCTTTTAAATTGCAGCCTCCCCAGGGCAAAAACACATCTCGGCCACATTGAAATTTCAGCCTGTGCTGCTGATGCCTGTATACACTGTCACATTGAACCTTGCAAAACAAATTTTAGGCTACAAATGCCCAGTAAATAAAAGGGGAGAAGGCACTGAACGAAGTGTCAACCTACGAATACAACCTACGAATACAACCTCAGTGCAACAACATGCTCTTTCTCTTTCTGCTTGTGTAAGCAGAAAGAGCACGTTGTTGCACTGAGGTTGTATTCGTAGGTTGACAGTGCGTTCAGTGCCTTCTCACCTTTGGTTACGTAATCTTGTTACCTTTTGCGTTTCCTCTAGTAAATAAATGACAACCGCTCTATTCAGTTGCTATTCACTCCTGGCGCATGCGCTGGACGCAAAATTCTTTTATTGGTGATGTCGAAAAAGTATGCGGTTGTCAGTTGACAAACCCCCTTTTATTTACAATTCAGTTGCGTGATGTCCACCACTTTCCGAATTAAAAATGCACAGGCCGATATTAGCCGAAAATAAAATATGCGCCGAATATGCAGTACCTTGCGCACTCTGTTAGAAGACATTAGGGCTACTGGTAATGAATGCTCAAGTAAAATGATGAAGTACAGTAATACAATACTATAGGGAGTTCATTTGGCATGAATGCACCAAGCCAACTCTCCTATACAAACAGTATAGTGTTGCTGCCAAAAAATATGATTAGCTAAAGTTGCCTTTTTGCATTATTATGGTTGAACTTTTTTTCCTGTAGCCTCGTTCCCATGCTGTGGATTTAATCACGAAATTTGTTAGCAAGACGAAGAGGTTTTATGTGAGCTTACTATTATTCTACCTGCACTTGCTTTTATCTTTTTTGTGCAGGACTCTGAGAAGCTGGAGGGACCCCACAAACCTCAAGCATTGAGGATACAACTTTTAACCAAGAACCAGGCAACATGATGTGCATGTATCACGTTCGCTGTGATTGCATCGTTTCAGGGTACACTGACAACATACTAGTACTAGTAACTAGTCCTTGATTAGCAGCAGTGGCCTGAATTATTGCCTGGCCGCTATTCATATAATCCTTTGGTGCTTACTCATCGCCTTGTTCTGTCTCTAAAATGGCGTATGGGTGTTCTGAGGCTTGTAATATTTGCTCAAGCCGCGCATTGGCATTGGTGCATGTCAGTAAATGCCAGCCACTGCTGCCTAGCTCAACATGTTTTGTATGATGTAGAATGCGCTCTGTGTATCTACAATCGAGTGACCTGCTTGTGTGGGCTAACTGTAACTACACCAACAGTTGCACTAGTATGTGCACTGTGCTGGCACAGTGTATCATACTCAGTCTTGTCACTTCTTCTCCCACGTTTACTGTATTGTTTAATTCACTGTACACATCTTGCCCAGCTCCTCTAAGGCCACACAGAATTAGTTTGTTGTTTTGGGCCACAACACTCAGCTGGTGTAAGGTTGGTCTGCTTCTCTCTTCCTTCTCTTCGACGTGTCCAGCCAATCATTCATGTCAAGCTTTGCATAACTTAGATCACTGTATATACAGTCACCTGGCTGGAAACGTCCATGGCTGCAAAATCCCATCTTTCTTGAGGGATCCCATTTTATAGAGTGGATGACATTCACTTTCCTGATAGACTCACCTCAGATGTTGGTACACTGTATTGTACCCATCCCTGATTTGTACATGCACCACTTTTTTGGCAACTCCGAACAGTGAGAATGTCTGCTGTGGATAGTTCTCATGCTTTAAACTCATTCGTAAACAAGTACGGTATAATACCACCAAAATGTAGTTCATTACAAGTCGTCGATTATGATCCTTTGTTGAGACGAAAGCTTCGGGACCTGGGAGTACTTGTGACATACCCATATCATACTCTCTCAGGTTCTGAAGCTGTGTGCTGTGTGCCAGGGGTTATGGCGATCGAGTGCATGTATGTTCAGATAAGGGCTTGGGAAAACACTCATCTAAAACATACTCATTTCCTCATGCATACTTTCATTTCTCATTCTTTTTGGCACACACTCCAGCTCCTCGAAATTATCATGGGATGCATGTTGATGACAGCCTGCTGCCATGCAGCCTGAGCAGTTCGGATAATCAGCATTCTATATTACTACAGTTGTAGCAGCTGTATTTCATGTACAGTACTACAGTAGAGTCAGGTGCCGAAGAACGTGTTGCCCAAGAATGTCCAGCCTGAAATGCTAAGAACACCACCTTAAGTTTAAAGGAATGGCGGTGTTGGTTTTCCGGTAGCTTTCGGGATACATAATTATGATCCTAACATGATTGTTTCTAAGAACATGCTACAAGAGCGCAGCCGGATGGCTGAAAAATAAGAACACCCCAGGCTAACCTCTTGGACTCAACGTTCTTGGACGCTCGACTCTACTGTAGTATGGAAGAACACTCTTCGGCAGGGATGTTACATGTTAGAAATCATGCGTACAAGATGCCTATTTAAGTCTGCTCTTCTTTTATGACAAGCTTTGGCATGCATACAGCTCTTAATAAATCCCAAAGGTGGAGTGCAATGACATGTTTAATAAGTCCCAAAGGTGGAGTGCAATGACATGCATTTGGAACCGTGATCACTAAAATCCTGCGCTTACCGGTAATTCTAAGATTTAGAACTATAAGTGATGTTGCACACCAAAGAACGTCGTTCCGAGGGCCTAGGCCGGGGGCGTTCTTGGAAGAACATCATGCTGGATTGTAGATAAACTATATAACCCGCATGTGTGTGATAACAAAAGCTGCGTTACAGTGCGGAGAAACTAGTATAACATACTAATATCCGGCACCAGTAGGTTTTCTAAACTTCTTGTTCTATACTGGAGAATATTCCAGCGAGTGAATCCAGAGCAAGTGCTATGGAAATGGACTAGCGAGAGCTCACAATAGCCAGACAGACCCACGAGTCCTTTCTTGAACCGAACAATAATCATCTATGGCATTCAACATGCAGTTTGGGAAGCCATGCAGTCCTGGGACAAATATCCAAATGCATTCTTGTCTCCAGACCAAACAATGATTGTTATCATATTTGACAATTTCCAACTCTACGACCACCATGCCAGCTCAAGCAAAAAGAAGCAAAGGAAGACGGAGATTTCTACTTGTGCAGCCATTCAGGGAGGAGCACGAAGGCTGTTTCAACATTACATGATTCGACCCTGCCACGCACTTTCCAAAAGTGTACTTATCACACACCACGTGAACTCTTAGGCTGTTTGCAGTGCGATATACTTACATGTGCATGCCCTTGCCACACATTCACACTCCAGTACAGAACATAATTACGCAAATATGTAATGCACATAATGTAACATTCTACGCTTGAAAGCAGATCAGCATTCGAACTTTTTCATTGCCTTCAGGCTGCAACAGCATATTGCAAGAGGGCACAATGGTCCAACCCAACATCTTCCAGTGAACACCATCGGCCATGGCAGTACAGACCATCTGACATTCACTCACACCACCCACATAGAAGAGAAGCAATGTTGATACTTCATAGTTAACACGTTACAAATACTACTGAGGGTGCATATAGGCAGTACACCAGGTTCAGGATGCATTGATCCATTCTTCTGATTCAACTACCTTAGCTGCTCATTTGATCTATGGCTATGCATGCTGTCGTCAGTGAGCCACATCATTGCGAAAGACTGATGACGGAGAGATCATTGCGCGTGTGTAGTCACAATACTATCAGAGAAATACGTTTGGCAAATATAGGAATACTGTGGACAAAATTGTACACAATAACCTGCCTTGAAGCAAATCTCAGAAAGAAAGCGCTGTGCAGATGCATGTCAGCCGCTTCAAATTCAGTCACTTCGTGAGATCCAATATTCTTCCAACTGTACTGTTCAGCCTTCGGTGATCCACAGAGACAGACAAACAATCTGTTCTGTCCTTCCACATGAGAAACAGAGAGTGAACATGTTCCAGTTCATTCCAGTATGAAGGTGGCGGATACAGGCAATGAAAGTCATCGTTGGGCCAGCATGACCAGCCTTCAGACATGAGTTCTCAGAGACCTTCGCTCATGATAATGGTATTCACCCTTGGCTACAATCCTGCAACACGTGAAAAGATTGCAGCAAAACAAACTGGATGTTATAAAGAAGCAATTTAGGAAAACTGAGCCTATCGTATTTGTAGTACAGTGAAGCTAAGATACAACACCCAGCAGGCAAGCAAACTTGCTAATATCCGATGAATTAGCATGCCTAGTCATGGCACACCGGGTACAAAATATGCAACCAGCATAACGTTTCCACCAGTATTGATAATCTATCGTAACGTTATTATCAAACTACATAACTGCTAAGAATGTGCAACTACTAACATAAGGTGCGATCGGCTTCGAAATCCAATGATTATGAGCAAGCGCGCATATATTTCTACATGTGCCATGTAGATAGAGTGTTTCATCAGGTTCAGTAGGCATGGATCCACAGTTCATTGTTCTGCTTCAACTACCGTAGCTGTGATGTACAAGTTTTGATCTCTGGCTACGCATGATGGTATTAATAAGCCCAATGGCCCACAAAAACCGAAGTGATGAAACTTTCTGCCATGGGCAGAGGGATCATCGAGTTGCCCACTCTTGGTTATGTACTCATGCCATTACCAACTATCAGTGCACAAGTACTGCTACGCCCTCACTATGATCCATTGCAACAATATCACCAGGCACATGCATGCTACTGCACCCATTAAACCAAGAGTCGCAAATAGGAAAATCTTTGCTGTGAACCACAGCTAGCTATAAGGTGCTTTGAGTCCATTTTTGCGGGAAAGTTGCACTGCATGATGCACAATACCACATTGAGCGAAATTCTTTTTTTCACATAGCATGAAGTGTCTCTCGAGAAATGCAATGCACAATGCATAGCACATCGCAGAAAAATCTTGTATTGCACCTGTAGTCTAAAACTGCTTGCCAGCCAGAGCTCTTGAGTCACATGCACCAGCATGCAGGAAGTGATGCCCATCACGTGTCACCCAACCTAGAAGTGAAGCTGGACTCAATTTCCCGTGATACGACCTGTGATGGAGCTGCAACAACCAGCGATGCAAGTTTGCAGTCCAATTATTTGAAACTGGCCCGCTATGTTGCTGAGAATGTACTCAAGGCAACATTTGAGAAATTACCTTTCGAAAAAATGTTCGGTACAAACATGGCCGGATATTGTTTAAACTTTACGGTACTGTGTGAAGAAAACAACTATTTTATTGCATAGACTATTAAAAGGAGCTATCCAGCATTATCCATAATTTTCACGAAATGAAAGAAGGACCCTCCTCCACCCCCCCCCCCCCCCCCCCGATTGATGTCTGTAATATCAATATTTTTTCGAAACGAAACTCCCCTTGACCCACCCACAAACGAAACTTTTTCTCTTCGTGTAAAAGATCGACAATTATGGACCCGGCATTATCGATAATTTTCACGAAATGAAAAGTTTAGTTATGAGTAACTTGTGACCGTCCCCCACCCCCACCTACTCACCCCTCAACGAAAAATAGCTGGAATGGACTAGTGTTTCAGCTATCAATATTTTTCATTACGAAACCCTTCTTGACCCACCCGCCCATGAACGATTTTTTTTCTCGTTTCAAAGATACTCAATCTGTTAAAGATAGATAATTATGGACGGCCCCTAACGTACCAGATTAAAAATGAATGGACCGTAGAAGATTGTTTGTGATATCACACGATCAGAACAGGTGACAACCAACACTACATGGCTGTATACTTGATGTGCTGCATTTACTGGGTGCAACGCAGGGAGTTGTAGCATCTAGGTAGACGGCACAGGCGACTGTAAAGCTAAATGACATGGGGTTCGACCCAGGGGTTCCTGTTTCAGCCACCCTTGGGGCACCATTGGGCAGATCTATACACGCTCGTACATGGTATTGCTAACCTGGGCCGTTCTCAGGGTCAGTAGGTCAAGGCCGTGATCGCGGGTTGCACAGATCACGGAGAACCTCCAAATCCTGACCCAAAGTTCTATAAAGTATTGTGTAGTCTCCCTACAGTGTAGGTGCTATGACTCCCTGGTGCGATGTACCTGCTGGTAAATAGACAAATTGCAACCAGGCCATAATTCGGATAGAGCAGACGATCCTGTCCGGGACTCTGTTCCACATTCAAAGTATCTAGACTCATATAGTGAGGGAGGAATATTGTGGTACTGACTCCGATTTTCATGCGCTAAGAAATTATTAAGTACATTGTATATGTAACTGTAAGTGATAATCACTCAAAGTACGAAGCTAACAGTAATATTCACTGGTTAGAGGGAAAGGCACAAACGGGAAAGGTCTGAAGAAAGAATTGACTGTCACCACCAGGATTCGAACCAGGGACCTTCGCTTGAGGCCAGCGATGCTCTAATCACTGAGCTAAGGTGTAGCCGTCATCCCAGCCGAGATCGTTCAACATTTTCTTCAGACTTCGTAACGCACACTAACAACATCAGCTAATGGTATATGTACTCTTTTTCGATAGTACATGCAAGCTCTACCTTGTGATGTTGAGCTCTCTTCGTTTGGTGGGGGTACTCCGATCGTCTAATGTGAACCACAGTCCACCTACAATTCTACATTTGCAACGTTGTCCAATGTGCATCGGCACGCATTGTACATAACTGTTACAGCAGAGTGTAGATTGTCCGCACCCCTCGGGCGCACGCTTTCTCCAGGGGGTTCGGATGGGGAAAAATTCGGATAACGGAGCAGTCACACATCCATCTAAGACTTGCACATTCCTTCACGTTTCCATCAGTTCTCACATTCTCTTCACAGGAACTAGACACACTCTAGCTCCTCAATCTGAAAACTGGCATTTCGAATAAGTGATTGTTCGGAATATCGGCATTCTACTGTACCGTAAAGTCGCGGATAAAAGCCGGGCTTATAATATAAGCACATAAGCCGCTTTCTCCATCAGGTTTTAATGCAAACCATGCTTATTATGCACCACTGATATTTTTGCCAGACTTGTATGCCAGACTTCTACTTGCGACACGCGTAGATCTACCACTGACTACCGGTATGGCGGCAGTTTTACTATGCACCATACATAGCGCATGCACTCTTGACCCACCTGATCCGCGCTTGCATAGAGCAAGGCTTCTACGCGCGACGGGCTTATATGCATTCGACCCGTTTGATTTTCAGGCTTCTATCTGCGATGTGCTTGTATGCAAACCCGGCTTTTATCCGCGACTTTACGGTATTCATATTCACGCTCTGGAACAGGAGATCCTAGTTCGACTCAGACTGCCCTTTCCATAATACGTTTCCCATGTACTCGCAGTTCTTTTATCGGAACATCTTTTCTTCCCAACCTCAAATCCTGTGCAACACCGGTTGGCTTTCCTCAGTTTCCTGAATGGTGTTACCTCTCAATAGAAGCATGAGTGGCCATTTAATATACCGGTATAATAAAACATGTCCATAATTATCGGAGAAAGGATCGGATGTGGCTAAATAATTTGAAACTGTCCACCTCTCCTCAATGCGCTCTTGGCCCACATTTACCACACCATAGCGAGGAAGTTTGTTCTTGGATAGATGCTCTACATCCTCCAGACATCTATCCAAGAACAAACTTCCTCGCTATGGTGTGGTGAATGTGAGCCAAGAGTGCAGTGGTGGACAGTTGCAAATAATTTTACTACAATGTGCTAAGCAGAACAGAGGCACTAGCACCTGGGTGGAAACTATTCTGAATTTTGAATGCCAGGGAAGGCTGAAGGATACCCATGAAACCACTGCCAAAGCAAACACAAATTTGAAAAGCATGCATGGTGGCGGTGGGAAAAAGGAGCCAAGGAAAGTGTGTACATATTTTTGTTGAAAGGATGAGAATTCAAAGAAAGCTGGCTGCTTCCTCTATTTCCATGATCGGCCAGTGCCTGCAGCACGAACAGTACATTGTATTACATGTATGTGCATAGACAGACAAATAAACACTAACCTGAGCATGGGTACCGCTTATATTCGTGGTCAGGAAAGTGAAAGTACGAACGAAGGAGAAGAAGATTGTTGACCATGGCGAACAACTGCATATCCAGAGGGCACACGGCTTGCCAGAATGGGTCGGCTACATCTTCGCTAATTTTCTGTCCTAACAACATTCAGCTTCGAGGTCAAGGACGACGGCATTTTTGGAAAGAAATTTCGAATTTTGGAGAAGAAGCTTGCTTTCGGAAAAATGTTCCTTTCACGCAAGGCAGCATGCCAGGTCAGGCGTGTGAACCAGGTGAACTGTGTCGGCAGATCCACGTTTACGTTCCAGGCCGACAGTTTTTTGACCAAGCCGTGAATCGCCCTGCCCTCGCTCTGACTCTCCCGGCTACGAAGGAGTAATTTTACAACTCTTCAGGCCAGCTACAGGTCTCTGATGCACAGCTGCAAGTGACGGATATCGGTCATTTGCAGCCACTACTAAGAGCCTCCTGGTCGTTGCAATCTGATACATAATATACCTCGCAAGCCATACTCAGGTTATTATTTCTCCTTTATTCACTTCTTTCGAAGGCGATAAGCCAGACCCACCGGGAAATATTTCCATGGGTGGGACAGCAAAAAGAAAGTGAAAAAACAAAAACAAAAATAAATAAATAAATAAAACCTAAAAACCAAAGGGACAAGAACTAGTTGAAGGAAGAGGAAGAAAGGAAAGAAACTCAATCCGAACTCCAACATCAAAACAATAATAAAGAATTTGCAGCGACAGGCAAAATACATCAACCAATGAAGGGAGTAGTAACAAAGGAAATATCAGTCTTTATCAGTCGTTATTCAAGTCTCTTAGCTATTATTATTATTATTATTATTATTATGAAATGACCCAAAAGCAATGTGCCTATCGAGGGGTTCATTTGATTGAAAGAACAGTAGATGTAGATGTATGTACAAAGAGAAGTAGGGATTGATGAGGAGAGAAATGGGGAAAATCAACTGCAAGGTGGCGGAATTCCGTTGATTGCATAAGCATAGTCAGCTGTAAATTTCCTGAGGGCAGCTTTGAACTTATAGAGCGAGGCTTCCGATGTTAGACTGGGGGGTAAACAGTTCCATAGAATAGCAGTTCGGAACATGAAGAGAGACTTAGACAATGATTTAAATTTGGGAAGAATGATTTTATTTGGTCGTCGCTCACTATTCGTAATCTTGAAATGGAAATCAGCAAGGTAATCACGATGATGGAAAACATATCTGTGAAAAGTAGTGAGACTGATGATTTGACGACGATAGGCTAGTGACTCTAGGGAGCATTTAGAATTTAAGACAGATTTGGAAGAAGTGTAATCAAATGCAATTTTTTTCTTTTTCAGTAGAGCTCTAGCAAACCTTGCCTGTAATTGATCAAGAATGGTCATGGGTTTCTTATTAGATCCAAACGACCACACCGTACAGCTATATTCGATCACAGGTCTTACTCACCCTTTGTACAGTATAAACCTAAAAACTTTTTTTCTCACACAATTTATTCTTCTGCTGATTTCTTTTCGCGCTGTGGCACATGTTTGGTGTGTTGTATCACCTCGTTTCTTTTCCCTGTTTTTCACATCTTTAGCTGTCCATATCAAAGTATTTTGCAAGTAGTTCCCCGCCCACTTTAATGTAAATCATGCATGTCGACAAATAAACAGTGCTCACTGTACGTCCTTCTTGTTGCTGTACAAAAAGCTTCATAGATTTTCAAGACAATATCGGGAATCCTCTTTATAACTACCCTCAAAAGGTAAAAGTACCTATTTTGTAGTATGAACGTAGTGTCGACACCATAATAATACAACTCTGGCCCGGGCTGGTCTGTTTATATGTGCTTTTTCTGGCCCGCCTAGCCGGGATCCCGGGTGCCTCGAGGCGAGATCCCGCCTCGCCGGGCCAGCCCGCTTGCCATGTAAACGCACCACAGGTTTTGTGTGGATTTGTGTACAACCCCGAGATCCCGTTGCAGGCGGGCTGGTCCGCCTGTCGACCAGCCCGGGCTGGAGCTGCACATATAATCACCCCCGTCCGCAATTATCGAAAGTTTTTTCCAATCCGTAGTAGCTTCGAAAGTGGGTGGGTGGGTCAAGGCCAGTTACGGATTGAAAAACTTCCGAAATGACAATTGTACAAGTGCGCGTGCCACGTGTACGTCTACGTGTAGCCCCTGTTTTCCACGCGCGGCTGCGCGCGAACTACTGTCTACTACAAAATATTATTTTTGTACGTAGTTCTGGCAGTTTCTGCGCCCCCGCGCGCGCTTCCTTGGCTGCTCCTGGGCCGGGGATCATAAAGTTCGGCGCATTCGACGGCGAGTCGACACTTTTTGAGTTTCACTGTCTCCTTCGTCCAGAGTACCGTCTTCCATGCACTCCTTTGAAGTCCTTCCGTCTAGCGCTGGCGCTGACGACTGTTATTGACTATGTCCAGACAGGCGACGTTGTTTGGAAAGGCGGTGAAGAAGCAGAACAAGAACATTTCGGTGATTATTATTATTATTATTATTATTATGAAATGACCCAAAGGCAATGTGCCTATCGAGGGGTTCATTTGATTGAAAGAACAGTAGATGTAGATGTATGTACAAAGAGAAGTAGGGATTGATAAGGAGAGAAATGGGGAAAATCAACTGCAAGGTGGCGGAATTCCGTTGATTGCATAAGCATAGTCAGCTGTAAATTTCCTGAGGGCAGCTTTGAACTTATAGAGCGAGGCTTCCGATGTTAGACTGGGGGGTAAACAGTTCCATAGAATAGCAGTTCGGAACATGAAGAGAGACTTAGACAATGATTTAAATTGATCACCAATTAAACATCAATAATGGTAGTTGTAATACAATACATGATGTCACTATGACTCATGGACCAGCACTGATTGAGTTTGTTCCATATGTGTTGGGTTGTGTGTCCATATTTTATTACGGACTGAGGGGGTGGGTGGGTGGGTGAGGAAAAATTTGAAGCTACTACGGATTGGAAAAAACTTTCGATAATTGCGGACGACCCCTAAGGTCACACTTGGCAGGTTTTTGTGTAGAGCTTGTGTCAGCTTGAAGGTGCGGATTGACTGCAAAACGTGCAATATGTGTACAAGGTTCATGTCGTATGACCTACAGACAGCCGTCCACCTCCACAATACGACCACGAAAGGATGAGATGGTGGGGCGCTCTGGCGGTACTTTACGGTATTGGAGACGTGTACTTTTATTGTTTCTGGAAAGATTGATTGCCTGGGTTGGGTGGCAAACAACTCGTGATGCTGTAAGGCTGTAAGTACATCCAGCCATGGTATTAAATCAGTGTACAAAGACACAAAGATGATGAATGGGTAAGAAGAACGAAGTAATGACTATGTGGACCCTTGGTACCTGTACCCCAGTATTACTCGTCACATCATTCCGGCATGTTCTATTATTAGAGACGTGTCCTTTTATATTTTTGATCCACACTCAACATGTACTACAATTGGAGACGTTCTAGTATTGGAGACGTGTACGTTTAATGGGGAAAATACAGTATGTGTACTATCAAGAGTATTATAAGCCCCAGGGTTATCACTATTGTACTCTTGGTACAAATCATCGCCGAAGTCGCAACCACTACTTCGTACTGTTGTGCCCAGCGCGTGCTTGCGACTACCGGTAGTTGGTTTGGAGGTGACAGCGTTGCGAATGACCGAGGGTCCTCGACGTCTGTCTCACCGTCCAGGAGCGACACGCGGCTCGTAATCGTTTCGTTGAAAACAGATTTCAGGCTTCGCAAGTCGTCATGCAAATATGCAAGGCAACTACGAATACGGCCGCGGCGCCGGTAGCTTGGCGTACGGGTTTTTACACGCACACGTGCATGGATCATGGAATCAAGGGAAAAATGTGTACCTTGCAAAACATGTGTACCTATCCAAATAAATGTGTACCTGACGGATTCGGAGCGTGCCACGAATGAAGAGGCTTCCATTCGTGAAAACGAGTTCTCCTCAGGGACTCTGACGAATCCTCGAACCCAGGTGACGAATCAGCATTCGTTTCGTATCCGTACGCGTGGTGCGAAAGGTCCCTACTGACTCACGCTGCTATCTGGTGTTCACGAGGTGTTTGTCGCGCTGGAAACGGAGCGTCTCTGTAAGTTTGTATCCCTGGTGATGTTTGTGCCTGGAGAGCAATACGTGGTGCTCTGCAGGCACAATCTTCCTCAGCCTACTCAAGCTCAACTGATGAGGGGTGAATTCCCCGAAACACTGTGTATTGAGCAGGAAGTGGTGCTTTCTTGCAGGTTTGCCAAGTCGAAGGTTCGATGGACTTCTCGTGTGCTCTGGATGGCAGTCGTGAGTCAGTCAAGTGTCAAGTGAAGTCGGCGGAATAGCGCGAGCTCGGGGGTGGGGAGCAAACCCTTTCTTACAAATCATCGCCGAAGTCGCAACCACTACTTCGTACTACCAAGACAACAAGAGTATTATAAGCCCAAGTGGCTTAGAGTATAGACAGAGAAGGAAGAAGAACAATTCAGAACAGAGGCTACACATTTTATGAGGACTGAGTATCAAGAAGACATCCAGGTCCTTCCAGGAGCGAACAACGCATTGAAGACCGGCGGATTCTGCTCGAAAAGGTGGCAGATTCTGCTCGAAAAGCAATAAAATTGGCAGAACCATACAAACCTTATGGCGGGCAATTCCTCGAATTCTGCTCCATTTCTTTATCCACATACCAAACATGCATGAAACTTACCAGAAAAAGTACCGAATTCTGCCAATTTTTCTACTGGCAGAATCCGCTGGACCCTACAACGCATACACGACTCAGGGGCGGATCCAGGATTTGTCCAAGGGGGGTTCAATTTTTCCCACCCTACCCACAATGACGAAATGATGACATACACATAGTCATTTGTATAACAAGTTCACACGTTCGCGTTATCGGTACAGCCACTAATTAAAAATGTAACTTCAGTACCCCTATTTTCAACACTCTGCAGCTAAAACATTATTGAAGACACGCAGCACAAGGAAGAGAATTTCAATTTCTTTGCCCCAGAATAGCTGATTGGTACTTTCTCCAGCAGCTCGTCTGTAATAATTGTCTGTAATATTGTACTCCGAGCCGCCCGACGTTGACTCCACTGTACAGTAGGTTCCATAAGGCAGGCTTCCTGCATCTTTTGTGTCTCAGTCATAATTGTCCCCAGTTCGGAGAAATTTTGATTATTGGATGATGGGACGTTGACCTTGAAGGTGATTTTCAGCGTTTCACGCTTTGTTTTACCTTCGACACTGTTGGCTACACTATTCTTTGGAGTGTCACCAAAACTCAATGGCAACTGGTCTTCAGCCTGCCTCTTAGGCCCTCATCAGACTACGTACATAGAAAATCCAGTACAAAATCACATAAAACCTAAAAGGCAACATTTTTCCATGCCTGCATTCAGACTACACATTTTACATGCAATATACAGGCAACCTTTGACCCTACGAAATTGCGCAAGGGGCCTGGGATGTGTGAAAGCAGCGGACAGTCGTACCCGGGTACGAAGTTCGTACAACTGCCTGGTGAAAGTACGATAAATGCAGGAAAGTTGCCTTGTACAAGGGTTGGCACCCTGCCTGAAAGGATTGGGCAGCTTTTTAGGCTTCCCGCCAGATTCTTGTTGTTGTCCTGGAAACTTCTATGTAAATGTGACTTATAGCAAGAGTACATGAAAACCAGAGTGTGCAGCTTGGGGCCTTTTCTGCTATGGGTGTCTGTCACGGCGAAATTCCGTGATTACATCATATTTGGCCCAGATCTGAGGCGGGAAATGGCGTAGTGCGTACAACTGAGCTGCAGTTGTGCAGAAAGAGACCTGCTTGAATCCTGCTTGTACGCACTACATCACTAAAATGATGTAATCACGGAATTTCGCCGTGACAGCAACCCATCCGAGCTGCACACTCTGGTTTTCATGTACTCTTGCTTATAGGCTGTTTTGTACCTAGTCTGAAGAGGGCCTTAGGCCGCAACCACACTACGTAAAAATCACAGTACAAATTTTCATGCATATCTCGGTACAAGTCGGTACGCAACCACACTACACTTTTCGGTCTGCATAGATGACGTTCTCACGTGACCAGCACGTGACGTTCTCGTACCAAAGCGTGTGCCATGTGCTGGAAAAGACCGGGAAATTCAAAAACAATACTGATGCTGATGCTATTGTACGACGACCAGGTACAAAAACAAAGTTGTACACAGGAGATGGAGCGCGAAAACGACAAACGTGGCTTTCTACAGGGGTGCGCCAGTTGCTGAAAACCTACAAAGCGCATTTTGCATTTCGCACGCGTCGGCATGACGATTTCTACTGTAATGCCGTTTGTACGTGATTTTGTACCTAGTGTGGTTGCAGCTTAGGCCCTCATCAGACTACGTACATAGAAAATCCAGTACAAAATCACATAAAACCTAAAAGGCAACATTTTTCCATGCCTGCTTTCAGACTACACATTTTACATGCAATATACAGGTAACCTTTGACCCTACGAAATTGCGCAAGGGGCCTGGGATGTGTGAAAGCAGCGGACAGTCGTACCCGGGTACAAAGTTCGTACAACTGCCTGGTGAAAGTACGATAAATGCAGGAAAGTTGCCTTGTACAAGGGTTGGCACCCTGCCTGAAAGGATTGGGCAGCTTTTTAGGTTTCCCGCCAGATTCTTGTTGTTGTCCTGGAAACTTCTATGTAAATGTGACTTATAGGCTGTTTTGTACCTAGTCTGAAGAGGGCCTTAGGGACCATCGCAAAAGTTCGCAGAAGCCCCCGAAACGAAGACCGTTGGATCTACGACCGTTCACCGAAAACGCGTTCACCGAGCGACCATTCACAGAACGACGTTTCACGGAAAGACATTTCACAGAATGACAGTTCACCGCCACTGCAGATTCACCGAAATATCTATTCACCGAATTTTCATTCACAGAATTCTGTTTCGTCGAATCCCGGTTCACAGACGCATTTTTTCACCGAATGGACAGTTCACCGAAAATTACTTATATTTGACCCAAAATCATGGCCGCTTTTATAATGTGTAGTGAAAGGTACTCAAGCCTCTCTTACCAGCTAAAACTAACACAATGAAATAAAAATGGAAAACAACACTGGAGAAGAAGACTTGTGGTGCCATTTGATGGAAATAATCACATCACGGCTCCACAAAGAAAGGCAGATTATGGGCAATACCACGCAAAAACTCCAGTGGCGGGCATTGCTCAAATGTGGCCACTGCAATGCGCAGGCGCTGATCAACCTTCCTGTACCGCTCCTTCCTTGTTGGCCCATCTTGCCCGGCATGCATTCTTTCCAGATTTTCTTCAGTGCTTTGTTGCTCGTTCCTTATGTTCTCGATCAGCTTCCACAATGTCGGATGATGGCAGTTTACTTCAGCTGAAAATTGGCTATGCCAACCTTCCTGGATGTTGTTCGTTCTGGTGCGCGTTCCACCATTCATGCCGGAACAAAGGCGTTTTTCTTGTCCCATTAGCTCTTAGACTGCCTATGTAGTAAGTTTCAAAGTACGTTAATACTTCCTCCACCTCGGGAGGAAAGTCGGCTTCCAGTGACTCAAAGTAATGCGCAACGTCTCCCAGCGGAATGAAAGCAAGGGCTTGTTTCACAAGTAAAAGGACTCAAATTCGATGCATATCAGAATCGCTGTAATTAGTGGCATGTTTTCGGTGAAACTGTTATGTGGTGAAACTGTTTTTCTTTTAAATATAATAGAGGATTCGAATGCGATATATATCGATGTCATCAGCGACCTTTTTTCGGTGAAGCTGCTATTCGGCAGAACTGCTATTCTGTGAACCGATATTCGGTGAACATGCTCTCGATGAACCTGTTTTCTGTGAACCTGATTTTCGGCGAAATGAACAGTCGCTAAATCTTACACTCTGTGAAATGTCTTTCGGTGACACGTCGTTCTGTGAATGGTCGTTCTGTGAACGCGTTTTCGGTGAACCGTCGGGATACCGTTAGTTTCGGGCCTGACCCCCCTCCCTCCCCCCTCAAACGAAACGACAGTCACAATATGGGCTTCATTATTTCACTTGGATGCTCACACATAATAATTATTATAATATACTACACAAGCATTGTTGTATCAGTGTGTAACAATGTACAGCACTTTATAAATGCAACGATGATATCACCTTGCAGTGGGTGATCTAAGAATGAGAACACTAGCGGCTAGAGCTATGCAGTTGTATCCTTTGAGCATGCTAATTTATATCAGCTCCTACATGTCGTCAATACTTTTTTGAATTGAAGCCCGGTTTGCGATTTTCGACACCGACTCCCCCCCCCCCCCAAACGTATGCTCTTCGTTTCAGGGGCTTCTGCGAACTTTTGCGATGGTCCCTTATACATGTAGATGTAGATGCTTCGACGAACTCAATGATTATGTACAACGTCATGTAGATCTACCAAGGTGCATAGCTAGTGGACCGCTCTGGTCTGGGCCGACTGGGCCATAGCATGGGGCGCGCACGTCGCATGCATGAGCATGGGTTAGTCACTTACTAAGTTAGTGCCTAGTGTTACTTAGTGGTCACACCCGAACTATGGTCGGAAAAAATCAGGGGGGGGGGGTTCGTTCGAACCCCCCGAACCCCCCCCCCCCCCCTGGATCCGCCTCTGCCACTGAAGGTACAACAACAAGAAAACTAAGACAACTCCCCTAGGTCAGAACCGGGTCTCACACCCATACATGGGGCCATAGTGGCATGCGGTTCAGATGGTCGTAAAGACCGGGGCTCAGACCCGCTCTACTAGTATAAACCGTGGATGGTTGTAGAAAGGTCACTGTTTCCGAACACGGTGGTCTCCGCCTTGTTACATGCTGTCAACCAACAACACAGACTCAGTCACTGAGTAGTAGTAGTACCGGGATTGGCACCAGCTGGCCTTGCGTGCACAAAGAATGTTCCAGAATTTGGCAGAAATCGGGACCTCATTCATCTACTACACGGGCTGTGCACATGTGGTAAATGAAACTGATTCCAGTGTTTGTGAGTTGTACAGCACAAGGAGACGGCGCTGGCTGTTCAGACCGTGACCATGGTGACCGTGCGTCTGTGGCCAACGCCACACGTGCAAACCACCCACAGTGTCTGGTCCGTCATCTTTATGCCTTTGACATACCCAGGCAGAGGCTGGTCATTGTTTGTACAAAATTAGCGAACCTACCTTGTGCACAAGGCACTGGCAACGGAGTCGTTAGCTACAATGGCTGCTGCTGCTGATGCTGCTGAGGCTACGCCTACGGTGCCCATTCCCGCCGTTTCTCTGCTGCCTCAAACCTTTGCGTCAGCTACAGATCTTGAGGCTGCGGAGGTATGTGGCGATCCGCTTCAGCCCGCTAAGTGTCCTGATTTGACTGTTGTTGGCGATGTTAGCTGTGTGGCATGCCATCGTGTAGCTAGTCCTTTGAAATTATTGAGTTGCCTTCACGTTATGTGTGTGCCGTGTCTCGGAGAGCACATCGACAAGAATGGAAAGGTATCCTGCTTCAAATGTCTTAGGATTGGTGGTGTACCTCTCCCGGGTGCACGTCTGGAACAATCTTTGGTCGATTGGCCACGAAGTGAGCAGGAGAATCTCGCCGTTGCAAGCTCGTTGATCATTGAGGGCGCTCCGAAAGCTCTCGCTGAAGATGGAGTCGCTCCTACAAGTGCCGATTCGATAGTGCCCCGGACGCCTGAGGAAGTTTGCCAGATTCCGGAGTGCGAAGGGGAATTTCAGCCAGCCACTTCTCGCTGTGTTGACTGTGGACTGCATTTGTGCGAAGGCCATGAAAAAGTTCACAAGAGCAAGAGAAATACAAGCACTCATACAATCACCCCACTGGCAGTCTCTGCATCCAATGGAAGCGAAGTTGCCACTAAGCGATTCGTGGAGAACCGCCTGGGCTACACTGCACGCAAGTGTGCACTTCATCCGCACTGCACTGTCAACTCGTACTGCGGGGAGTGTGAAGTGTTGGTGTGCGAGCGTTGTTGCAAGAGATCACACGCGAATCATTCTGGCCTTGAAGACATTGATGAAGCTGCTAGCAGAAAGAGAGAAGTATGGAAAGCAAAATTGAATGAACATGGGGAATCCTGGAGAATGACACTCGACGATGCGAAAGATGCATCAATGGAACTAACGCAGGAGATCAATGATAAAGTGGAGACGCTATCAGAGGAGATAACTTCAGAATTCGATGAACATATCAAGAGTTTGCGACAGAGACAACAGCATCTTCTGAATGAATTGGATGGCCTGCGCTGGAAAGCACTAAAGCGGGTGGAGAAAGAAGCTGGCAGTACAGAGTTGCAGCGCTATCAGCTTGATTGTTGTGAGCACTTGGTGAATGCCCTGGACAGTCGTAATCTTGTGGCAGCAGAAAAGATTCTCGACAAGCAGATTAGTGACAGCATTTGCCACGATCAAGCTGAGCAAAGTGATTCCCCGAGCCAATCTTGTGAAACATTTAATGTTTCATTTGAAGGATTTGTCGATGGGGAAAAGCACCATGCTTCACAACTGGGATCATTGGTCAACGCTGACCATCCCAGAGAGCCGGCAAAGATGGTGAGGGTACACCCTCGGTTTGACCCGTTCAGCTGTACGACTGAGCATGTCTCCTTCTCTCACGATGGATATGCAGTCGAAGCAGTCCAGTCTCGTGGGTATGTTGCAATATCCACCATGGGCAGTTACTGCCATGGTGCTGTGGAATGTCATGTATATGTTCAGACCAGTTCTAGTGGTGTGACAATAGGAGTTCTCCAGGAAAATTGTGCGCACACCAACAACTGCACACCGACCGATAAATTCCTTGGTTGGTTTGGTAGCACCTTGAATTCTAAGTTCTTGGTGGGCGACAACGAGAAGATGGGAGGCAGTTGGCAAGACGGTGACATCATCACCCTGCGCTTGGATTGCGATAAGCACACGCTGACAGGAATACATCAAAGGACTGGCCAAAGTGAGACCATTGCTGTGCCTCGTAAGAGACTGTGCTTTGGTGTCCAGCTCGGGAGGGGCGCACATGTCCGAATCCTATGATACCTGCTCGCGTGCAGTGAAGCCCAGTGGAGGTCATTGATTAGTTGTTGCCTGATTTCTCCTGCCGTGTGCTGGGCAAAGCGGACGCACATGTCCGAATTCTATGATAACTGCTTGCGTGCAGTGAGGCCCAGTCGAGGTCATTGATTAGTTGTTTTCTGATTTCTCCTGCCGTGTTTTGAGCTACTCAACTACCATACTCCGAACCTACCAGGACATAACGTTCTTGTCAACACCGTCAAATAGTGCTAGTAGTAAATACTGTTCTTGTGGAGAGGTGTTACCCAGTACATGTATAGTGTGTGTGTACCGGCAGAGAAATGATCCATCACGTGGTGTGGTGCTCACCCTGTATTTATCCACGGCATTACGTCTGCCCTTCCTTCTTTTCTGCATACTGTAATTGCTGCCCTTGTTGTCGCCATGAAAGTGGCTAGCTCATTTTGGTATTGCGGGCGTAAACTGGTACCACACCTCTTTCCCTACCCCCACCCCTGCAGTATGTACCTTTAGATCATTTTCTGCTGAACTTTTGCATTCTCTAAACGGCAACACATTTTTCCGTTTTTCCGTATTTCTGTATATCCCTTCTACTAACCTGTCTCGGACTAGCACATTTACCCTCTCTGGTCATGTCTTGGTCCACTCCTTCGAAGTACGAGTGCTGTCAGTCCACATTCTCTGTTTCCTTCCTTTTCTTCACCGTTGGGTCCAGTCTTAGCGAATGTGTTTGTTGGTTATTACGAATCATTGATTGCTGAGTTGTCCTGGTCTGCGTTATAATGTTCATTGACTGCTGTCACAATTTGCTGAGCCGTCCTGGCCCGCGTTATATGTTCATTGATTGCTGTCTAATTTGCTGAGTCGTCCTGGCCCGCGTTAAATGTTCATTGATTGCTGAGTCGTCCTGGCCTGCGTTAAAGGGGAAGTTAAGGCAAAAATTAAAATTTCACCAGTTGTAGTCTTCGGGGTGCTGAGTCGAATGGTCTTGGTCCGAGGAAGCTGAGACGCTCCCTTCCTACTTGAATCCCAATCGAACTCGCGCACTTCCACCGAAACTGGGTGACTGCGCCCTACTAGATGGGGATTTGTATGCAAAATGTCACTAAAAGCGCCATTTCGTTCTTATAAAAGCACGGATGACCGCGATTGGCCCATATGTTGTAGTCTTTTGGACGCTGAGTCGATTGGTTTTGGTCCGAAAAGGCTGCGATGCAGCTTTCCTCCTTTATTCCCAATCGAACATGGTTGAACAAGTGGTCACGTGCTCCTGGGTGCCCAAATCACCTGGTCACCACGCCAGCAGGCGACAACTTTCACACCAAGGTTCAACTCGAGTTCAACTCGAGTGACAGGACTGCACCCAAAAAAGGTCAAACAGGCTACAGTCAGTTTCAAAAAGATTAGCAATCCTGGCGATCGCCCGGGGAGTTTGCCGTCTTACCGTATGCGCGCTCGAGAGCTGGCTGGAAAAACTCACTGTGAACTCGAAGAAATAATCCGCGCGAAAGCATGAAAAATGACAACTCACTCACGTCGGTACATGTACGTCTGGTTTACAACAGACGAGTTCTTCCTCGTATCGACATGGAGTCAGAGAGGACATGTCGAAAGTGTGGTAAATGTTGACGAGCGGGATGGGTCCCAATTCGTTTCGTGCCCAATTTCTTTGAGCTGCGATGCAATTTACTCTAACGATATCGCGATGTGACGAAAACGACATCGACACAGACTCATTCCCAAGGCCATGACTTGGCAAAGCTATCCGTGTGACTTCGACGACATTTTGAGAAAAGCAGACGCCTGTGAAAGCTGATAGAAGACGGCGTTGACTCCTAAATTCAAATAAATTGGCGATCTTGAAAATATCTAAAATAATTCTCAAAGAGAAATCGATCGATCGATGTGCCGTTGTACAGTTAACGTTGTACAGTATTCAACAACACGTAGCTACAGCTACCGTTTCAGTGTTGTGGGTGTGTTCACATGGCATGAACCAGTCAAGTGTCAGTAAGTTAGTTCGGCAGGAAACGCGAGCTCCAACAACAACAAGTCGTTTGGCGCAGCCACCTTCTTTGGCTTGTACTTTTTGTACCAGCGTGATCACCAAAACAATGAAAAAAAGTTTGGGATTTGAACTTACAACTTCATGGTCAGCAGACAGCATTCATAACCACAAGGCCAAAAAGGAAAGGATAAATCGTGGGTTTTGATAAAAAAATCGATACTGACATCAAGGGCAAATTGTAAACCATGGGAAAAGGCCGGAAACCTGGCCGAAATTCTAACTCCTTAACGGCTGGTCCAATTGTTCCGAAACCTTCACAGAACAATTTGCCGTGTCCTAACAAGCCATTCTATGTACTTTGTTGTTCAAATTTCCCTTATCTTCATACTTTTAAGACCAAAACCTGATTGCTAATCTTTTTGAAATGGACTATAGTAAGTTGTACCCTGCAGGCACGGTGACCAGGTGACTGGCGTACGCAGGAGCACGTGACCGCTTGTTCAACCATGTTCGATTGGGAATAAAGGAGGAACGCTGCATCGCAGCCTTTTCGGACCAAAACCAATCGAGTCAGCGTCCAAAAGACTACAACATATGGGCCAATCGCGGTCATCCATGCTTTTATAAGAACGAAATGGCGCTTTTAGTGACATTTTGCATACAAATCCCCATCTAGTAGGGCGCAGTCACCCAGTTTCGGTGGAAGTGCGCGAGTTCGATTGGGATTCAAGTAGGAAGGGAGCGTCTCAGCTTCCTCGGACCACGACCATTCGACTCAGCACCCCGAAGACTACAACTGGTGAAATTTTAATTTTTGCCTTAACTTCCCCTTTAATGTAGGCCTTGACAGATTATGCTAGCATAAATTTTCGCATAATTCCTACCAAAATCGAATAATCGGATTATTCGAGGCAAATTGCATACGAATCGCATAAAATTGGACTAATCCGCCTGTTCGCATCAAATTCCATACAGTTGTACATGTTCTACAAGTACAAGTACAAGTAGACACACCAGGAAGGCGTAGGTTTACGACTCCCTTGATAGCATGTCCAGTCCACTACAATCAGTGACCAGGGTGACGGTCATAGCTAGGTCGGACGGTGCGTTGACCCCGTTGAACTTTTGCTACTACAGTACAACGCCCTCTACAAAAAAATTCACCTATTATTTTGCACAGAACCATCATATACATTAGCAGCATATGTGAGCATAATGCCGCATAATATGATAACTTTTCGCATAATAATAGCATAATTCTGCAATTTTTTCAGCAATGCGAAAAGCATAATTTCACGAAAATATTAGCATAATCTGTCAAGGCCTACTTTAATGTTCGTTTTGTTAACGACTCAGGGGCGTAGACAGGGGTGTTGTGAACC
This sequence comes from Sycon ciliatum, assembly GCF_964019385.1. Taxonomy (NCBI): domain Eukaryota; kingdom Metazoa; phylum Porifera; class Calcarea; order Leucosolenida; family Sycettidae; genus Sycon; species Sycon ciliatum. Next base: position 7,276,151 of record NC_088647.1, read on the forward strand.
CTCTAGTTCTCTAAAGTATCAGGAACGAACGACCCCACACGGCACGAGGACAACTATTTATTCTCAACAGTATATTTCACTTCCATCGACTAACTAAACAATGAACAATGAATGACTGAACAACAACTGAATGAACTGAATAACTAACACTAAAACCACCAGGTAGTTATAGCGTTAAAATGACAGCGTATATGAGAAAAGCATACACATACAACATACAACTACAGCGCACACAGCAAACCGCACATAGCGCATGCAGCGTATACTACGTCGTAATCATCAGCGGTACGGCGGAGTCGGGATACAACTGCATTGACACGAACACAATGTCACAAGCGAGAAGACCTTTCACTCTCGAGAACTTGTGGTTTCACAACAAGGGGGGTGCTTTAGGTGCCAAAGCAACCCCTCCCCTCCCCTCGAAAGTTTCGGTCGTGGTTCGCACCTGGTTCGAGAGAGACCGTAATACGCGGACCGCTGGTCACATGTGCAACTCTGCACATCACGCACTGTCGCAAACCTTGTTGTTCAGACCAGGAAGTAGTAGGTAGTGTACTGCTGCAGTTGACCATTTTGTCTGATGATTGGCCTTTTTGCAATGAAACGTTTAGTCAAGGGCAACTCCGCTTCATACCTGCCGTTCTGCAGCTTTACGTCAGACCTCAGCACACTCAGCACATGATTTGTATCGCACTCCACATGTTTGTGAGAAGCAAAGAATCTTACAAATACTGTGCGCCTTGGGTAGAAGTAGCAACACCGTCCATGGAAAACACACATCGGGCATAGCAGTTTGCTCGCGCTATGTTTTGTATAATTCACATATACACATACTCAATCTGCGGACAGCATAAATCACATATACATGTAGTTCTGACGGTTGAGTGTTCGCATTGGAGGTTGTCGAAAAGCAAAGAAGATTCTTTCAGACATATGTTTCAAGTATCGGTACAGCAGCAGAACAGTGAAAGTATCGTTGCAGTGGCGTTTGCGGTTTTTGTGGCAAATATGGGGTACGTTTGATCAAGGATGCCTTACTGCACTATCAAACACGAGGAAGAGAAAAAGGGTTGAGGAATCTAACTTTAACCCTTTACCATCCGACCAAAATTCCCCAGCAGTCCGAAATGCAATAATTTTCACCTTATTCTCAGAATATCTTCGGTTCTAATCAACCAATTTTCACGAGTTCGACGGAGAGTGTGATACTAAGGGATCATTTGTTCAGTCATGTTGGCAGCCTGACCGTCGGTAAGCTTGTGGATAAGATTCAGTTCTGCTCGAAGTGGTACTGTGATCACAAACAATTATTTGAAATAACACAAATTCAACTCAGCGTCGTGCGTTTTCAAATCCTCGCAAAGTCACTGCCTGTGTGTGGTCTTCATGTGCCACACAAAACTCTTACCAGGCTCATCTCACCTTTGCTTGAACAACAAACACAACAATTCAGGAATGTTTTGCAATGAAAAATACAGCTATCTGGAGCTGAAAAAGAAGAAGAAAAATTGTCCTCAGAATTACACACCAGGGAGTCGTCAAATACTTGCACTTGTTGCAGTACAGTGTACTGTATTTGACAACTTCCTGATACACATGTAAACATGAAGAAACTCTTTGTGGTAGCACTCTTAATTTTTCAATTGAAATTATGATTCTGCTGTATTTTATTGTCGTTGCCATGTCTATTGCTATGACGATGCGGTGCCGGCACTTTTTTTCTGTCTCCGTCTTTCAGTACTGTATACTCTCTGATGGCCTGTAGAAGACTTTTTGTTAGGGTGTAGGAGAAATATCTTCATTTTTCCTGTTTTGATAATGATAGCACATCAATATACATTGTGGTCATAATGTGTTGGCATTTGGGCTAATTTCAACAGCAGCCCAATGGTCTGCTCTGTGGGCCATGTGATAAATTTGTTATCGCATGGTTGCTGCGGGCCTTATGGCATATTATTGCCATAAGGCCCTTGCAACCATGCGATAACATATACTTACTACTACAGTACCTGGTTGGAGGTTTTCCATTCACTGATTGATTTTCAGCGTCAACAGTGGGGCTGATTTTGCTCCCCCCCCCCCCCCCACTGTATCGCAGATCAAAAAAATTGTGTGTGGAAAGTTGTGGCATGCACCCTCCTTGATCACTATCCTGGCTACATCCCTGCGATTCGTTTACATATTTGGACACTCTTGAAGGTAGCCAGGCCTTCCTTGATATTCTAAATGGCCTACACCCATCCATACGGTTTACTTGTGAAGTTGTGAAGACGAACACGAGAACAAGTTGTCCTTCCTATTATGTTCTTGTCCAGAAGTCTAGTCAGGGTACAGTAACATTTGTTTACAGAAAACCAACTTTTAGCGGCCAGTACATAATGTTCGATTCGTATTGTTCATATCAATGCAAGATAAACTTAGTGCGCAACTTAGTGAACAGAGCGAAACGTATTTTCTCCGCACAGAAACTTGCAGAAGAACTTGACTTCTTGAAGTCAGTGTTTCTCAAGAACGCATATCCCGAAGAACTATTGAACAAACTAATGAACCAAAGAATGCAACAGAACGAAGTACTGTTTGGCCCGGAGAAATGTCCAATGTATTTATCTCTCCGCAGGAAAGGGAACGTGTCATTATCTATGTGCTGTGCAGTCCGGACACATTTTCCAACAAACCTACTTCGCAGTGCACTTCGTTCCTGTGTTCACACCGGTACGTGCGTTCATGGTGAGGAAGAATGTCCTACCAACCCAACTGACTTCTCAAGTAGTATACCAATCTGAGTGCCGACAATGTGGTACATGTAATCGGTACGTTGGTAGGACCCTTCAACATCTGAACGCACGTATCAAGCAGCATATTCCCCTTTACATGTTGACTGGTTCGGCACGGGGCACTGCGTCCCAAGCGTGGCAGACCACCTAAGAATCCGGAACCGCAGCCACTGCTGGTACAATCGCCGCCACTAGCGAGGGTATCCTCATTACCTACTACCGACTGTGCTGAACCCAGAACCAGGTCCGGAGTCTCCCCAGCTGATGGAGCACCAGTAGCTGCATGTACTCAGTACATCGAATGCACCGGAGCTTATTAGTACGCTCGGCACTGGCACAACAGAAGATACTATAACAACACAAGAGTGCACCACGCAGCATGCAGCTCTAGTCGCTGACAAACGACGCAATGAGGAGGTGGATCCAGTACCGCCGCCAGTACCATTGCCTCCACCGGGGTCGCCATCTACAACAACAAATAGGCAAGTTCCGGTCTAAATTCATGGATTTCACTGATATAGTTCTACCTCTGTAACTTTGTCCGCAATGTCACGTGAATCTAGCTGGTAGTCCCGCTGCCTATTTGTGTGTGTGTGTGTGTGTGTGTGTGTATGTGTGTGTGTGTGTGTGTGTGTGTGTGTGTGTGTGTGTGTGTGTGTGTGTGCCAGAAAAAGTCACTTCAATCAGCTGTGTGGTGGATACCAGGCTAAAAATAGTGGCGGTCAATTCATCAGCCTTGCAAGCTGTTGAATGGTGTAATCCCAGCACAAGTTGCTATGTCTAACATAGCTGTTCGCTATCATCGCTTCCGCGATGGGCAGGTCTGAGGTCTGAGGTGTGAGTGAGTGTGCTCGCTTGGCACCGGCGGTAACAGGCGGATTATGCCGGCATAATTATTGGCATAATTTGGTGGTTGAAAATTTGGAGCATAATTTGGCATCCTTTTGGAGGTAGGAGCATAACTACATACATGTACATGGTTGTACCACAGTTCTAGTATGTAGCCTACAGAATTGTGTACAATGCACCTGATCAGTGCTGGTGGTCTGCATAGTAAAGCCTAAAGGGTTGGAGGTCATGCAGATATGCTTTCAATGAAAAGCAGGGTAGAAATCATGGCCGAAAAGTGCGAATACATTAGTGTATGCTCGAACTAGTCTTCTTAAATTAGTTCTTTCTCGCACTGATACAGTACATGTAGCAGAAGATGCGAGTGAATCAACCTTTATCAAGTGTCCCGGGCCGGGGCGGAAGAGATAGTGACGGGCAGTTCGCAAAACTCCGCGTACATGTACATTATGCATGTTACGAAGTCATGACCTCTGGATTTTAGCAGCCATGACTGTGCGGGCTCTGGATATTGCTCTAAATAAGTTTAAAAAAAAGTCGAGGTATAGTAGAGGTTCGGTCATGATGGAAGGAGAGGTGGAGCTACGGGGGAGATGAGCTGATTATGCGAAGGGTGAGGGTGACATCGGTTGAACGAGTATGACGATTGCGAAGACAGTTGAACATGATGATTTTCAGAGGTAACATAAATTGGCAATGAAAAAATCTTTTTACAAAAAAAGTCAGCTAATGAATAGAGGAAGTAATGTTTTCTCTTTTCCACCATTTGATCTCTAGCATGAATGGACACCTTGGTATGGGGATACTCATGATGTATTTTGTTGTACTTATGGCCACTTGCAAGTACGAAAAAGGCACACTGAATTTTCCGAACTTTGAGGCTCCATAAGTACAACAAAGTGGATATGTATCCCCGCGTGCCAAAGCATAATAATTATGAGGCTTTTGTGAGCATAATGCGAGAATCCATGAAAACATAATTCCATGACTTCGCGAGCATAATCCGCCGGAGCCTACCCCTAGTGGCCTACAGCAGCTGATCGCGGACCAGCGCTGTAACGATAACCTGGCTCATTGGGCGCATTCGATTACACACATAATTATCGGTCAATTCTAGAATTAGTTATGGTGGATGCACCGTTTGATTAAACAAATTCCGTCGTCAGAATCGATGGAATCCAATTCCGGGAATTCTGAAGAGAGGGCTAATTCTCCCACCAGACACACTCGACGTACATGTACACGCCACACTACCTGTCGTGGACATGGAAATCCAGTCGATTGACCGGGGCCGGCGCCCTCGGCGCGTGCAGAACGTTGAAATGCAGTGCAGTGCACATTGTTGACCCAATGGCAATGCGACCAGCGAGCTGCAGCGCATGAATGCATGTGTGTGCCGCTTACCCAGGGCTGCATGGCCAGCGCCCTGGGGCCGCTAGACGTGCAACCAGATTTCCATGTCCACGACAGTAGGTCCATGTGCGCGCTAGGGTGTATGGGATCCCAAGTGATCCCCTTTCACGATTTTCACGTGTAGTCGTTCGTTCATGGCCGCAATGATCCGTTCATTCTGTTCATTCGACACGTATAACCTGGGTCCAGAATGAGTACTTCAGTAGTCAAAGGCGCCCATTGTTTACTGAAATGGGAATGTGAGAAACTTCAGTCTTCAGATGCAATGCAAACAACCCTACCATGCAGCACTCGAACCTAGGACCTTGCTTGTCATCAGCGGTGCTCTACATGCAACATCTGCTCCAGAGCCGGGTTAGCCGGGTCAGCGACCCGGTTGGGGGGGGGGGTACTTGGACCCGTTTGGAAAAGAACGCCGGATCACTTGTGACCTGGTTGGGAATTATTATTCATGTACATGTGCATCACGGAGTCCCAATATTCAAGGCTCCCAAATGTACGATACTGCAGTAGCCGCATTTGAACATACCCTGCTCTGACCCAGTTGCAAGAGTTGTGCCAGGTAGACGTGTAACCGGTTGGCTTGAAATCCTAGAGCAGACATTGGTAACCATCTGAGCTATGGGACCCCCCGGCTTGTCTACTAACGAGGGTAGATCTACACCTGTTGGAGTGTTTTATAAGGTAGACCTGTAGTACATTCGTCATGAAGGTTCCATTTTTTTTTTACTAGGCAACTCCCAACAGGCTGAGCCCTGTGGTGTTCGCCTCTGCGTGTTCGACTCACACTCTCAAACAGCACAAGGAATCCTGGAACAAACAACTGACCTCTTCATGAAACTCTAACGAATATAAAAATTAAAATGAGCTCACGGGCGCCGGGCAGGGTTGCCCTGACCCGTGGCAAAGCGGTTTCTATGACGTCACATGCACATACATGTACACATCAACTCCATTTCCCAAACTGCAAGAAATGGAAAGATCAGAGAAAAATGATCGCAGTTTGAAGATACAAAGAGGAGACAAATGTAACGGAATAGGGATGAAAAACAGAAACGATCATCTATACTGAGAGTCTACAGATCTAAACGCTGTGGTGGCCTCTTGCTGCTGGTGCTATGCTACCGGAGGGTAACCGAGGAGTCTGAACATGTGCTGGGTGTCCGGTCTGTGGCCAGGGGAGCACCGAAGTGTTGTCCGAGCTTGGAGACTGACTGAGAGCGGAGGCTTACGGCGGTGGCACCGGGCGGAGGTGCCGGCGATTGCGTCAGAGCACGTGTCCGCTGGGAAGGCGGATATGGTAACTGTGGGTATGACCAAGAGTTTATGTACTCTTGGTCATACCAAGAGTTTATGTACTCTTGGTATGACCAACATGGATGGTTGTGCCGACCTGGTCCCACTTCTTGGTGCGATGATTCTGCACTTGTATGACGTCACGAACACATAGACATCAAGACCTTTTACAGGGAACTCTAGGAAAGATTGAATCATTCAGGGAGATATGCAGCTTGGTGGGACTCGTGTGGAAGTACACTCCACCTGTCGGCAGAAAGAAAAAAATTGTGTGCATGCCATAGCTGGAGAAAACTCGGGATAGGGATATTGCTGTAAGTGTTTGTCCACACGTAACAGAATTAGTGCGGGGAAACAGTTGAGCAAGGAGTAAATGCCCAAAGTACTTTTAAAATGGGACTGACTGGTGAGAGATGAGAGACAGCGATAATATTTATCCATACATAGAGGCTCATATTGAAGTGATGTTCTAGTGTATACAAGGAATACTTGGTCGTGAGGAGGAATTCAAATGGTGATGGCGTGCAGTGATCGAAATGGGGTACCAGTAGAGCACTAGCATTCACTTTGTACAACAACTGAGCTGTTAGGTGCAGGCAGCCTTGGGTCGAACCCAACGAGAGAAAGTCTACCTCTACATGTACCGTAAAGTACAGAGAGTGCGCTCCACCTTGATTTTACAGCCAAGGGAAAGAAAATCGTATGGCAGCGTGCTACTAACTGAATAATAGTTTGTGCAGTTTTTGGACCTTAGTCTACTAAGGTCACACTTGGCATGTTTGTGTGTGTGTACATGGTGTGTGTGTGTGTGTGTGTGTGTGTGTGTGTGTGTGTGTGCGTGTGTGTGTGTGTGTGCATATGTGTGTGTGTATGTGTGTGTGTGTGTGTATGTCTAACATAGCTGTTCGCTATCATCGCTTCCGCGATGGGCATGTCTGAGGTCTGAGGTCTGAGGTGTGTGTGTGTGTGTGTGTGTGTGTGTGTGTGTGTGTGTGTGTGTGTGTATGTGGAGCTGGCATCCGCTCGAAGGTAAACTGAGTACAGAATAACTGCATAAAAATGTGCGATGTGTGTACAAGATCCGCGTCATATAACCTACAGACAGGTCACCACCTCCACAAGACGACCACGAAAGGACGAGATGGTTGGGCGCTCTGGCCGTACTTTACAGTATGTGTAGGTCTCGATGTCAAGATCATATCCAGTCACTCTGGGTAGAGCCTGCACAGTTGGGTCTAGTCACTCTTGGGAGAGCTTGCACAGTTGGGACACTCAGGACATCACATGGCTGCACTCACCTAGACTATCCGCAGGACGGGTGTAAAACTATCCCCTCAAGATTGTGACACGAACGCCCTTGCTTATCTGCATCGCAAAGCAAAGGGGTTTCACCGGCACGTGAATAATCTCGCTGAATCCTGTACGCTGATTTTTTCCTGTCAGTGTGTGCTGATCAGAATCCAAGCGCAACACAATGACGTCCCCAGTTCTCCACTCGCCACCTAATTTAGCGGTGCTGCCAACTAGAAGACCATGAGAGCTGTCCCTGCTGAACCAACCAAGGAATCTCTTCCCCTTACTCGGTGTGCACTTTTGTGTTTCTCTACAGTTTTCCAATACAACTCCGAGTGCTGCTCCTCCTGTTGGTGTATATTGCTCAAACATCATACGGCATTCGACAATGCCATGGCAGAAGCTACCCAATGTGGACACAGGAACAGTGCCATTTTCTTCTGTAGAATAAACACTGGAACCATCAGGGGAGATGTTGAGTCCTTTATTGCAAGTGAAAGGGTCAAATGAAGGGAGGACTTGTCTTGGTATCTGCACTGCTGTCGAGTGTTCACCTTGCCCGGGGTTGGCGAGTGCTCCTAACCTTGTAATGCAACCAATCTCCGTATGGTGAAACCTTTGGAAAGACACATCAAACTTGGCCTCTCCTAGTGCTGTGGTTATGCCATGGTCAAGCCTGCTTTCCAGTATTCGTCTGGCTTCTAGCAGTTGTACTTCACCGAAGGTAGAGACTAAGTGCTCACAACAATCCAGCTGATATGCCTGAAGCTCCACATGGTCTGACTGCTTCTCCAGTTCTTTCAGAGATTGCCAACGCAGTACATCCAGCTCATTCAAAAGATGATCTCGTCTTTGTTTGACGCTGTTGATATACGCTTCAAATTCTTCAGTTATCTCCGCTGATAATCTTTCCACTTTTCCATTGATTTGTTCAATGTGTAACGTAATGTTCATACCGGCCGTGCTCAGCTTCTCCCTCCATGATTCACTGCAGCTGCTTAGCCGTTCTTTCCACTCCGCTCGCTGTCTGTCTGCAGCCTCCTGAATGTCCTTCAAGCAGTGGGAATGATCAGAGTGAGATTTTGCGGAACAGCGCTCGCACACCAACGTCTGGCACTCGCAGTTGTCACAATAGGACTTCAGGGGCAAGTGCGGATGCAAGGGACACGCACGCTCTGTTGTGCGCGTGTGTGTGGTTTGATCTAGCGGCTGCAGCGTGTGATCGCGCGTACTCCTCTTCTTCAAATGAAATTTTTCATGATCTTCGCACAGGTCCAGGTCACAGTTAACACAGTGCGACATCGCAGGCTCGCACTCTCCTTCGCATTCCGGACTCTGGCACACTGGCTCGGGGCAGCTGCTGGTGCACGCCGCAGCTTCGTGACCCATGCTGGGCGATTCGTTGGTCCTGATGCTGTCCGGCGCGTTCTTCACCTGCTGGCCTCGTACAGGTCCTGGCCAGTCTGCCAATGACTCTTCAAGGTGCGCCCCAGGGTTCGCCTTGCCGGCAACCGTGAGACATCTGAAGCAAGATACCGTTCCATCTGTATCAATATGCTCACGCACACAAGGTAGGCACATCGCATGAAAACACATCAGCAGTTTCAAAGGACGAGTAGGGCGATGACACGCCACGCAGCAGATATCGTCCATGACATTGTAGTGGGAGGATCCGAACTCGGGAGTTCCAAGTTGAATAGCAGCCATTGTGGCATTGACCTCGAGCAAAGAGATTTCAAACTTTCTGTCTGGGCACGGCGTTCACCAAGGGGCAAGGGCAAGGATTCGATGATGTACTGTACATGATTGTACTACAGCGCTGGCAACTGAAATCCGACCACCTGGGCGGCGCGCCGCGCCGCTAAAGCCCAGGTGGTCGGATTTCAGTTGCCAGCGCTGTAGTAGTACAAGTCATGATTGTACAGTACATGTCAATGATGTCATGTACATGTACGTAATTACGTAACTGACCAGTGCTAGCCTACATGTATACATACACTACACACTTTTTTTGCAGGAATCCGGCCGCAACGCCTGTACAAAATTAATACATACGATGATATAACAAAGCCCTAGAAATATATATTATGTAAAAAATATAAAAATAAACTAAACAGCAATAGCTGCCTCTGAAACCGCCAGCGTGGCGGGAGGCTCTTGTTGATCCATTCTTTGTTGATATTTTCCAAATAATGTTCTAGACCCTCTAAGGCACACTATACATGACCTTTGGAGGGCAAAGGAAATGCGGCACCTGACAAAAGCCATGACATGAGAATTATATGGTTCATTCAGCCAGCAGCGATGCGATTATCTTATACAGGCTGGTTGCCGAACGCCCAAAACCACCTGACGCCGTTAGGCCTTGACGGATTATGCTAATATTTTCGTGAAATTATGCTTTTCGCATTGCTGAAAAAATTGCAGAATTATGCTATTTTTATGCTAAAAGTTAGCATATTATGCCGCATTATGCTCACATATGCTGCTAATGCATAATGGTTCTGTGCAAAATAACAGGGGATTTTTTTTGTAGAGGGCGTTGTACTGTAATAGCAAAAGTTCAACGGGGTCAACGCACCGTCCGACCTAGCTACGACCATCACTGATTGTAGTGGACTGGACATGTTACCAAGGGAGTCGTAAACCCACAACTTCCTAGTGCATCTACTTGTACTTGTACTTGTAGAACATGTACAACTGTATGGAATTTGATGCGAACAGGCGGATTATTCCAATTTTATGCGATTCGTATGCAATTTGCCTCGAATTATGCGATTATTCGATTTTGGTAGGAATTATGCGAAAAATTAGCATAATCCGTCAAGGCCTAGACGCCGTCATGACCACCGGGGCAAAATACGCATTTTCGACATTCCGGACCCGCTCCTCATTTTTTTAAATATATTTATTTATGGATTCCCCAAAGGCCGAGGCCTAAGTCGAGGGGGTCTCCGTTCATGGCTTACTGGGAATATATCTGCAAAATTATAACATATTATAGATTGAGAAGAGGAAGGGTTATAACAAATGTGTACTGTAGAAATCAGCCATAACATTCATTACCATGTTATAGAAACTCTGGAAGGAATGAAACCAGCGGGTTCGAAGCGGGTGTTGGCAAAGATGGTACGGACACAAGACACAAAGCAATGACTATTTTGGGTGGTTCTTATGTCAGTTGGGAGAGAATTCCAGGTGGCAGCGGTAACAAAGAGGAAAGTGGCAAGCGAGTAGGTGTTCGCCCTGGCAGGCGGGACAAGTTGGAGAGGGCGCCGCGCGCTGGTCATACTTTCTCCGTTTTTCCTGTTCATGTCGGTGATAGACAGTGGCCAGTGGTGCAATGCGGTTCGAGGCAGCATGAGGGTTAAACACCCGTACATCAATGAGTGTGCGCTCGAAACGACTGCCCCACAATCTACTGACACCGATATCAAGACGTGCCTGGTCCTCGGTGATTGCTGTGCGGTAGCGAAGTCGCTCTACGGTTAATGGTTGTAAACTTGGCTCAATGGCCACATTATTGCATATTATCTTCAAAAGTGAAGCCGTTACGTCTCTAATCTCGTTGTGTCTAATATAGATGGAAAACCGCCAACTGCGCATGATAAGAGATGGCTCACAGAGGCGGTCACCAACTGAAACGACTGCAAACCACGCAAAACAGAGCCATCCGCTGTATCGATGGCAACCCGCCCCGGACAGCCATGCAGCCGCTGCTCACTGCTCACTCCCTGTACCGTGTCAGCGAGCTCTATAGGCAGAAAATATTGATCACCATCTGGCGGTGCATCCACGCCCGCACCAGCCCTGTGCTCGCCCAGCTTCTGACCCCGGCACAAGGCACCCCTACCCGCCATCAGCAGTCAAATGGCCTACTAAGCCAGGCAAACCGTAGCCGCCGCGGTCAGCGGAGATTTTCTGTTGCTGGTGCTCTGCTGTGGAACGCTCTCCCTGGTGAGGTCCGCACAATTACCCGGCTACCTGAGTTTAAGCATGCATGTGTACCATACGCCTGTAGGGAGTAGTTCGAGTTGCTGCTGATCGCTCTGCTCTCCCTCCCCGTGCAGCTCAGTAACCCGCACGTAGTATCACAGATACATCGTATTCTTTCTCTCCCCCCGTTTACCCGCAGTTATTAGTATCCTATTCTCTTACTACTCTGTACACTTGCTCCGGCGAAAGCCATCGCAGAAAGTCTTCTGGGTGCTGAGTCGAATGGTCTTGGTCCGAGGAAGCTGAGACGCTCCCTTCCTACTTGAATCCCAATTAGGCCTTGACGGATTATGCTAATATTTTCGTGAAATTATGCTTTTCGCATTGCTGAAAAAATTGCAGAATTATGCTATTTTTATGCTAAAAGTTAGCATATTATGCCGCATTATGCTCACATATGCTGCTAATGCATAATGGTTCTGTGCAAAATAACAGGGGATTTTTTTTGTAGAGGGCGTTGTACTGTAATAGCAAAAGTTCAACGGGGTCAACGCACCGTCCGACCTAGCTACGACCATCACTGATTGTAGTGGACTGGACATGTTACCAAGGGAGTCGTAAACCCACAACTTCCTAGTGCATCTACTTGTACTTGTACTTGTAGAACATGTACAACTGTATGGAATTTGATGCGAACAGGCGGATTATTCCAATTTTATGCGATTCGTATGCAATTTGCCTCGAATTATGCGATTATTCGATTTTGGTAGGAATTATGCGAAAAATTATGCTAGCATAATCCGTCAAGGCCTAATCCCAATCGAACTCGCGCACTTCCACCGAAACTGTGTGACTGCGCCCTACTAGATGGGGATTTGTATGCAAAATGTCACTAATAGCGCCATTTCGTTCTTATAAAAGCACGGATGACCGCGATTGGCCCATATGTTGTAGTCTTTTGGACGCTGAGTCGACTGGTTTTGGTCCGAAAAGGCTGCGATGCAGCGTTCCTCCTTTATTCCCAATCGAACATGGTTGAACAAGCGGTCACGTGCTCCTGGGTGCCCAAATCACCTGGTCACCGCGCCAGCAGGCGACAACTTTCACACCAAGGTTCAACTCGAGTTCAACTCGAGTGACAGGACTGCACCCAAAAAAGGTCAAACAGGCTAGTAAGTTGTACCCTGCAGGCACGGTGACCAGGTGACTGGTGTACGCAGGAGCACGTGACCGCTCCTTCAACCATGTTCGATTGGGAATAAAGGAGGAACGCTGCATCGCAGCCTTTTCGGACCAAAACCAGTCGACTCAGCGTCCAAAAGACTACAACATATGGGCCAATCGCGGTCATCCGTGCTTTTATAAGAACGAAATGGCGCTTTTAGTGACATTTTGCATACAAATCCCCATCTAGTAGGGCGCAGTCACACAGTTTCGGTGGAAGTGCGCGAGTTCGATTGGGATTCAAGTAGGAAGGGAGCGTCTCAGCTTCCTCGGACCAAGACCATTCGACTCAGCACCCCGAAGACTACAACTGGTGAAAATTTGATTTTAGGGTAAACTTCCCCTTTAAGAATCATTTCTCATCGCAGCTCAGTGACTCTGCAATTCAGCAATTTGGATCCTTCACTGGGGAACCTCGACCGCTGCAGCATCCCGTTTCAACGGAGGAAGTGAAAACAGCACTAGCAAGACTCAACAACGGTAGAGCTGCAGGACCCGACAACATCCCGGGTGAGCTGTTGAAGTACTCAGCCGATGCCACTGCTCCCGTCATAAGCCGATGCATCAACAGCCTATTTCAGCAACACCGGGTAGAGCCATTCATCGGTCATGGCACACTAATACCTCTCCAGAAGCCCGGAAAGCCGGTGGGTGCTTTAACCAGTCTGCGACCGATCATCCTCCTGACAACTCTACGCAAAGTCATGTCGCTGGTAGTCCTCAAGCGCATCTCGCCAGCCGTAAACGATTTCCTATCACTGAACCAAAGTGGTTTTCGTGCAGGAAGGTCAACAGCTGATGTGGTCTGGTGCCATCGGTGGTTAGCAGCTACGACCCAGCGGTACCACTGGTCATTCAGCATACTGGGCATCGACATGTCACGTGCCTTTGACACGATCAGGCGAGGACAGTTGATGGACGTGGTTCAGCGATTCTTGGAAGAAGACGAGGTACGCTTGATCCGTTACCTGATCTCAGATACGAATTTGGCAGTCAGACTGGGCACGGAAACATCAAGCTCTTTCTCCACTAACATTGGTACCCCGCAAGGCGACTCCTTGTCGCCAATTCTATTCGTGATCTACCTGGAAGCTGCCCTGCAGGATGTGCGACAGCGAATGGCTGCACCTGTGGCCCGGCATCTTCCGTACGATGTGGAGTACGCCGATGATGTGGACTTCATCAGTATCTCTAGTGATTGGCTTCGGATGTTAGAGCCACAAGTTGCCACCATCTTGGGTACATGGTCCCTTACCGTCAACCAGACCAAGACAGAATTCACAGCCATCCAGCGAGAGGCCGATCGTGCTGATGAGCCATAGCGTATGGTCAAGAAACTCGGCTCTCTCCTTGGTGATGCAGAGGATGTCACCCGCAGAAAGCAGCTTGCGGCGATAGCGTTTAAGTCCCTCTGCCAGTTATGGAAGAGAAGAGACCAAGTGAGTCTGGAGGTGCGCGTCCGGCTGTATAACTGCTTCGTGTTACCTGTCTTGCTTTACAACTGCTCCACATGGGGCATCACTCGACAGACAATTGAAGCGCTGGAGTCGTATCATCGGCGGCAACTTCGGCATATCTTGGGTATCAGGTGGCCCAACCGACTGTCGAACGGTTTGGTTTACGAGCGCTGCAGTGCTGCTCCACTTGGCAACATTCTGGTGAATGCAAGATGGCGGTTGTTTGGCCACATCCTGCGATCAGATGAGCACACACCGGCTAGGGAGGCCATGAGTGGATTCTTTGGCTGCTCCGTGCCGGGATACCGTGGGCGGCCGCGGATCACGCTACCGGTCCTGCTGAATCAAGACGCGGAGCGAGTCGGCTGCCGTCTGAGGACTCCAAGGGACTTGCAGCTGATGGCTCAGCGAGCACTGGATCGCCGTGAATGGACATATCTGTGCAACGCAGTTACAGATGCGTACAAGGCAGAGTACTGGTGAAGGAAGTTGGCACTGCAATGGTTTGAGCTACATTCTTTGTTGTTGGTACTCTGATTATCCGTATTATCCGTATTCACATGGCCTTTGCCATTCATTCAGTATATTAATGTCATCAATAATGATATTCTTGTTTGTATTAGTTTATGTGACACCATTTTCTATTTTTCTTTGCCTGCCTGCCTGCTGGTGGCCTTTTTTCGCATGGTTCGGTGCAAGCGAATTTGGGCGAGCCCATTGACGCGGGAGCACAAATAATAATAATTCTCTTACTATGTGCTTCCATAGCTTTTACTATGTTCTTCCATAGCCACTTCTAGGCTAAGCCTTCGCCGTCATTTTATTGGGTCGTCATCCCGTTTGAATGTGCGAAGTGAAATAAAAACCAACCAACCAACCAACCAACCAACCCCACATATACATGATGACGGCAGCCGCTGGGGTGTCCAGCCATACCGTAAGCAAAGTCCATCTCTAAATTCACCTTTCGTTAGGTTGAACCCATAGCGACGTAACGGCTTTTAGGTCAGCCAACTGGAAGCTCCCCTCTCCCTTGCCAGGTCAATTGTTCGGACAACGTTGGCGAAGAATCCGCGATAACAGACGACAGTGTATCCGACTGGCCTCCTCGATTCGATGACCTCGATTGGTTCTTCCTCTTCCGGACAACATCCAACGCATCTCCGAGGGCGTGGATGCCTCCCTTGATTAGTTGCACAATGGGATCAGTGATGAACCTGGACGTGTCATACTGACGTATTAGAGTTGAAGGCTGCACTATCGCGAGACCACCCAGCCGGCAAGGCAATGCAAAAAGGCGCCTCATGGAGTCATTGGGCGAGGAGCGGCCAGTGATGGCCGGTATCAGCTTGTGGTGGATGGCCCTTTCCAGTGGCTCCAATGCGTGCTCGGAGACCTCCATCGTCCGGCATACAAAAGACCATTTGCTTCGTATGGCTTGGCACAAAGCGGAATATGCTGCCTGGGGCTGACTCTGAGCAATCTCGGCCAGTCGCAAAACTTCATCAGTCCACTGCCGAACTTTATAATAATTTAATATACTCAATGATTGAGTATATGAATCTGCGGACAGAACTGTTTCGTCCTTTGTGGACTCGTCAGCGCAGCACAGAGGAAATGAGGCCGAACCTGATAGCAATGGAAATAAAAATTTCCAATCAGGCCCGAACGTACCTCGCCAGAGTGCTCAAACTGACAAGTCAGTGAGCTCTGCATAACGCAAACAGCAAAGGCACTACCCCACGCAAGAGTGCTTAACTGCTACAAGAGCAGGAGCGAAATACTCAATCTGCGGACAGAACTGTTTCGTCCTTTGTGGACTCGTCAGCGCAGCACAGAGGAAATGAGGCCGAACCTGATAGCAATGGAAATAAAAATTTCCGATCAGGCCCGAACGTACCTTGCCAGAGTGCTCAAACTGACAAGTCAGTGAGCTCTGCATAACGCAAACAGCAAAGGCACTACCCCACGCAAGAGTGCTCAACTGCTACAAGAGCAGGAGCGAAATAATATAATTATAATATAATAATCTTTATTTCAGGATTACCCAAAGGCTAACGCCTATCTGGGGATCTCCTATTTGTGTATTGTTAACATAGTCTTGGGGAAGTCCCTATCGCAGCCCCTAAGTTAGCGGCCGAAGTGTAACAAGATGATAAGCAGTCAGAAAGTGCGATAACAGGGCACAAAACTGACATGTTACTGTGACATTCAACGACCTGAGACCTAGCAAGTATCCCGTCGTCGTCGTCGTCGTCGTCGTCGTCGTCGTCGTCGTTGTCGTCGTCGTCGTCGTCGTCGTCGTCGTTGTTGTTGTTGTTCTTCTTCTTCTTCTTCTTCTTCTTCTTCTTCTTCTTCTTCTTCTTTTGGTGGGCGATCGGCCACCCAGCGAGGATAGTTGGACGTCCTTAAAATCAAGATTTGAACTCGCCATTCCGGCCTCTAAAGGGCCGGGGGTGGACGATCGCCAACCTTGCCAGCCTCTCGTAGTCACTTGTTCCTGTCGAATCGTTATTTTCATAGCCTACTACAAATTACCATACATCACAACGCAACTACCTGTACATGACACACCATACCATACGGACACAACCACACCCCAACTGTACTGGGGGCCTATCTCTTCGAATTGCATTATATGAGTTTCTTTTTCCTTTTTTCTTTACCCGTGACTGTCTAAAAAGCAGTCGAAACGGTTTTTATCCACCATTTGATGGTGAGCATTTCCCTTCTTCTTCTTCTTCTTCTTCTTCTTCAAGTTTTTGTCCTGGTCGCAAATGAAAGCTGCCCCACATAAATGCAGGACCTACGCGGCGAAACTAATCAACAACAAGTACACCTGTTTCGACCCCGGCCTTATAATATCCGGCAAGGATGTACCGCCGCTAAATGGTCGGCAATTCAAATTTCTGGGGAGAAATTTGACGGACAACGTGAAAGAGGAGGAGCAACGCAAAGATCTCGTTGACGTTACTAGATACCTCTTAAAACTGGTGCATGAAACCCACCTTGTCGGTCACCAGAAACTCTGGCTCTATCAACATCTGATCATCCCGAAAATATCATGGCACCTAGAGATACTTGACCTGTGTCACAGTTTTGCCAAAATGCTTCATGACATCAGCCTCTCCTTTAATAAAAAGTAGGCAGGCCTACCCAAGGCTGCAAGCACCGCCATCCTCTTCACCGGAATTCGAGAAAGGCCAGGCCTCCGGCTCGCGTGTATCACAAGTTCACAACACCATGGAAACAGCAGCAAAGTATTAAATGGCACATTATCAAGCACAGCAAAGACCACAACATCGCTCAACTGTATTGCCATCATAGAAAACAAGAACAAACGTTCACCCGTAGGTTCTCGCCGGTTGTGGAATTGGAATGTGCCGAAACGGCCGTATCGGACACGCCTGCTTCACGACCACCCAGAGCCGGACTGGGTTTCGTGACATCAAAAGCACCCGTGGTAAAACCAAGGAAACAAATCCTCAATACAATCAGAGAAGGCGACTGCCAGGAGCAGCTCCGGCACCTAAAATGCCTACAAATGCAAGGGGCCTGGACCAAATGGGCAGACACAATGTTCGAGGACATGACATGGCGGAAACTCTTATACGAGGGCTATGGAAGGACGATATCATTCCAAATGAACGCGATACTTAATACTCTGCCGCCGCTGCACGTGGATATCGCCCAGTACGAGTACAACTGAGAACTGCGGGTTCGAAATCTGACATATACAAGCGCCGCTTCGATTTGAAAGCTGATGATGGAGCTCCTCTGTATGTCGGGCATGATCTGACTCGCAAGCAGCAACAAGACAGAAGGTCACATGTAGCAACGTACAAGGAACTGCGCCGGCGAGGCATCAAGTGCTCTCTGCCGTTCGATGCTATTCTCATGGAGGGTCCTGTTTGATGATCAGCTGGCTTAGTTTTTCTCCACCTCTATCCTAATTACATCAGTCCCCAATTTCATTTATTACTGCTTTCTATCTGCATTCGCCACCTTTTCATTGGGCAGATCTGCCCGTTTGGTTTGCGAATTAAAATAAACACAACAACAACAACAACAACAACAACAACAACAACAACAACAACAACAACAAGTCCAACGGCTCCTGTCGGATTCAACAGCCTAGGATCACGGGGGGTCTCCTAACCACCATCAGTGTCGAACTAGTAAGTTGCCAGTAAATAGCCCGTGTATTGTAGTTGGAAATGTTAACTGCCGGAGTATTTTGCACAAACAAGCCGACATCACAGCGCTCCTAGAAGAGAACGATGTGGACATATTGTGCATAACAGAAAGCTGGTTAAATGATACAATGCCTGATGCCTGTCTAGTCTTTCCCGGCTACAAGATATACCGCAGGGACAGATGCTCGTGTAACGTGCCCTGGTCCCAGCTGGGTGGAGGTGGAGTCGCGGTACTGGTTAGAGATAATATCCAATGTGAGCGTATTCCCTTCCTGGAGGAACATGATTGTGAAATGCTTGTCCTGAAACTTCATGCCCATTCCCTCCCAATGCATATCGTTGGAATATATCGTCCTCCTAGGCATCCAGTGCCCATGTTCACCCAATGCTTAGAACGCCTGCTCATGAATATCGCTGATACAAACTGTATTTTAACTGGAGATTTCAATGCACGCCATTCCCACTGGAAACCTTCAGACCCCACCGATACAGCCGGACGAGCCCTTCACACGCTCTTTACCACCTACGACCTCTGTGTAGTAAATACTGAACATGGTACCAGGCCCACACCGCCCTCTAATCCACTCCTTGACCTGACTGTAACCAATCGGCGAGACCTCCCATCCACATCTAAGATTCTCTCACCTGTTGCTGATCACTGTCCGGTCATCACATCCATCTCTCTAAATGCACCCACATCACGTGAGCTAGTCACCAGTAGTGAGGAAAGCAAGTGGATCCGGGATATGCGGTGCTTTAACCACTCTTTGTTCACCACACTTCTTCTGAGATATCCTCCACTTGAAAGAATCCAGGGTGATGTGCATATCGACTACGTTTGAACTGTTTGGCACAACCATGTTATGGCTCTGTTCGACAAGTGCACACTATGGCGGCTCATTACTACCGGGCATAAGAACAAAAAACCCTGGTACAATGCCCATCTACAGAAGCTGAAATCAAGGCAGAATAGACTATATCGACAGTTTCTGAAGCATCCCCAGGATCCGGTTTGCCACTCAGCATACAAACTAGCCCGTAACTCCTACCGACTTGAGCTGCGTAAAGCCAGAGAAAACCAACACCGAAGACTGGCTGATGATCTTGAAGACACTCGTCGGGGCACTTACCACTCGTGGAAGAAAGCGAAAACACTCTGCCAGATTAACAATGTACGTTCCCGAATCCCCAATCTTCATTTGAATAATGCAACCGCTGAAACCCCTGCGGAAAAGGTAGAAATGCTCAGTTCCCACTTCTCAGCACAGTGTACCTCATCCAGCATACATCCACATTGCTCTCCGAATACCGAACCCTTGCCACTAGCCGAGAAGTTCAGCTTCACTCCTATCAGCGCAAGCCAGGTGTGTAGGGGATGAAACAGCTCTCCACGAGGAAAGCTACCGCTGACCCAGAACTTGTCCCTGTTCTGCGCCATCATGCTGATCAGCTCTGTGAATCACTGGCGTACGTCTTCAACAAGAGCCTAGGTGATGGCTGTTTTCCACAGGATTGGAAACTGGCCACAGTTTCACCACTGTACAAGGGCAAGGGAGAGCAATCGGACCCCAGCAACTACAGGCCGATTTCCCTGCTCAAAATCGTGCCTCGATTATTTGAACGGATCTTAGCGGATGATCTACGTGATTTCGTCCATGACATTCGTTATATCAGCAGCGCCCAATTCGGTTTTGTCAGAAACCGATCTACGGAGGAGCAATTGCTCTTGCTGACACATCAAATGGCTGAGTGCAATGACAAGAAGCTGAAGTTTGACTGTGTTTTCCTCGACTTTAAGAAAGCTTTTGATCGTGTGGATCATCAAGCATTGCTAAATGCATTTGAAGGAATTGCTGATAGGCAAGCAGTCGACTGGCTCCGAAGCTTCTTATCTGAGCGGAGGCTGTCTGTAAGGTTGGAAGGACAATATTCCGAGGCCAAGGTCCTCACCTGTGGAGTCCCGCAGGGATCGCATCTTGCTCCAACCCTCTTCTTATTATTTGTTAATTCCCTGCCCTCATCAATCACCTACTGCACCCCATACTTGTTTGCTGACGATGTCACCCTCTTGTATGTACATGACAACAAGAATTCCCTGCAGTGGAACCAATCTCGTCTAGAGAGCGACCTTTCAGCCTGCCAACTATGGGCCAGCAACGTCGGTGGAGAGTTCTCACCAGCCAAAACGACTCAGATCCGTAACTACAGTAACGACCACCCTATCCAGCTCTCTTTCCAACCTATCACCATCGTTGAAGCTGCGAAGCATCTTGGAGTGTATTTAACACCCGACCAGTCCTACACCACCCACCTTCAGACCATCCTGAAAACCTTCCAACGTCGTGTGAATCTGCTATGCTTCATGGGACGGCATCTTGCCCCCACAGCCTTTCTACTTCTATATAAAGGTTTTGTCCGACCAGCCCTGGAACACGCCACCTCGGCCTGGTCCTATGCCATCACCAAAGCTGAGCTGGAGCGTTTAAATATTTTACAAGCCAGAGTAGCTAGGAAGAATTTGCTACGTAAAAAAGTCAATGTAGATAGATGTGAAACGAAATCCCAGTTAAATGCCCTTTGTGACTTAGAGTCCTTGCACTTTCGCAGACAAGTATCAGCTCTTGTTACTATTTTTAAACTTATACATATATCTCCAGAACACCTCCAACATTTTCACCTTTCATTGTCTTCAAGTCCAAGAAGACCAAAACAAACTTAACATCAATTATCACGGTGTGCGTTTTTCTTCCCTCTTTTTTCTTCCGTTTTCCAACAAAGCTGCAATGCTATGGAATTGCCTACCGCCTTCTCTTACCGCTATAACCAGCCTCCCCGAATTCAAGCATTCTCTCTATCAGCATTTTCGCCGATATATTCATTACACTGACGGTATCCCAACTCCTTAATTACCAGATTTTGTATGCCTCGATCTATTTCCTTAGCCTATCCTCGATTAACTGCTCCCTCTACATAAAGTTGTCATTTCATTCTTCTTGCAGGAGATCCCCTCGACAGGCCCAAAGCCTTTGGGAAATCCTTAAATAATTATAATAAAATACCAAAAAAATACAAAGCAAAAGTCGTCAAATACCGAGCAAACTCCCACTAACCGTACATAAATTACCTTCTGTAAATCGGGCCAAAATACCCCCCGTGGCGAGTTACCTCAGCGGAAAGGTCTGAGCGATGGTTTTTTGTCGGGATCACATGATTGGCAGCTTCTTTCAGATCTGGACGAGAGGCTACAATATTATAGTATTCCCACACTTTATTGCACCTACTCTAACTACATGCAGTGTAGCTCGGAAGCAGTTTCCCACGCTCCTGTTTTTGGGCTTTTTTTTAGCTGTGTAGAGACCGTCCCATGCCAGGTACAACACTGTCCTGGGCTATGGCGACAGGCGTGCCAGTAGATGTCGAGTGTCCGGCAGATCTGGTGTCCCCCACCTTCGAATCGGCAAGTTCAAACCAGAGTACTAGTATGGAGAAATCTTACTTTCTGAAGATCGTTGAGATACTGGAGCTAGACCGCAGTGCAGCTGAGGATAGGGAGAAACGACTTCTAAATCGTATCGACCACCTTACGCGGAAGGTAGAAGCGCTCACAAACGAGATGACGGCTTTGCAGTCTGCTCAAGACGACAATGGCGGCCAAAGACGCCAAGGATCTCCCTCGGTGCAAAAATCATCCCAGAAGAAACAGAAGCGAGTTGCAGCTTCCAGCCCTGGCGTACCCGTACCCGTAGCTGGCTGTCCTCAAAAGGAACTAGTACGAGATTCGGTTGAACCATGCTCCTTAGTTGTACGTACCGAACAACAAGATACCAGCGTGACTGAAGCGTCCAGGGTGCATCAAATGGACCCAGATGCTCCAACTGATGCAAAACCTGGCAAACAACGACTTTCCAGAATGCTCCCTACTTTTGAAGAGGATGCGGAAGGCAGCAATTTATGGCAGCTGATCTGCACCAAGAAGCCAACAGGAAGGAAGGCTGTTCTGTTTGTGGGCAACCTCCGGAAGGATTGCGATGCAGATACCCTTTGTCAATACGTACAACAAAGGGCGCAAGAGGTTGGCGTGAAGGTGCAAATCCATGATTGCACGCTATTTCCCAAGGAGAAAGGTCACTCAGCCCGACTCATTCTCAATAGAACGAGTATTGAACTTGTAAATACAAAGGAATTTTGGCCATCTCCGTACTACAGTCGAAAATGGAACTTCGACAAGTACCCTGGATCTGGGAACTCAGTGGATATGCAGAAGCCTGACGGACCAAAAGATCAGTCAGCGACCAGCGATCTCAACGATGGAGTGCTTACCCGCAGCAAATCTAAAGGTCAATGCTGACAATCTCATTTCTGAATGTTTGCAGCATCAGACGGAAAGTGGATGAGGTGAAGGAGTTCCTGTCGGCCAGAGGAGTGCACATCTTTGGCATGTCAGAAACCTGGCTGAAACCCGATGTTGGTGATGGAGAATTGGCGATTCCTCATTACAAACTTTTCAGGAAGGACCGCCCCATCCAGCAAGGTGGTGGCGTCGGCATTTACTGCCATGAGTCTGTGGTTGTCCGAAGACGAATGGATTTGGAAGCTGCTGAGCTAGAGATTGTATGGCTGGAAGTCAGATGTCCTGGTGATACTCTCCTTGTCGGGTGTGGATACCGTCCACCAGACAAGCCAGTGCCGTACTGGGACTCTCTTCAAGAGAACATAGAAACTGCTATGGAAGGCCCTCAGGCATCTACCGTTCTCATTGGAGACTTCAACATTGATTACAGCTGTGAGAACTCTCCGAACGCACAACATCTGCACCGAGTACTATCCAGTAGTAATCTTCGGAATTATGTCACCTCACCAACTCGTGTCACGAGCCACACGGCTTCAACCATAGATCTGTTTCTGTCAAATACACCCATTTCTGGTGCCTGTGAAACGATTTACGGAGATATTAGCGACCATTTCGCCATCCTTGCACACTTGCCTGTAAACCAGACAGGGGTAAACCGAACATCACAACCCGGACAGAGTCGCCGTATCCACACCATCGACTGGGAGAAGTTTCAGACTGATCTGTGTGTCCACTTTCATCAGTTCCCTCGGAACGGCACGATAAATGACATGACAGGTGCATTCACGTCTGCTATTATGGAAACAGTAGGTGAGCACGCCCCCTTGGTGGCGAGGCGCAAGCGTGGTCGCCGTATCTGTCCTTGGTTAACTGAGGAGTTGGTATCTGCAGTACGGCACCGCAACAGGCTACACCATCAACTCATGAAGGATCAAGCCAATGAGGTGCTTCGTGAGCAACATCGGCTCGCCAGAGCTTTTGCCAGGAAGCTTGACCGAAAGCATCGTAACCTGTACTTCGTAAACCAGTGCAACACACCTGATCAGCGGAAACTTTGGTCAGCAATGAAGACAGTCACAGGGCGACGGAAGGAACGTCAAATACCTCAGGTTTCTGTTGAGGATCTCGGCCAGGTCTTCGGTGAAATTGTCAATGACCCAAGCAGACCACAGAATCTGCACCCGCCACTTGGGCCAATGCCAGCCAACAGTCTTCACGTCTTCAAACCTGTAAGTGTTGCAGATGTTGAAAAGTGTCTTAAAGCTGTGGATCCATTCAAAGCTGCCGGCAGTGACTCTGTACCTGGAATTGTCCTGCGGCAATGTGCAAATGTGCTTGCTCCTCCACTTTCCTGTATCATTAATAGTTCACTACAGAGTGGTGTTGTGCCCACCACGTTCAAGCACTCCCACATCAGTCCCCTGCATAAAGCTGGAGACCGCTCATCAGCCCGCAACTACAGACCTGTATCCTTACTCCCTATCGTTTCGCGTATCCTAGAGCAGTTCGTGAAGAGACAGCTGACAGAATATCTGTACAGCAATGATTTATACCCGATGACTCAATTTGCATATCGACCCCCCATTCAACAGAAGATGCATTGGTACTAGCAGTGAATCGCTGGCTATTAGCGAAATCCGAGCGCAAGTACACCGGTTTGGTTATGATTGATATGTCGAAGGCGTTTGATCGTGTACAACATGGGAGGTTGGTTAATGAACTGTACGCCCTAGGCATTGGAGGAGCACCCCTACACTGGTTCTGTGACTACCTCAGTGGCAGGTCACAGCAAGTGAGGGTGCTGGACAGCTTGTCTTGTTCTGTTGGCTGTACGCGTGGTGTTCCGCAAGGGAGCGTTCTTGGACCCATTCTCTTTGTGTTGTACACCCGTAATCTGCACACAGCACTACCTGCAACTGTCAATCACCAAGAATTTGCTGACGATATAATCCTTGATTTCTCCCATCCTGACTTAGATTTTGTTGGCAGAACTCTGACGAGAGCAGTAACTGATATCTCCCGATGGCTTGAAGACATCGGCCTCGTAATGAATGCCAGCAAGACTCAGGTCATGTTCGTTCAGCCTCGTGGCGCAGCCATTGCCACACCCGATGTTTTCTGCAACAACGAGCGACTGGAGGTGACGGCCACCGCAAAATACCTTGGTGTGATCGTTGACGACCAATTGTCATGGAGGCCACATGTCGACTATGTGTCACGTAGAACTGCACAAACCATAGGGCAATTGTGGAGACACGGGCGTTCACTAACGCTTAGAGCTCGACGGTCGTGGTACACCAGTATGGTAAACAGCCAGCTGTGTTATGCTTCAGCAGCATTCTACCCAAGCCTCACAGCTCAGCTTCTCGACCGTTTGGGGAAGATCAGCAAGGCTAGAGTCAGAGCTGTGTTTCAGCTCCCTCGTCAAACACCGACCGCTCCTCTTATTTCTAGATTAAAAATATTTCCCCACTGATCCACCATTTTAAGCTCAAGATTGTTGTTTTTGTCCATAGATGTCTTGCCTCCAATGCAAGCATGCTATTTTCGCCTTTCTTTCTGTTGATCGCTGAACCTGATGTTGAGCAAAGCACACGCCGTGTTACACGTGGCCAGGTCTCACGTCTTCTCCAAATTCCATTCGTTCGTGGACCAGCATCTCGTGCGTCCATGCAATTCGTGGGCAGCGTGTATTGGAACAGGCTTCCGGCAAATATTCGTTGCCATGAAGATATTCTGGGTTTCAAAGCCCTGCTGTGCCCATATGTTCTTGACATGCTTTCTCTGTCTTAACTCATTCGTCAGACATGTGCATTTTGATCGTTTGGTTTGGTCTCTAATCGACAAACTGACTTTTCTCCTCAAATACTTCAACTTCTCTATTTTTATTTCATACATCTGTTTCGTTTATTCCTTACTCTTTTCTTTCTATCTTTTTTCTTTTCTTTCCCTTGTCATTTAATCACCGTCACTCACATACAAATACCGTCATAAAAATATAAAACACAAGTTTTTCTCATCTTTTTCTATTTCTTGTTTTTCATTAGCTTTAGCATGTTCATTCACATTCTTCATCATTTGTGAGAACTAGACCTGGTCTAGTGAGAAGGCATTATACTGCCTGTAATTCTGGTGAAGTAAAATAAAGTAACAACAACAACAACCTACCACGTGTCGTCCAGACATAGTTCTCTTCTCGAAGAAATTGAGAAGGGTGCTTTGGCTGGAACTCACGGTGTGTAGCGAAGACCGCATCCTCCAGTCCAGGGAGAAGAAGCTGTCACGGTATCGCCACCACAAACAGGAGTGTATGAAGAATGGCTGGGAAGTCGAGGCCCTCACAGCGGAGGTGGGGGCTAGAGGAGCCATTTCCAGCTGCCTGGACGGTTTGGCGCGAGCATTGGGCTGTTGTAAGGAAAAACAGCGCCAATTAAGAAGAAACTGCAGAAACGCAGCACTAGATTCAAGCTACGTTATCTGGCTGAGGCGACGTGAGAAGGCTTGGCGTGACTGGCCATTGTTTTAAAAGTCCCCGAGAGGCAGTTTGTTGGCACTTGGTTGGCGGACAGCCACCCAGCGAGGATAGTTGGGTACCCTTCAAATCTTGGTTTTAACTCGCCACACCGGCTTCTAAAGGGCCGGGGGTGGGTGTTCGCCAACCAAGTCGAGCCTTCATTCGTTTTTTTCTAGTCTACTTGCTTGTGATGTGCCGCGCTGGAGCGAGTCTATCTGTAGATGCTTTCGCCGCATAGAGCTACTATTGCACAAAGCCACAACACTGCGCGCTGCTATTCGCTGTATGCTTTCACTGCACCTAGCTGCTGTTCAACTGCACGACGCCACAACACAACTTCACTACAACAGTCTCGTCCACAACTTCACTACAACAGTCTCGTCCATATTGCACTACGCTGAGTACTGGCCTGCTCCGGCTCTGAAGTGCATTTTAGCCTTCACCGTTTTTGCTCAAAACCAGGCATTGGCCCACAGTGGCAGTCGCTTCCCTTTTTCTTTTTCTTTTCTCCTTTTACTTTCTCCGTCACTGCCTAAAAAACAGTCGAGACGGTTTTTTACCCACCAGTTCTTTTTGGTGCGAATTACTTTCCTTCTTCTTCTTCTTTTTATTTGAATTCGCAATAACGTCGTTTGGAGACTCGCCGACTTCGTGAAAAGATGCGTCGACAGCAAGAGACTGCTGAACAGGCATCCAGTCGGCAGAAGAAAAGACGTGATCATGCCCGAACTTGTTCCGTATGCGGTGACTGTGGTCGGTAGGCATAGGCCATATAGGGCCGTCATCTACTGGTATGCAGTCTATGCCGCTATGCAAAAGACGTTACTTTATCGGCTACATAATTGTATTGCAAAAACGTTTCCATCAGTTCGAATAACATTCCTAATGCGCTAGGCAAAAAAGCATAGCGTAGGGCCCTGAGCTTTAAAGCTCTCTCGTTGTCTGGACTCGGCTTAGCGAATTTGAATTGCACGAATCTGGAGGTTGACAAATGACCCTCCCTTTGCGAAAGATGGATGATGTTGTGAAAGGAATGAGTGACGTTTTGTTGTAGGGTGTTCCTATTGGTTGTATTAATTATTTAAAGGATTTCCCAAAGGCATAGCCTATCGGGGGATCTCCTAACAGTGAAAATGATCCTTGATTTATATACTAGTGAAGCGACTTGTGCAGGCAAATATATGCTGTTTATAATGAGCGCGAAATTGTGTCCGAAATTCTGAAACTGAATCCATGGGTTGAAGATGCTGGCCCGAAGAATCGGAGCACTGTTCCAATTTTATCATTTCTGTGGCCAATAGACCATTGCATATTGTGCGTGGTGTGCCGCGTCGTGTGCAAGATGAAGCTCAAGGGCAACGGCTCTAAATAATATTATGCTTCAAATATGCTCAACAACTCCATGATCCAGCGCTCCATGATCCAGCGCCCCATGATCCAGCGCTCCATGATCCAGCGCTCCATGATCCAGCGCTCCATGATCCAGCGCTCCATGATCCAGCGCTCCATGATCCAGCGCTCCATGATCCAGCGCTCCATGATCCAGCGCTCCATGATCCAGCGCTCCATGATCCAGCGCTCCATGATCCAGCGCTCCATGATCCAGCGCTCCATGATCCAGCGCTCCATGATCCAGCGCTCCATGATCCAGCGCTCCATGATCCAGCGCTCCATGATCCAGCGCTCCATGATCCAGCGCTCCATGATCCAGCGCTCCATGATCCAGCGCTCCATGATCCAGCGCTCCATGATCCAGCGCTCCATGATCCAGCGCTCCATGATCCAGCGCTCCATGATCCAGCGCTCCATGATCCAGCGCTCCATGATCCAGCGCTCCATGATCCAGCGCTCCATGATCCAGCGCTCCATGATCCAGCGCTCCATGATCCAGCGCTCCATGATCCAGCGCTCCATGATCCAGCGCTCCATGATCCAGCGCTCCATGATCCAGCGCTCCATGATCCAGCGCTCCATGATCCAGCGCTCCATGATCCAGCGCTCCATGATCCAGCGCTCCATGATCCAGCGCTCCATGATCCAGCGCTCCATGATCCAGCGCTCCATGATCCAGCGCTCCATGATCCAGCGCTCCATGATCCAGCGCTCCATGATCCAGCGCTCCATGATCCAGCGCTCCATGATCCAGCGCTCCATGATCCAGCGCTCCATGATCCAGCGCTCCATGATCCAGCACAGCCATACACACACATGTGGTAACCTCCTGTCGTATCGATATCCTCACGTGACTCCAGCAACAGTTAGTATTATTATTCTTTTATTCCACGATGGCGTGACGCCAATAAGGAGGATTGATAAGTGCGATAGAACTGATACTAGCCAGAAACAGCTACTTGTAGAAGGAAATTAACCGGGGAGGCAAGAAGCAACGGATCATGTAAAACAAGCGGGGGCAATAACGTTAGCAGCTAGGGGTGATCGAGATAGTTAAGTACACGTTCTAGATATTAATATTACAAGTGTTACAAGTATTACATACCTTGAACTTAGATGATAAGCCCAGGAAAAAGAATTGTAACATGGAAATTGTGGGCACAAGTTATGTGATCGAGTCCACCAACTAGGCCAGATTTTGAACAGTCAGACGTGCACAATCTAGCACAAAACTGACAAGGAGTATTGAGACATTCTACAGAATGAAAGTCAGCTTGAGCACTGCTCGATAGCGCTTACCAACGGCCTTCCAACTTAGAAGGATCATGGACATACTCAAGCCGAGCGCAAGCTACATTCCACGGTTTCATGGAATGCTGGCCTGGTATGATGACGGGACAGCAAGACCAGACAGAACGGTCAAACCGCAATTCGACAACGCAAAGCAACAGCCAGCCAACTTGGGAGGCTCAATATTATCAGAGATGAAAATATGAAGGGGAAGCTTCGCGAGGACGAATTGTAACAAACCGAATGCCAGTATTCCACAGTGCTGTGCATGTACTTAGTTGATGTCAATTATGGACTCACTAATTGCAATAACAGGTATAGTATCACACGTTCATGCCATGGAATGTCTCAATACTCCTTGTGAGTTTTGTGCTAGATTGTGCACGTCTGACTGATCAAAATCTGGTTTAGTTGGTGGACTCGAACGCATAACCTGTGCCCACAATTTCCATGTTACAAGTACATGTATTACTGGGGAAGAGTGTGTCGCTCCCTACATGGGAGCTCACGTTTTTCCTGCCGACTTGAATTCTCACTTGACTGACTCACGACTGCCATCCAGAGCACACGAGAAGTCCATCGAACCGTCCACTCGGCAAACCTGCAAGAAAGCACCACTCCCTGCTCAATACACAGTGTTTCGGGGAATTCACCCCTCATCAGTTGAGCTTGAGTAGGCTGAGGAAGATTGTGCCTGAAGAGCACCACTTATATTGCTCTCCAGGCACAAACATCACCAGGGATACAGACTTACAGAGACGCTCTGTTTCCAGCGCGATAAACACCTCGTGAACACCAGATAGCAGCGTGAGTCAGTGTCGCTCATGGAGGTGCTGAACAAGCGCTCAGGACCGTTGGCCATTCACAACGTTGTTGCCTCCAAACCATCTAATTCGCAAGCCCACGCTAGGGACAACAATGTGAGGGTGTGTGTGGTGTCACATTGTCACACTCTTCCCCTACTATCGCCGAAGTCGCACCAACCTCTTCTTTACAAGTATTACTAGTACTGTATTAGGGTCCGGCGGATTCTGCCGGCAGAAAAATTGGCAGAATTCGGTACTTTGTCTGGTAAGTTTCATGCATGTTTGGTATGTGGATCAAGAAATGGAGCAGAATTCGAGGAATTGCCCGCCATAAGGTTTGTATGGTTCTGCCAATTTCACTGCTTTTCGAGCAGAATCCGCCGGTCCCTAATTACTATTAGGTATTATTATTATAATAGCAATAAAAAGAACAAATTCTGCAGTCATCGCCACACTACAACGAAGTCATGAAAGTTTACCAGAATTAATTTTCTTGTCACATTCATCAGTGGAAAGTCGTGACTGAAGAGTAACCATGCTGAACAATGATTAAATATACATTCAATGATGTGTTACGAGAACAAAATACAGTGCCAAAATAGAAAGAGGGAAGGTGAGACAATAGCAGTGAAGTGAGAGCTAAGTGCAACAGTGGGTGAAAAACTAATAATTATAACGCTAAAACTGTGTAGTGAGACAAACAATCATGCTGTGCACCTACGAAAACAATTTTAACGCAACTACATGTTTCTTCTGCTTACAAAGATCAGGCTTATGCAAACGAATACAAACAGCCTCAAGTACTTTCAACTGACTAGCATACCGTGCACGACAAAGAACAGAAAAACTAAAATCATCATACACCTGCAGACACTTAGGGTGAGACAACAAGTGAAGAAAAACGGCAGACTTCTTACGATCACAATCACCATCTGATTCCTCGTCTCCAACAACCGCAACCTCGTCCTCCGTTTCATCTCCCAACTCGTCCTCAGTGTCGTCCTCCGTGTCATTCTCCTCATCAACACTGATCGGTCCCAGGCTCGTTTGACGTTGTTTAACCTCTGTTCGTTGACTCCTCCTTTGATCTTGATGGCAACTTGTTACCATTGTTGTTGTTGTTGTTGTTGTTGTTGTTGTTGTTGTTGTTGTTGTTGTTGTTGTTGTTGTTGTTGTTGTTGTTGTTGTTGTTGTTGTTGTTGTTGTTGTTGTTGTTGTTAAATCTTGTGTTCCCAGTGTCCTCGCCGGTGCTTGATCTCCAGTACTGTAATAATTCATTGAATAATTAGCCGTTGATCGTCTAGGTCTTTGAATGTTGATTGTGTTACTTTCTTTGTTGAATTCCGTTCCCTTCAGCCTTCTTTCTCGTTGTTCACAATCAGTGCTTGTCTCATCCATATATGCACGTGCCACCGACACCACAGACTCAGCCCCAGCACCGCCGATGATAGATGTAGGTGGCGGTTCTGGGGGAGGCAACGGCAAAGACGGCGATGAGGGCATTACCTCATCACAGCGTCCACTTTGGTCTTGAGCTGAATGTTGTTGTGGTGTGTTATCTTGTGTTGTTGTTATGGTGCATTGTATTGTGGTGACAATATGCCCATTACCCGACTCCAAGGCTCTCGATACGGGTAATGGAGGCACTATTGCCGATGACGGAAATTGTGCTAACGATGGCTGTGGCCGAGGGTTCTTCAGTGGCCTGCCGCGTTTTGGTCTCAGTGCCCGTGCCGAGCCAGTCAGCATATGCAGTGGGACGTGCTGCTTGATACGTGCGTTCAGATGTTGAAGAGTCCTACCAACGTACCGACTACCGCATTGTCGGCACTCAAATTGGTATACCAATTTAGATGCAAGTTGGGTTGGTAGGACATCCTTCCTCACCGTGAACGCACGTACAGTTGTGAAAACGGGTACAAAATGTACCGCGTAGTAAGTTTGCTGTACAATTTTCCGTACTAAGCGACTCATGGATAATGAGAGGTTACCTTTCCAGGGGAGAGAAAGATACGTGGGACATTTGTCCGGGCCAAAACGTTTTTCCTTTTTATCCAGCCTTTCGCTCATGAGTTCCTTCAATAGATCGTCAGGGTACCCGTTCTTTAGAAAAACGGACTTAAGGAAGTCCAGTTCCTCAGCTAGTTTGGAAGAGGAGCAAATACGCTCTGCTCGATCCACCAAGTTACGCACTAAATTCACCTTGTATTGGTACGAACAATACGAGTCAAACATTATGTACTGGCCGGTGAATGTAGGCTTTCTGTACACAGATGTTACGGTACCCTGACTAGACTTTTCCACAAGGACGTCTAGAAAGGGAAGTTTGTTGGCTTGTTCGTGTTCACACGTAAAACGTATGGAAGGATGTAGGTCATTTAGAATACCAAGAAAGATTTGGCTATCTTCAAGAGAATCAAACCAGGTGAAGGAATCATCAACAAAACGAACGTACAATGCTGGCCACAACTGTTCTGCAATCAGTGACTCGCAGTAACCAACGAACACATTCGCTAAAACTGGACCCAATGGAGAGCCCATGGCTACCCCATCAACCTGCCTGTACATAATGTCACCGAAGGAAAACTCCACACCAGTCGTCACGAGCAACATCAGTTCCCGGAACGCCGTCTCCGATATCCATGGCGTGTCAACTTCATCATTTCGGCATCTAGGCAAATATTGATAGTCTCTTCTAACGGGACGTTCGTGAACAGACTAACAACATCAAACGAGCACATATGCGCGGAGGCCGGAACCGGGTGGGAGCGAAGGACGTCAATGAATTCGAAGGTGTCTTTAACTGTATGTTTGCAATAGAACGTTTGCACGATGTCAAGCCAACCACACAGCCATTTAGAGATATTATATTGTGGTGATGCAACCATGGATAATATGGGGCGCAACGGACAGTTCGGTTTATATATTTTTGGTAGCCCATAGAGACGTGGCCGGACGGAACCAATGGGCCGCATTTTGAAGAACTCTTCCTCCGATATCTGTTTATTTTCCTTAAGTCTCTTGAGAAAACTATTCAACTTTTTCTCTACTCGAACTGTGTTGTCATGAGTAGATACCGGACCGAGTTGGACAAACTTACTCGTGTCCTCAAGGATGACCGCCATTTTTGTATTGTACTCTTGTGTGCTGATAATAACTGTAGCTCGACCCTTGTCTGGTCTTGTGATTCTAATATCGTTGTTGTTCGTAAGATGACGTCGAGCCTTAAGGTGTTCTCTGGATAATGAAAATGTGCTTCGGTCTGGAGGTTTTTCTGCGTGTTCTTCGGCGATGGCTCGAAGATTAGCCGTACAGATAGCACGCTGATTTTCAGATACTGGTGTAAAATTCTTCATGAGTTTTTTGTGGAACATTTCGAATTGCGTAAGAACTATTTCCTTTCTGTTGTTAGAAGGAGGAATACCAAACTCCGTTCCCCGGCAAAGTAATTCCTTTTGCACAGGGGATAGTTCGATGTTGGCCAGATTAATAATCGTGTCCATGTTGGGCTTAAAGGAGCCATACCGCTTTGCACGCAGCCATTTGATGTTTTTCTCGTACTTGGCGAGGAGTTTGACTTGCTGTTTGCTGTCATTCTCGGCCAGTAGTGTACTGAATCTGAGGTAGTCGTGATAGGAAAGGAACGAACGAGCCGAACTATACAGACGTTTAAATTGAGACTTAACAGAACATAATGTGTCACTAGAGCGCGCAATGTCGTCTTTGAGGAATACTCTTTCTATTGCTAATGAGTGATAAGCACGGGCTTTGTGCACCCGATTCTGGATGGAAGTAGGGCACACTCCATTTTCCTTACAGCGCTTCAAAAAGATAATATTATGTGAAATGTTTCTAGCCAAGTAGCGTTTGCGCAGAGCATCATTCAGGGTTTCAACCTGACTCCTAGAGTATCTCCGTTTAAAATATGCAAATAATCGACGTGGAGACAACAATTTTATAATAGCAATAAAAAGAACAAATTCTGCAGTCATCGCCACACTACAACGAAGTCATGAAAGTTTACCAGAATTAATTTTCTTGTCACATTCATCAGTGGAAAGTTGTGACTGAAAAGTAACCATGCTGAACAATGATTAAATATACATTCAATGATGTGTTACGAGAACAAAATACAGTGCCAAAATAGAAAGAGGGAAGGTGAGACAATAGCAGTGAAGTGAGAGCTAAGTGCAACAGTGGGTGAAAAACTAATAATTATAACGCTAAAACTGTGTAGTGAGACAAACAATCATGCTGTGCACCTACGAAAACAATTTTAACGCAACTACATGTTTCTTCTGCTTACAAAGATCAGGCTTATGCAAACGAATACAAACAGCCTCAAGTACTTTCGTACCAATACAAGGTGAATTTAGTGCGTAACTTGGTGGATCGAGCAGAGCGTATTTGCTCCTCTTCCAAACTAGCTGAGGAACTGGACTTCCTTAAGTCCGTTTTTCTAAAGAACGGGTACCCTGACGATCTATTGAAGGAACTCATGAGCGAAAGGCTGGATAAAAAGGAAAAACGTTTTGGCCCGGACAAATGTCCCACGTATCTTTCTCTCCCCTGGAAAGGTAACCTCTCATTATCCATGAGTCGCTTAGTACGGAAAATTGTACAGCAAACTTACTACGCGGTACATTTTGTACCCGTTTTCACAACTGTACGTGCGTTCACGGTGAGGAAGGATGTCCTACCAACCCAACTTGCATCTAAATTGGTATACCAATTTGAGTGCCGACAATGCGGTAGTCGGTACGTTGGTAGGACTCTTCAACATCTGAACGCACGTATCAAGCAGCACGTCCCACTGCATATGCTGACTGGCTCGGCACGGGCACTGAGACCAAAACGCGGCAGGCCACTGAAGAACCCTCGGCCACAGCCATCGTTAGCACAATTTCCGTCATCGGCAATAGTGCCTCCATTACCCGT
This sequence comes from Sycon ciliatum, assembly GCF_964019385.1. Classification (NCBI taxonomy): domain Eukaryota; kingdom Metazoa; phylum Porifera; class Calcarea; order Leucosolenida; family Sycettidae; genus Sycon; species Sycon ciliatum. The sequence continues at coordinate 7,310,880 of NC_088647.1, forward strand.
ATCGAGAGCCTTGGAGTCGGGTAATGGGCATATTGTCACCACAATACAATGCACCATAACAACAACACAAGATAACACACCACAACAACATTCAGCTCAAGACCAAAGTGGACGCTGTGATGAGGTAATGCCCTCATCGCCGTCTTTGCCGTTGCCTCCCCCAGAACCGCCACCTACATCTATCATCGGCGGTGCTGGGGCTGAGTCTGTGGTGTCGGTGGCACGTGCATATATGGATGAGGCAAGCACTGATTGTGAACAACGAGAAAGAAGGCTGAAGGGAACGGAATTCAACAAAGAAAGTAACACAATCAACATTCAAAGACCTAGACGATCAACGGCTAATTATTCAATGAATTATTACAGTACTGGAGATCAAGCACCGGCGAGGACACTGGGAACACAAGATTTAACAACAACAACAACAACAACAACAACAACAACAACAACAACAACAATGGTAACAAGTTGCCATCAAGATCAAAGGAGGAGTCAACGAACAGAGGTTAAACAACGTCAAACGAGCCTGGGACCGATCAGTGTTGATGAGGAGAATGACACGGAGGACGACACTGAGGACGAGTTGGGAGATGAAACGGAGGACGAGGTTGCGGTTGTTGGAGACGAGGAATCAGATGGTGATTGTGATCGTAAGAAGTCTGCCGTTTTTCTTCACTTGTTGTCTCACCCTAAGTGTCTGCAGGTGTATGATGATTTTAGTTTTTCTGTTCTTTGTCGTGCACGGTATGCTAGTCAGTTGAAAGTACTTGAGGCTGTTTGTATTCGTTTGCATAAGCCTGATCTTTGTAAGCAGAAGAAACATGTAGTTGCGTTAAAATTGTTTTCGTAGGTGCACAGCATGATTGTTTGTCTCACTACACAGTTTTAGCGTTATAATTATTAGTTTTTCACCCACTGTTGCACTTAGCTCTCACTTCACTGCTATTGTCTCACCTTCCCTCTTTCTATTTTGGCACTGTATTTTGTTCTCGTAACACATCATTGAATGTATATTTAATCATTGTTCAGCATGGTTACTCTTCAGTCACGACTTTCCACTGATGAATGTGACAAGAAAATTAATTCTGGTAAACTTTCATGACTTCGTTGTAGTGTGGCAATGACTGCAGAATTTGTTCTTTTTATTGCTATTATAAAATTGTTGTCTCCACGTCGATTATTTGCATATTATTATTATAGTTTCGCAATCTAGCTATACGTACGCATGCAAAGATGCAAATCCACACAGTCAAGTAGACACTTCCTTTCATCTATCAAACTTTTTCTTTCCCTTTTTTTCAGGATAGAACAGGGGAATGTTGGAAATTTGAAAAAACACACACATCTACATGGAACTACCGGTATAATAGACAGATACAATTAATGATTAAACTCAAAAACAGAAGCTGCAAGTTGTTGACAGATTGAACACATCAGGAAACACTGGTCACACTTTCACAAGGTGTGGCACCAAACAACTGCAACGATAACACATTCTCCTTCTGCACATACCAGTGTTTCCTGATGTGTGCATTGTTTTTGTCTACAACTATTACTTGCAGCTTCTGTTTTTAAGCTTTTAGCACTTTAATCATTAATTTGTGTCACCTATGTCGAAGTGTTGACAGTTTTCTATCCTTCTTTTTTTGCAAACTCTAATATAGTTATGTTTTTTTCAAATTTCCAACATTCCGTGTTCTATCCTGAAGAAAAGGGAAAGAAAAAGTTTGATAGATGAAAGGAAGTGTCTACTTGACTGTGTGGATTTGCGTCTTTGCATGCGTATGTATAGCTAGATTGCAAAACTATTTTCACCGCCTCCAAACTACCGATTGAGGTACATGTATTATTGTAGCTTATCACTCCCTTAGAATTGACTCCCATAGATTTTTGCTAAGCAGTCACAAAATCCTGCATATTTCACTCCTTAATAGGGCTGTAATGACTGCTTATATTTGACTCCATTTTAGGGATTGAACACACGCTATGGCTAGTCGTGATAAATCTAATACAGTATTGACTTCGTACTTGGTCAGTATAGGAAATAAAATTATAAAACCTCGTAAAAGACCTCGGCTTCGCCTCGGTCTTTTACTCGGCTTTACCTAGCTGGTGTAGATCAAAAAGATGATGAAGAATTCTACGTCATAAATTATTTTGACGCAGGAGTACTCGATCGAGTGTTCGCCAGCTGGCCAGCTTTTCGCGTTGCAGCTGCATTACGATTTCCGCCGCCCTAGCGCTCTTGCTAGCAAGTCGCATGGTGGTTCTTCCGAGTTTTACAGCGCAGGCTCTACGCACGCATTATTTTCTCCGTATATGCAGCGCAGGCAGGTCAACCGTCGACCTCTAGCTCTCCCAAGCAGAATGGTAAGGGCTTTCCTAGAGCCAATTTCTCCAACGTAAGCAAGATTAGTGACCGGTAATGCAGCAAGAGTGCTCAACGAGAGGACACGGATCGGATACATGTCTGGCGAATGTGCCAGATTACTAGTAGTACGTAGGTCTAATGACGGCAGCTCATCCAAGCCAGTGCGCCTGGGAAAGCGTCGTATCGCGGGCCATCAGTACAATTTACTCCTCCACCTATTTCGGTCTGGATTAGGCGAGTCTCCTCGGACACGGACGTGAAGAGGGATCGCCGGCAACGCACTGCCCCGTTCAAACTCTCGAACAGCGTTGTCTCTAGCTCTGCATGTTGATCAAGTGAACACTGCGGCTTCGAGCGCATGGGTGGAATACCCAAGTCACTACTTTGTTTGGCTCACAAAGTCAGGTCGTTACAATGCTAGCTGCAAGGTTCTATCATCGCATCGACGCCGTCTGCCTCTTGACAGTCTTGCTCGGTGCGGTGGCTAGCCAAGATGTTGCGAACGATGTCCAAGTAAGTACATCTCGAGTGTGGTGTGCGTGTGTCACATCCCGTTTCCACTAGCTGACGTTCCACACTGTGACAGTATACCTGGTAATCCGTATACTACTAGTAGTACCTTGTATTTGCAGTAGCAGGCTCGAAAAACACTACGATCACGGTACTTTCTGCCACAGCCTGGAGTCCATTGAGGTTCATCAAGTTAGTTGATAATATTATCATGGTTACTGTTTATCTACTCTTTTTCGATGTACCCGCGGTGCGTTCACCGATAAGGCTATATCTTTTTTTTGGCTGTAAAATCAAGGTAAAAAGACATGCAAAGTGACGCAAAAGGGTGTGCTTTGTCTCTAAGGACACATGCATGGCAGGAATAGGAGGATTGTGCCTGTGGGAATTGGATGAGATGAAAACTGTGATCTTTTAAACACAGTACACTGTGAGACTTAGCCTCAAGTAGCGGACACCACTCGTGTGGCATTGGCCCTGTTGTTCTACATTCTGTTGGTGCAGGAGGGTAAAGACCAGGTGGTGTCCTCGCGGGGATTGGTCAGGTACACGTATCATGCCAGGATTGACTTTGACTCGTTCGTCACCGATCAGACCAAGTGCCTAGAGGAGAATTCCGGCACGTTCAACAACGGCACGCGCACATGCACTGCTACACTGGTGTTCTGCGTTGCTCCCAGCGTCACGACCATCCCACCAGCCAAACAGCGGAACTGTGCTCTGCTCAACGTCACCGTTGCCGAGAGCACAGGCACAATTCCAGTCTACAGTGCGCACGGCCAGAATGTGACCTCTCGCAGCAACTCGTCGCTTAGAATCTTGATCCCGGATGATGGAACCGAAGACTTTTATCCTACTGTGGTGAGTGACCCATGTGTATTTCCCCAAAATTATATGGTCCATGATGTGTTATGATGATGCTGGCACTTTACCCCCCCCCCCCCCTCCACGTACACACCAAGCGTAGATTAACAAGAGTGTGCAACTCCCGGATGGGTTGGCCCACGGCGGAATTTTTTGTTGACGTAATCTTTTCTACGACGCACGCGCTGCGGGTCTTTTGGAAAGTTTTCCCTCGTGCACTCGGCCGGGCTTTACATGACAAGGTCAGTTGCCAGCACGTGCTCTCACGCTGCTCTGCGGCTAGATTCGCGTTTTTCTGAAAAAAAGGTGACGTCAACAAAAAATTCCGCCGTGGGCGGGAGTATCTGAAAATTGTGCAGGAGAGATCCGGAGTTGCACACTCTTGTTTATCTACTCTTGGTACACACCCATCTAAAGTAACTTTTTAAGCCCTGGATTGTGATCAGCCTGGAAAGGCCTGAACAATCAGAGTTGTATCACAGGAAATACAGTTACAGTGGCTTATGGTAATAACTACTTCGAAGTACTCTTCGTTAATGAAGGCGCATGTGTCTCCTTAGTACACTGATCAGGCTTTGCCTTCGCAACTCTCACTTCCTCCTTTGTTTTTGGTGGAAGAAAAGGTCGTTGTCTTCCATGATGAACATTGGACAATGGCAATGGTCAATATCCTTGAGAGCGGTGGCATTCCTATGGATTCAAAAGATTCAATCTGATTGGTTCTGACACGAAAAGTGAAACCCTTTTTTGGTTGCGTTCCTACAGATGTGGAAAGCTCGGTTTCTAGCCGAGTCTCGCGTGAAAACCGTGAACCTTTTTTTAGTAGACCCTCTGCATGTGAAGGCCAGCAACGCTGCCCCGGTGATCCTGTGGAAAATTTGAATCAGTGGAGAACATGCGGGACTTGCTTTGTGCTGAAACAGATATGGACTGGGTGGAAAAAACACCTGGAGTTGCATGAACCTTTTGCTCAGCTCTTGTGTGCAGTCGGAGGGGTTCCCGGTACGGGTTCCTCTTTAGCTTCAGCCGAAAAGATAACCGCCTGTGCCACCCGGGCCCTAAGGCCTGTGGTGCCGGAAATTCAACTGTCTGAATTGTTCCACACTGAATTTGGATCCCTGGAGTGCAGTGCAACGGACCATCCGTATTGAAAGTATTTATGGTCAGAAGTTAGAGAAGTAGTGTAGTGCATTTACATGTCGGGCAATTCCTTCTAGCTAAGGACCCACTGTGCGTATGGACAGTCTGCGGCGCTGCACACAAGTCAAACGTGTCAAACGATTTCATCTTTTTAAAATGAAGTTGTGTGACACGCTTGCGTGCAGTGAACACTCTTTGGTCAGTTTAGTGACCCTGTCCACGAAATACGTGTAATGTACAATCAATGAGTTACCTGTGCAAATTTGTCTGCTCTTTAACCCTAGATCAAGTTGTCACTGGCTCTCTTTGAGATTGGGGAAATCGTCAGACGAGAGGATGCCAGTTACCTGGCCACGGCGTCAGCTCTGGTCAACACGAGGTCGCCGGACATGATGCAGTGCTTTGGTGTTCAAGGGGTGAACCATCACGTGATCGAAGATCCCAAGTGTGATCCTAAAGTCTGCTTTGGCAGTCTTACCATTCCATTGCAATTTGGGCAGCATAACAGCAGTTACTGTGATTTTCATCCACGCCTGACACGCGGTGCGAAAAACGACAGTAACAATGTCATCTACTTTGGTACATTGAAGCTAAGAGCCAGACTGGAGCAGACCTTGGGTAAGTTTGTGTACATGTACATCTGAGCACGGGTCATCAGTCTTTGGTGTTGCGTTCTTGCCTGTGCACTCATACATCATAATTATGGTGGTGTAGTACGAGGCATACACATACGCTTTGCTGTATACATACCTCACCATCACTGCTGCCCAGTGCAGCCCCCGCTCAGTAGCTGTTGTTTTTGTCCACATAATTATTTATTTTACGAGTTGGGTGTGTGAATAATAGTAAAAAAATGTGATAAGACGCATATGATAAGACGCATGCGCGTTTGGGCTCGTGGCGGTCTTGCATGCTTGCTGTGCTTGACTAGACGTCCGAGAATGTGAGCTCTCTTTCCTTGTCCTTCAGGCTTCAGTTCCTTCATTAATACTTCCTCCGCATCATTAAAATTGTCGCTTCGCACATCGCAATGTTTGTGACTTGCTCGTCTTAGTCCGACTGTCGGAATCGCTGTTTTCTGTGTTCGAACATTGGTGCGATTCTTCATGCGCAATGTCTACTGGTTACTGAAGCCGTGGTGGTCTCGGACTTTGTCGGAGATCTCTTCCGCACCAAACAAATTCATCGCGCTCCGCACTTTTCCGCCCCAGAGCGAGTATCGTTTTTCTGGAGGTTGTGCCGTCCCACATTATCCGCGTGGGCATTTATCAAGACTGCAAGCTCAGGTATAAGAATCCTGGTGTCTCTCCTGAATACGAAATGCTGAAGTTGACGATGGCAAGAACAAAATGTTCTCAAGTTCCTAAAATGCGCTATGTGTGGCGCATGTGGCTGCGAAGGTAGCAGGTTTGAAAACACCAACAAAATCAGCGAAGTGCTTGCCAAGGAAAGAAGGTGCGGAAGTCCTTACCCTATCCCGCTGGAAGGTCGTTACAGTGTACTTGAAAAATGCTACTTCGAGTAGTTTGCCGTCATCGCATGCCACCTGGAGGCATGGATCGCTTGAAAATGAAGTTTCTTGACATGAATTTGAACGCGCGTCTTGTTCAGCGTATTGTTGAGTGCTGAAGGGTCTGCCTCAAAACTCTGATGAAGACGTCGACCTTAGCTGCAAGTGCAGCGAAGCGGACGGCCACGAACTAAAGTTTGGTTCGTCGACAATGCTCTGCCTCAATTTCTAGCTGATTTCTTTGCTCTTTGAGTGGACGAAATAAATTTGAAAAATCGATCTGGGCAAGCGACAATTTTAATGACGCGGAGGAAGTAGATTAGCCATACAACCATGTGTAATGCTGTGTGTGGTCTTGCTCTGCTGTGTGTGGTCTTGCTCTGCTGTGTGTGGTCTTGCTCTGCTGTGTGTGGTCTTGCTCTGCTGTGTGTGGTCTTGCTCTGCTGTATGTGGTCTTGCTCTGCTGTGTGTGGTCTTGCTCTGCTGTGTGTGGTCTTGCTCTGCTGTGTGTGGTCTTGCTCTGCTTTGTGTGGTTTTGCTCTACTGTGTGTGGTCTTGCTCTTCTGTGTGTGGTCTTGCTCTGCTGTGTGTGGTCTTGCTCTGCTGTGTGTGGTCTTGCTCTGCTATGTGTAGTCTTGCTCTGCTGTGTGTGGTCTTGCTCTGCTGTGTGTAGTCTTGCTCTGCTGTGTGTGGTCTTGCTCTGCTGTGTGTGGTCTTGCTCTGCTGTGTGTGGTCTTGCTCTGCTGTGTGTGGTCTTGCTCTGCTGTGTGTGGTCTTGCTCTGCTGTGTGTGGTCTTGCTCTGCTGTGTGTGGTCTTGCTCTGCTGTGTGTGGTCTTGCTCTGCTGTGTGTGGTCTTGCTCTGCTGTGTGTGGTCTTGCTCTGCTGTGTGTGGTCTTGCTCTGCTGTGTGTGGTCTTGCTCTGCTGTGTGTGGTCTTGCTCTGCTGTGTGTGGTCTTGCTCTGCTGTGTGTGGTCTTGCTCTGCTGTGTGTGGTCTTGCTCTGCTGTGTGTGGTCTTGCTCTGCTGTGTGTGGTCTTGCTCTGCTGTGTGTGTGGTCTTGCTCTGCTGTGTGTGGTCTTGCTCTGCTGTGTGTGGTCTTGCTCTGCTGTGTGTAGTCTTGCTCTGCTGTGTGTGGTCTTGCTCTGCTGTGTGTGGTCTTGCTCTGCTGTGTGTGGTCTTGCTCTGCTGTGTGTGGTCTTGCTCTGCTGTGTGTGGTCTTGCTCTGCTGTGTGTGTGGTCTTGCTTTGCTGTGTGTGGTCTTGCTATGCTGTGTGTGGTCTTGCTCTGCTGTGTGTGGTCTTGCTCTGCTGTGCAGCGAAGCGGACGGCCACGAACTAAAGTTTGGTTCGTCGACAATGCTCTGCCTCAATTTCTAGCTGATTTCTTTGCTCTTTGAGTGGACGAAATAAATTTGAAAAATCGATCTGGGCAAGCGACAATTTTAATGACGCGGAGGAAGTAGATTAGCCATACAACCATGTGTAATGCTGTGTGTGGTCTTGCTCTGCTGTGTGTGGTCTTGCTCTGCTGTGTGTGGTCTTGCTCTGCTGTGTGTGGTCTTGCTCTGCTGTGTGTGGTCTTGCTCTGCTGTATGTGGTCTTGCTCTGCTGTGTGTGGTCTTGCTCTGCTGTGTGTAGTCTTGCTCTGCTGTGTGTGGTCTTGCTCTGCTTTGTGTGGTCTTGCTCTGCTGTGTGTGGTCTTGCTCTGCTGTGTGTGGTCTTGCTCTGCTGTGTGTGGTCTTGCTCTACTGTGTGTGGTCTTGCTCTTCTGTGTGTGGTCTTGCTCTGCTGTGTGTGGTCTTGCTCTGCTGTGTGTGGTCTTGCTCTGCTGTGTGTAGTCTTGCTCTGCTGTGTGTGGTCTTGCTCTGCTGTGTGTAGTCTTGCTCTGCTGTGTGTGGTCTTGCTCTGCTGTGTGTGGTCTTGCTCTGCTGTGTGTGGTCTTGCTCTGCTGTGTGTGGTCTTGCTCTGCTGTGTGTGGTCTTGCTCTGCTGTGTGTAGTCTTGCTCTGCTGTGTGTGGTCTTGCTCTGCTGTGTGTGGTCTTGCTCTGCTGTGTGTGGTCTTGCTCTGCTGTGTGTGGTCTTGCTCTGCTGTGTGTGGTCTTGCTCTGCTGTGTGTGGTCTTGCTCTGCTGTGTGTGGTCTTGCTCTGCTGTGTGTGGTCTTGCTCTGCTGTGTGTGGTCTTGCTCTGCTGTGTGTGGTCTTGCTCTGCTGTGTGTGGTCTTGCTCTGCTGTGTGTGGTCTTGCTCTGCTGTGTGTGGTCCTGCTCTGCTGTGTGTGTGGTCTTGCTCTGCTGTGTGTGGTCTTGCTCTGCTGTGTGTGGTCTTGCTCTGCTGTGTGTGGTCTTGCTCTGCTGTGTGTGTGGTCTTGCTCTGCTGTGTGTGGTCTTGCTCTGCTGTGTGTGGTCTTGCTCTGCTGTGTGTAGTCTTGCTCTGCTGTGTATGGTCTTGCTCTGCTGTGTGTGGTCTTGCTCTGCTGTGTGTGGTCTTGCTCTGCTGTGTGTGGTCTTGCTCTGCTGTGTGTGGTCTTGCTCTGCTGTGTGTGTGGTCTTGCTTTGCTGTGTGTGGTCTTGCTATGCTGTGTGTGGTCTTGCTCTGCTGTGTGTGGTCTTGCTCTGCCGTGTGTGGTCTTGCTCTGCTGTGTGTGGTCTTGCTCTGCTTTGTGTGGTCTTGCTCTGCTGTGTGTGGTCTTGCTCTGCTGTGTGTGGTCTTGCTCTGCTGTGTGTGGTCTTGCTCTGCTGTGTGTGGTCTTGCTCTGCTGTGTGTGGTCTTGCTCTGCTGTGTGTGGTCTTGCTCTGCTGTGTGTGGTCTTGCTCTGCTGTGTGTGGTCTTGCTCTGCTGTGTGTGGTCTTGCTCTGCTGTGTGTGGTCTTGCTCTGCTGTGTGTGGTCTTGCTCTGCTGTGTGTGGTCTTGCTCTGCTGTGTGTGGTCTTGCTCTGCTGTGTGTGGTCTTGCTCTGCTGTGTGTGGTCTTGCTCTGCTGTGTGTGGTCTTGCTCTGCTGTGTGTGGTCTTGCTCTGCTGTGTGTGGTCTTGCTCTGCTGTGTGTGGTCTTGCTCTGCTTTGTGTGGTCTTGCTCTGCTGTGTGTGGTCTTGCTCTGCTGTGTGTGGTCTTGCTCCGCTGTGTGTGGTCTTGCTCCGCTGTGTGTGGTCTTGCTCTGCTGTGTGTGGTCTTGCTCTGCTGTGTGTGGTCTTGATCTGCTGTGTGTGGTCTTGCTCTGCTGTGTGTGGTCTTGCTCTGCTGTGTGTGGTCTTGCTCTGCTGTGTGTGGTCTTGCTCTGCTGTGTGTGGTCTTGCTCTGCTGTGTGTGGTCTTGCTCTGCTGTGTGTGGTCTTGCTCTGCTGTGTGTGGTCTTGCTCTGCTGTGTGTGGTCTTGCTCTGCTGTGTGTGGTCTTGCTCTGCTGTGTGTGGTCTTGCTCTGCTGTGTGTGGTCTTGCTCTGCTGTGTGTGGTCTTGCTCTGCTGTGTGTGGTCTTGCTCTGCTGTGTGTGGTCTTGCTCAATAAAACCTGGTCGAGTGAGTCAAGTTTGCACCATGTCACGGCCCAGTGTTGGCAGGCCAAGAGCTGCGCAACGCCCAGCGCATACTCGAGCGACTCCACTGAATTTCTTTCTGCAACCTCGTACATGTAGGCCAGCAGCTAGAGCTCCCTGTGTCACAAGTCACCACCAGCACTCGCCCTTTGTGCCCCGTCACATGACATGCAACATGCAGGACACACATGTAGATACCGTCAGACCTCGCTTAACCGCACACATCCGTTCTCCACAAAAATATCCGGATAGGCGAGGGAACCGGATAACCGAACACCGTTTATGTTGCATCATGTGTGCTGTGGATATGCAAGCGGCTATTTTCTTCCGCATGGCGAGGGATCCGGATAAAACAGGACCGGATAATCGAGGTCTGCCTGTGCATAGTAAAGCGTTGAAACGAGAGAGCTTGGAAGCTCAGGGCCCTACGCTATGCTTTTTTGCCTTGATGACCTAGACAAAAAGAGCATAGGGGTGTTATAAATTCTTATAAGGCCACCCAGAATTAATTCGTTGTTTCGGGTCACCCGACCGACCGTCTTTTTTCACCCGACCGCAAAAAGTTTTTTTTTATAGTGCATTCAAATGTACATGTACATGACTAGACTATGTACGTACATGACTGTACACACGCGCCTAATAATAGCTAGCAGTCCAGACATCGACCTCAGAAGCAGCAAAATAAAATAACAGGATGAAGCACTTTGTGACGATGTTGTCTTCCGATCCGCAATCGGTCCTGAAACCACTGGAAACAGCATCAGCTCCGCCACCGCGTCGCTCTTTGACAGACGTTTTCAAGGTGAGAGCTGCTCCTCAGACTCGTTTGCCAGCGAGGCCAAGGTCTGGTCCTGGAGGGGACCTGGGTCTGATGGGACAATGGCTGCGCTGGATCGTCTACAGTCATGATTTGATCGACTGGCTTGATGGACAAAAGCTATTCGATGTACAATCATGTACATGTATGCACATATACATGGCAGTAAGCAAAATAAAAAATAAAAAAAATAAAAAATTAACCCGACCGACCCTGGTACGGATGAGTGAAGTGACCCGAAACAACGAATTAATTCTAGGTGGCCTAAGTTTCTACTTTTTGTTTTAGACATAACCTAGGATTGGAACCCGCGCTATCGCCCTGCATGCATCCCCCGATACACTTCGCATACATACTAATTCTTCCAAGTTGCTTCACGTTATGTTCTTGTATTTGAAAGCCCTATTTGAATATGCATTGTGGCCAGCCGTCTGTGATTGTACGGTACGGTACGGGACAGGTACGGGACAGGTGCGGTCGAGGGTAATATGACACCATCTACCGCCTTGATGACGGCAAAAAAAGAAAAGGGATGTTATAAATTGTTCAATTCTCCTATTTTTTCAGGCATTACCTGGGATTCGAACCCGCACTATCGCCCTACATGCATTCCCCCATACACTTCGCATTCATACTCATTCTTCCAAGTTGCTTCACGTTATGATCTTGCGTTTGAAAGCCCTATTTGAATATTGCGGCCAGCTGTATGTGGCCAGCTGTGTTTGATGGTACGGGACAGATACGGGATAGCGCCAGGCATGACACAAACACACAAACAAACACCAAATTAAAGCTGTGTGGACCCTGGCTAGCGCCAGATGTTACTGAAGTAACGTCTTCTGCATAGCTACGGGAATAAAGCGCTGTGGACCCTGGCTAGCGCCCTACTCTACTACCGTAAAGTACTGTTGATCCGCCCCCCACGCCATGTCGCTTCCCAGCTGGATTTTCGGCAGGGAGCGGGAATTAGATCAAGGCTGTCAAGTGCAGTACGATGTACAACAACATAGAGGATCAGACTCGATGTGCTGGATTGTGCATTTTTTCATCCTGGATTGGCACGTATTGTGTACAGCAGTGCATGCGTCGGTTCAACATTTCGTGGTGTACGCCGAAGTCTCTTCACAGGTAGAAATCGACAGGGGGCGGGAATTAGAGAGGGGGCGGATCAACTGTACTTTACGGTACTTGTATTCGCAGCATAATTTGCATAGCAACGGGATTTAATGATACATAGGGCATCTGTATCTCATGCCCTGAAATAAGGCGTAGAATTTGATCTCCGCGACTAAGAGCGCGACCGCGCAGCCTATCGAGAGTCGACTGTACTGTGGCATCCTGATAGCTGGACAGCTGCTTGTACATGTATTGCTAATGTTAGTAGGAATTTCTTGACTGGGAAAACTCAATGACTTTCCAGAGTGGAACAAGTACTAGTCATGGCAGGTTCAAAAGGGAAAGAAAGAATGGCCTGATATTTTAACTGGCAGATAAATATAGCAAAATAACTCTTACATGGAAGAATGCACTGTGAGTGGGACAAGGTTACTGCAGTTATTTGCTGAAAGCACGCTGATTTCTAGAGCACGATTTTGGAATAAATCATCGTCAACAGACAAAACTACTTGAACATTAGTGTAATTGCTCTGGTAGATCCCCATTCCACGTACCAAACCGTTGCTCTGTGGGTGAAAACAGACCAATCTCCAGACCAATTACTTGAAAATTTGAGCTACCTTTTGAAATAGAGGCATGTCCGAGCCTTGGTGAGAACATAATGTATTTACATGGTGCAGCGACCTTGTCTGAGCAACACAAGACCTTGTCTGAGCAACACAAGACCTTGTCTGAGCAACACAAGACCTCGTCTGAGCAACACAAGGAAACAAACTTCTAGCTAAGGAATTCATGGTAGAAGAACGAGAAAAAATTATTTGCTTTTGATGTCTGACTTAAATACCGAAGAGACTTTGCTGGGCTGAAAACTCATTGGCTTACTTGAAGGTCCCTGGTTCGAGTTCTGGTGGTGACGGGTCAATATTCCTTCAGACTTTTTTCTCTTTTCCAAATCCCCGTAATGTATTTATGAGTGGTGTTAAATTGGCTGTTTCAGGGTACGTACCCTTGTCTTCACCTATTGTCATGGTCAGTATAACTCTGGTCCATGAGATTATGCGAATCGCTTTGGGAGGCGAATGTATCCCCAATTTCTCCCCCTTGCTTCCCGTAAGAAAACAAAAAGTAAACTATCGTATCCGTTCCCGAAGGGAACTCACGACAGCCGCTTACACCCGATAAACCCTAGCGGCAGATGCAGCGCCTAACGGTGGGGGTGAGTGGGTAAGTCTCACAACCACTGGCACAAGTGCCGAAAACGACCCCATTAGCTTCATCCATGTACCCCTTGTGCCTGGCCACAAGTAGAGGTTTAAAAAACCAAGCATACCTTCAAGTCAATGTGCTTCATATACATGTACATGTAGTCTCATAGACCGGGATCCAACCAGGCGTACGAGATCCAACCAGGCGTACGAGATCCAACCAGGCGTACGAGATCCAACCAGACGTAATCCTTTGAAGTAATCTACACACAAAGCGTATAGCGCCGGTTCTTGGATTCATATCCCCTGTCTTTGTCTGTCCCACTCTGTATATCTCTGTGTGTGTCTCTGTGTGTGTGTCTCTCTCTTTCATCCAGTTTCTGAAAGAGACCCTCCTGAACGCTATTATTTCCAGCAGAATTCCGGCGCACGGCCAAGAAACCACCGCACCATCCAGTGGACAATGATCGCCATGCTGTGCTTACTGTTGCCGGTTCTCATCACCTCTATCATCGGACTTCACTGCTGGAGTCGCCGCCGAAATCGTCGCCGAGGTGACGCGAAGCGCCGGTGGCAGCTTGCCAACTGCCTGCTGTTGCCATGGCGGTGTTGCCGTGGCAGCAGCGGATTCCAATGGCGACGGTTGCGTAACTGGCAAGACTCTGACCAAGACATGGCCTGCACTGTGAGTGAACTTGTCAGAAATGTTTTCTTGCGATCAAACACAACCGGGTGCGGTTTCAGTCGGGCACCCAATTTGGATGCCTAGCATTCCCCCATCTTTTCTTATAGTTCCGGTGATAACGGTTAGTTGCAAAGTCATCATACTGGATAATGTACATGTACACGCAGTGTATACAGTGTACACTGCGTGTACAGTGTACAGTGCGTGTACAGTGATGAAGTGCAGTGCAAAAACATGGGTACAAACCTGCAGGACGAAACTGGTGTTTCACTCCTTTGATCCTTTTGTCCAGCAAAATATATGTACGTATGATATCACATTGTGTTGCCACGGTCCATGTGACCTATAGAACTTGTTAGCACTCTGCAGTGGTTTTCAACGTTGTCCAGGCGGTGAAAATATTGCGAATCCCAGGTTAAATTGCACTTGCTACCTCCAGAATTGGTATAGAATATGGTGGATTGCATGTCCTTGTTACAACTGGTGTCACTGTGCAATGCTCAACCACGTGGCTGCTCACCCACAGCTGTACACATACAACTACCTTATATAGTACAACAAAAAATCCTTTCTAAAAGTCCCCTCAGCTCAGGCAGCTCAAGTTCGATCAAAATTTTGTTGGATGCCTGAAGCCGAATTCGTGTTATTGCATGTATTTGAATATTCGTTTGAACACCACAGATGTGTGACCAAGAGTAGACCTTTTAAAGTGTGCAACGGCTGGCTATATCTCTATCCAGTTCTTTGCTGGCAGAGTTTCACATCACATGACATCGTTCAATACGTTGCCACTACTAGCAAACCGTGCAAAAGTGACCAGCATAGAGTTGCAGGATTGTGTGCAACCCTGTACCGACAATGTACATGACTCGTGTATGAATCATGCCCACCATGCAGGAAATGTACCATATTTTCCGTAGTATAAGTCGCACCCAGATTTGATTCACTTGAAAATACCGCCATTCCGGCAACAGGCTCTCAGCTGCACCAAATAGAACTTTGCCAATATTTGGCCCATTGGGCATCATCAGGGCATTGAGGAAAAAAAAGAAAAAAATTCGTCGGGTTCGCGTACCGGGCAGGCCAAGAACAAGGAGTCGTACAACTCCCTGGTCAAGAACCACCTTTCCGCTTCCGTGGGACGCCACTACCCCATGATCAGGCGTCAGATGCGGCTCCTAAACGGTGGGGGAGGATAGATCAGATCCATCAACCAGAGGCCAAAGGCCTAAATCCCATTTGCCACATCCATGTTTTACTCATGCCAGGCCACGAGTTCCCAATTAACTGTGGGCCGGAGCACGGTTGGAAAAAATCCTTCCGCTTCCAAGCAGGACTTGAGCCTGGTACCTCTTGTTTCTCAATCATGGTGACAGGTCTTAGACCAACCCACTGTGCCTGCCTGCACTGGCATTGGGGAAGGGGAGGCAAAAAACACGAAATATAAAGACGAATAATGCAGGCAGATGAATGTTCTGGAACTAACACATCATGGTGACACAATTGGCAAGGCCAGAAAACTAAACAATCATCACTTGTAAGGTGACCTAAACAGAACGAAAGAAGAGAAAACTCACACATACACACAGACACAATTTGGCAAGAATGCAAGAAAACTAACACTAACACTAAAGTTTAAAATTTTCACCTGTAAGGTGACCTAAACAGAAGAAAGAAGATAAGACTATCACAAGATTTGTTTGCCACGAAATACAGACCTCTTACCTGTTTTCCACCATTAATTTGACCATGGTAGTTTGCAGCGACTTTTTTGGGGTGAATTACTGGTGATTAAAGTGCGTCTTACCCTCCCGAAATTATGGTACACAAACTTGGCACACGATGTGAAGTTCTGCTGGCACAGACCACACAGACTGCAGTTGCACACTCTTGTGGGTATCTACGCTTGGTGTGACCCATACTGCTCCATGTGGTAGCAATGTTGTCAGTTCTCGGTATTTAAACTCGCCATATCACAACAACACATGCACCATACTTATCGGTTCCCCAGCCTGCTGTGGCATAGCACTCTCGTGCTCCAGAATCACGCTGAACTAAGCAGCTCATTCTACATAGAGATATCCTACGAAATAGAGTCCGAATTTCCCACCCTGGCATCCCCAGTGCGTTAAGCACCGAATACATAGTTATGTTCTACTAGTACGTTACCATCGGTAACGCAATAGCATGATGACAAGTTAGCACCACTGACCAGCATATCAGCTCCTATCCCACACAACACACAACAACAGTAGGGGCAAGTGAGACATAGGAACATGTAGACTTTCAGCGCCACTGACCTTTTTGTGACTACTACTTCGAAGTAATGTGGGGCTTTGAATAAAACAAGACTCGATACTACTTCGAAGTAGAACCTTGTGTACAGGTGTTATGTTAGTGGCACTCCTGCTGGAAGTGTTCACCAGTTTGGGTATCACAACTTAGTTAAGTGCTTTGTGAGACTTACCGCCTCACCCTCATCACTAGGCGCTGCATCTGCCACCTTGGTATACCAGGTATGGTGGTGGCCTAACACAAGGGAAACTTCCTAAGCTGGTTGTGTTCTTCAACACTATTGTATAGGCGGTGGCAACGCGGACGTGTAAACTTTACTTTTCACTTAGTTCCAGCTGCACTATAAGTACAAGTAAAACGGTGCATCTCCTGCAGTCCTACTGTTGGAAGGTACACGGTGCAGGTCTGACTTGTGCCACTGTGCTTGTGTTCTTCTCGGTACATGCAGCACCAACAGGATGAATTAGAATTTATGGCTTTCTGCTTTGTCGCAATGTACAGGGACCATCTACTGGCGGAAGACTGGAGTTTGAACGGGCTTCGTCAATTGAGCCTCCGATCTTGCCGCTCTCTAATTCTGCAGTCCACAATCTTCTGTGCACTCCAGTCAATGACCCACGGCAAGCAGGTGACAGTGACTCGGTGTATGTTATCCAAGCAGAAGCATACTCACACAAGAGAGGCAATGGCCGAGACCTGCATTTCCAGCGCAGGGTGAACAGTGGCACTTGCCACAGTCATTACCAAGATGAAAGCGTTTCTGAAGACATGACGGACACAGACATGGACATAATTCGGGCTGTGCCTGACCGTGCCCATTGCGCATCTACGACTCATAGCACTTCTCGACTTCCTGCAACCTGCGACAATGCTATGCCAACCAAGGATCTTTCCGCTGCTGCTGATGCTGTAGTAGTGTCGTCCAATCATGATGGCAATACATCCCCCGCCCAGGAATGTGACCACCGCCACCAGCAGCAGCAGCATCGGCAGCGGCACAGCATGGACCTTGACCTCGCCGAGCACTGCCATCACCAGACGCAGAGTGACCATGATCAAGCCACCCGACCGTGCCTTGTGAACAGATCTACCCCTCGTGGGAGCGCTCAGCCCCGCACTCAAGCCCGCAGCCAGTCAGCCAGGTCTCGTGAAATTGATCCACGGATTCAGCTGGTAGCAGAGGCGATGCACAGTGGCCAAGCCAGTACGCGGTAGGGTGCTAGGAATTCAACCAACTATAGATAGCCACATGAAATAATCCAGCGGTAAGTTTGCACAGTGTGCTGTTCAATGAAATCCAGTCCAAGAAATCCAAGATGCGCTTTCCAGTGTTTGCAGGTCTAGGGCTGCGTAACGCCCAGCGGGTATTTGAGTGAGACTGGATTTCATTGAGCAGCATTTAGCAGCCCAGCACCTGGACCCTGTAGCGTTGTTGGCATCATAATAATAATACATAAGCATCATCATACAGCAAGCCTCACTGATTTTTGTTGGGAGTTTCGAATGAAAATTCTGATCAGCCTCACTTGGTTGTGCCGGTTTATTCACTTTATTGATTTTTTTTACATATCCACCCCAAAGCAGAATTGATCCGATATTCGGTACACCATTTCCACCCCGAAGCAGATTTTATCCACAGCCGTATGTATATGTTACACCATGCAGTAATTGCCCACCATTTTAAACAGTTCAGTGAATATTGTTAAGAAACCACCAGGTTCAACCAGGTTAATTTAAAGCGATAGCTGTTTCAGTAAAATTATGTTGTAGTACTACGTTACTAATAAGCTTCTCCAGAAGAAATCAGGCGAGACAGCTATGAGTGAGTACATGTACAGTAAATATTGGAAAAAGCAGGATTAAAATAAAATGTTTTGTACAGTATGAAATTGCAAATAGCGAAGACAAAATAATGATGTCTTGGGCTGCATAATTTTTTTAACTCATGAGCCGAATGACATCTAAAAAATATTTTCGTCGTATATGCCGGTATAACTTCGTTAGTTGTATATGCCGGTATCACTTCGTTAGTTGTATATGCCGGTATAACTTCGTTAGTTGTATATGCCGGTATAACTTCGTTAGTTGTATATGCCGGTATAACTTCGTTAGTTGTATATGCCGGTATAACTTCGTTAGTTGTATATGCCGGTATAACTTCGTTAGTTGTATATGCCGGTATAACTTCATTAGTTCTGATTCAGATGCAATCTCTTGTTCTATTTTGATATTTTCATTGTATTTTCGTAGTGGGGTGTTTAGTATCAGAAGTGCATTATCAACTGTAATTCATTACCAGTTGTTCTGCTACAATATACTGAAAGGAAATAAATCGAATTACCGAGGAGGCTCAGACGGATGCTCTGATTATAGAAACCTGCAACTACTGCAACTACTTTCCATGAATTCCAGGAAACAGGACTAGCCAGCACTTCGCGCTTCACGGACATCGGTCTTCAGCTTGTCGATGGTGGAGTGCAGTTCCACTATTGTGCTCAAGATGGTTCCCAGCACATCCCTGTATTGATGCAGGAGTGCATCCACATAACGCACGAGCGTACACACCACACAACCAGAGACCCGAATGCACAAACACATGTATGCACACGCATCCCCACATACACGCATGCAAACACACATACATGTGCGCAAACACACACGCAAACGAACATTCACGCATGCACAAGCACGCACCCGTATGCACACAAATGTACACACACACACACACCCAGACCCACACCAGCACAAGGATTATACGCAAGAAGGCCAAAAAAATTATCAGCGTCTTCATGGTGTTTGTGCTCCCAGGTATCCAAACACATCATCTGTCAAATCTTCTTATAGACAGTTGGTGTGAGAAACTTTAGTTAGACATACCTTGCAAGCAAAATGGAATTAAAATATAGCTGATTAGGGGTCTGTTTTCCAGGTTCTTATGAGTGGAATTTCCCTGATGATTAGCAGGAGGGGGTCTGTGAACTAGCTTCACTCCTCCTCTCTTCAGCCTATCCTCTAACAAACATGTGTTCAATATGAACTGAGACTTCATCTAGGGTTCCCAGCCTATTGACACTGTCTTAGTATAATCAAATAACCCAGGCTACTCAACTTACCTCTGCTTCTGAAGGCATGTGACCTGCAGTGTAGTTTGATCGCTTTGACTCTCCATCCTCTCAATGATCTGCCGAAAGAATTTGAAAACAAGCAAACAAAAGGAAACACTGGGGGCTCAATAGCCTGGACTTTGGTGTTATTTCTGCGAGAGCTGCAGAAAATTTCAAAAGGTTAAGTGTGAACAAAACCGTACACAACAGTCACGGAGTGCAGAGATGCGACTCGAGTCAGGAGGCATTGGAAAAGCATGATAGATTCAAAGTACTAGTATTTGTCCCACCCTTGACTGCGTCAGGCGAAATAGCACATCATAGTACATTCGAGATCAGCGGGAAGAAGATGACGACGTCCACTAATTTAGTATCTGTGCACACGAATCTGCTGTGTGTGTTACTCTGTGTGTCAGCTATGGCATCATCGCCTGTGGTTCCATGCCTAGCATGTACGTCTGAACCATCCTGCAGAGTTTGAATGACGTAGGTTGAGCGATCGCTCCGCGAAACATACTTTTTGAAATTCTATTCATAGTATATCTTCCACCATTGAAATTTCGAATTTCTTCGAATTTTTTGCTGAGAGGGGTGGCTTGCAACCTCGATATGGCTTGTTCCAGGCATGCTTTGGAGCCATCGCCTGTTGAAACAGTGGCGGGAAGCTGCCCTGCAACTGTTCCAACAGGAAATTAATCGATCCGAGAAAGCGCGAGTCCGCGAATCTCGGTTGAATATTGAGTATTTCAAGCCTTTTCACGACGAAGATGGAGTTCTTTTTGGAGATGGACATCGCGGCAAAGGACATGGTGTCCGACTTCTGGCGTCTGGTGAAGCCAGGGATCATTTGTCCAGTCAGGTCGGCAGCCTAACCGTCGGTAAGCTTGTGTTTGGATCCCGTTCTGCTCGATGTGGTAGATCACAAACAATTTGATATCGCACAAATTGATCTCAGCATCGTGCGTACGGTATTTTACATTCAGAAAATCCCAAAGTGTCTCTGTGTGGCCGTCCTATGCCACGAGAAACTCCAATCAGGCTCCTATGTCCTCTGCCTTCGTGATTGAATGTCCGCTTCGTTTGAACAACGAACACAACAATCGAGGACGGCTTTGCAATGAAAAATACAGCTATACTGGAGCTGAAAAAAAGAAGAAAAAACGTGCTCAGGATGAGACTCGAGTACATGCATACTCTCCCGGCAGGTGAAACGCAAATTTTTGTGAAAAATGCGTGTCGCCGACTGACCGGTAATTTCGCCTGACGGCTTGGCACCAGATGTCTTCTAACAGGCGTAAGCGTCTTTTCCCCTTTCCATTTTTTCTTGAAGTAATGATTATTTCTTGAAGTAATGATTATTTCTTGAAGTAATGATTATTTCTTGAAGTAATGATTATTCGGACAATGTATACCCGTGTATTTCGATGGAACACACACCTACACCCCCCCCCCCCTCCCCACACACCTACACCCCCCCCCCCCCACACCTACACCCCCCCCCCCCCACACACCTACACCCCCCCACACACCTACACCCCCCCCCACACACACCTACACCCCCCCCCCCCCCACACACACCTACACCCCCCCCCCCCACACACACCTACCCCCCCCCCCACACACACCTACACCCCCCCCCCCCACACCTACACCCCCCCACACCTACACCCCCCCCCCCCTCCCCACACACCTACACCCCCCCCCCACACCTACACCCCCCCCACACACCTACACCCCCCCCCACACACACCTACACCCCCCCCCCCCCCCACACACACCTACACCCCCCCCCCCACACACACCTACCCCCCCCCCACACACACCTACACCCCCCCCCCCCCACACCTACACCCCCCCACACCTACACCCCCCCACACCTACACCCCCCCCCCCCCCCCACACACCTACACCTACACCCCCCCCCACACCTACACCCCCCCCCCCACACCTACACCCCCCCCCCCACACCTACACCCCCCCCCACACCTACCCCCCACACACCTACACCCCACACCTACCCCCACACACCTACACCCCCCCCACACCTACACCCCTACACCCCTCCCCTCACACACACACACACACCTACACACATACACCCCCCCCCCCCCACACACACCTACACCCCCCCCCCCCCCACCACACACACCTACACCTCCCCCCCCCCCCACCACACACACCTACACCCCCCCCCCCCAACACACACACACCTACACCCCCCCCCCCCCACACACACACCTACACCCCCCCCCCCCCACCACCACCACCACACACACCTACACCCCTCCCCTCACACACACACACACACCTACACCCCCCACCACACACACCTACACCCCCCCCTCCCCCACCTACCCCCTCCCACACCTACACCCCCCCCCTCCCCCACACACACACACCTACCCCCCCCCCCCCCCACCACACACCTACACCCCCCCCCCCACACACACCTACACCCCCCTCCCCCCACACCCCCCCCACACACACCCCCCCCCCCCCCCACACACACACGTACACCTCCCCCCTCCCCCCCCACACACACACCTACACCCCCTCCCCCACCTACCCCCTCCCACACCTACACCCCCCCCCCCTCCCCCACACACACATAGGTTACACATGCAGGCTGCGTGCGTGCACAGACACCAGGGCATATTTTACTTTGAATCTGCGACACATATCCGAAGGTGCTTCGCACCTCAGAAGAAATGCATAGCAAAAAGCGATGCGATACCATTTAAATTATTCCCTGGACACCTCCCCCCCCCCACACACACACACGTGCTCACCCCTCCCCCACACACGCACACAATGGCTTTCTCACCCGGTCAGTGATGGCTTCAAGGTTAGCTTGCTTGGCACTCATCTGCTGCACGAGGGATTCGAGGTGCTCGACTTTAGCAGCTACGTGGCTGGTTGGCTCCACCAACCTTCTGAGGAACTCCGGTCGGTCCTCACCCAGCTGCGAGAAGTATTGGTCAAGAGTTCCCACCAATTGACCGTGTGATGCATCTGCATTCTTGATGACAAAGTTGATGTCATTGTTTGACTCGGCTCTCGACTGAGCCAAGGAGTTCATGATCTGAACACACAATAGCAGTACATAATTTAAGTCACTATACGCACAAAGCAATAAAAATCACATGTTGGCCTCACTACAAAAGCTATATCTCACTACACCAATGGTAGTTAATTCTACACAAAGGCACACGATGAAAACCGTGGCGAATTCCGTGGTGACCCAGAGGTTCATGGCTGAACCAATCACCAGACAACGACAGTGGAATAGGACGCAGCGCTGGCATATCTAAGTGGAGTTAATTCTATGTAGTTATAAGGTCCTATTTCGCTTTCTAAATGCCTATTCTTTGTTGTCCTAACGCTCAGTGTCACTGCTCTCTGTCAAAAAGTTGTGCCGAGTGTGCAAATGAACAGGACTGCACTAAGATCAACAAGGCAGAGCTGGTATGTTTGCCCAACAGTTCTTAATGGCTTTGTGAACAGCATCATGCATGTCATAATCATGTGAAACTCTCCAAGCGTCCTGCAATTATGACTCGTATACGTCTCATGCGAGTCAATTAACTACAAAGCCAAGCAAACGGAAGTTAGGGGAACATTCAGTGCACATTCTAATTGGGTACTACACGTAAGCATGCATAATATACTGCGCTACTAGAATATGTATGGCTCCTATCTTAGCTTGGGATGTGTAGGGTGCTGGGTGTGAAGGGCGCTGACCAGTCTGCGAAGCCTTTGTTCTCCCCGTGCGCTGGTTGATCTGTAGTGTAATGGAATGACTCACCTGCCCAGTTCGCTCCTCGAGCAGCTGCGACACCGACTCCAAGCGACTCTCCAGCTTCTGAAACTGACCGACGACAAGGCCGATTAGGTGCTGCTGACTTTTCTCACCATCCCTCTTGTTTCTTTCGAGAATCTTCTCAATCCGCACAAAGCCATCGCCCTTGTCCTCCTCCAGAATAGCTGAGCACACAACACACACACACACACACACACACACACACACACACACACACACACACACACACACACACACACACACACACACACACACACACACACACACACACACACACACACACACACACACACACACACACACACACACACACACACACACACACACACACACACACACACACACACACACACACACACACACACACACACACACACACACACACACACACACACACACACACACACACACACACACACACACACACACACACACACACACACACACACACACACACACACACACACACACACACACACACACACACACACACACACACACACACACACACACACACACACACACACACACACACACACACACACACACACACACACACACACACACACACACACACACACACACACACACACACACACACACACACACACACACACACACACACACACACACACACACACACACACACACACACACACACACACACACACACACACACACACACACACACACACACACACACACACAGAAGAATTCAATTAGGATGTATAGTAAAACTTGTCAAGGCAACCACTCAGAAGGCGACCACCTGTCCTAGAAGACCACTACAGCCAGGACCAAGGGATGCCCTTTCCATTTTAGTGACCCTGGATAGGGAGACCACCTGGTAACAGAGACCACGCTTCGAAGGTCCCTCTAGTGGTCGTCTTAGACAGTTTCACTGTACTCTGAAAAACCATACTCTTTGTTCTGTATGGAGCACAAGTAAGTACTTTGATCAGTAAGAGGCACTACTTCAAAGTATGTTAGGATGAGAGGTGTACCTGGGATACTAAGTGCACAGTCCTGCTGAATATTGGGTACTAAGTGCCCAGTCCTGCTGACTATTGGGTATGTCTTCTCAGAGTTCTACTGTACATGCATGCACAGCCATCATCACGAGTCGTATTGGCTGATGATTGCTTTGGGAATGCAACAAACTTGTTTCACTGCGTCCACAATAGGTGAAAACACAACGATAGAAGATGGTGGCTACTTCATTGACCCCATAGCACCAGTAACTAGTATTATTTTATTCCAACCGAAGACGCATTGTGTCTTATCACGGTTTGACACAAACACATGATAATTATAGGAGTTTCTGAGAACAAATCAACACAATCACATTATAACCAATAGGCCCAACAGTCCCTAGTACAACAGGTTCTTCATCTGATCACTCAACCCTTGCAGAATTGACCGTGACTGAATAAGGTTGGCAAAAACGAACGACTTAAAGGGCATGGTACCTTGCAGCTGTTCAGAGTTGAAGCGTTCTGAATAGCATTGCTCCAAATTCAACCAATGCTCTGGCTGAAACCAACACGCAACAGCCAACACAAGACAGGAGAAGACAAGGCAACAGGACAAAAAGACAGGTGAAAATGAAGCGTGAATCAAGTCGAAAGATGCTGGCTGCACCCCCAATCTCTTCTATCTACATGGTTAGTGGCAGAGAGAAGCCGACTGAAGGGACAACAGGAACAGTAGCATGGTATTGTAGTTATCACATGTGACGAGGAAGCCGACTCTTCCATTCCTTGACAGCCTTGCATTCTTTAAATGATGACTACAGGAATGGGCATGGAAGGATAAGGAGAGGGATATTGTTTCTTTATGTCTCAATGATGGTTTCATGTACATTGTGTTTTACAGACGGCAGCACACACCGACACACACGGTGTACAGACGGCATACCTTTCCAGTGATGGGGAGTAAACACACACATACATGGTACATGGACAGCACACTTGATAGGGAGCCCAGATGGCGTGCAGACAGCTCACCCAGTGGGGAGTATAGACAACCTTGTTTTGGTGCCTGATAAGCCCATGGCTGCAATTCATACACAGAGGTACTTACCAGTACATATGTCCACAGTAACTTCTTCGACTCCAGGATGGGAAGAAGCTTGCGTCGATTGGTCTCCAGTGTGCGCAGAGCATCACGCTTGACCACAGCAAACTTGAAAACGACTTCGGCCAGAAACATTGTGCGCAGCACAAGAATAGCGATGATGAGAAAGGCCAAATACCAGATAACAGGGAAAGCTCTGGAACGATAAGAGAATAGAACGGAAGTTTGGAGCAGCAACAGGTGGATGCCATTCATGGATTCTTACTGCAAATGGATAGTTGATGTATAGGGCAGGTCTGCTGAAAGCAAGAAAATTCAGGATCCTTTTCCATCATTAGCTCACTTAAAAACCACCAGTTGTGACCGTCTGACGGAACTGACAGCCTCTACCACAGTTGGATGCAGTTTTTCCTCTTCATACATGTTGGGTCATAGCCTCAAAACTACGGTCCTTTCAATCTGTTTGTTTGCAACAAAGAATTGTGATACAGGGAAATCCGAACTTATTTCAAAAAGTACCTCCTAGCCAACATCCTAGATTTATTTGCCTGTAAAATGCATGGGATCACCATGGCAACATTGTCCGGATCATACAAAGAGAGTTAGACTGTCAGTACTCTGGTAGTAGTAGTACTCACTGATGGTAGTACTCACTGATGGTAGTACTCACTGATAGTAGTAGTACTCACTGATGGTAGTACTCACTGATAGTAGTACTCACTGATGGTAGTACTCACTGATGGTAGTACTCACTGATAGTAGTACTCACTGATAGTAGTACTCACTGATGGTAGTACTCACTGATGGTAGTACTCACTGATAGTAGTACTCACTGATAGTAGTACTCACTGATGGTAGTACTCACTGATGGTAGTACTCACTGATAGTAGTACTCACTGATAGTAGTACTCACTGATAGTAGTACTCACTGATGGTAGTACTCACTGATAGTAGTACTCACTGATGGTAGTACTCACCCAATTCTTCCAGAGTTACTGTAGTAGTTGACCAGACTTCTCCCCTCGACTAGGTCACGAAATGCAAAGAACATAACTTCAAAGTAGGACAGGAACTCCAGACGGGAAGAGTGATCGGTAACCGGAACGTAGGTACCTGAAAACAGAGCGAAGGCATTGTTCACAATCACCCAAAATCAATGCCGGGAATAGGTCCAAAATTATCTGACGATATTACACATTTTCCTCACTTTGATTAGGAGTAGCGAGCTAGAGCCGGTCAAATGAGGTCCTAGAAAATTAGTGCTGAGCGATCGGGATAAGAATCCCCGACCCCACGTGTTTTAAGATACTGATCATGGAAGTCACCGGTCTCTTCCTCTGCATACATGTCAATCAGAGTGACAGGACTGCCCATTTATAGACGTCATGTAAATGATGTCACGATAACGAATCAGCAGATTCACTTATAAGAGCTAAGTACCGTAGAATCCCGCGGATAAGGCCATGCCCGCGCGTAAGCCCAGGGTTTGTTGGAACATCACAAAGCTTCATCGTACAAGCCCATGGGCTTAGGTCATACCGAGAGTCCATAAATTATGGACTCTTGGCATACCATGTCATGCACATTAGTTTTTTTCGTACATTTCAGCACAATCATCAGTTGTTTTTGTTTGCACAGTGGTTTTCAGCAATGTACTTCTCACTTCCTTTCACTTCCTTGATACTTATCAATAGCACAACTTGGTGTCGGCGTATAAGCCCATGCCCGCGTATAAGCCCATGTTCTCGTATAAGCACACCGAAATGTCCTTGTGAAACAGATAAGCCCATGGGCTTATCCGCGGGATTCTACGCTATCCCAAAGTAGGTGATTGCAAGAGTACATAACCAAGAGTGTATAACTCCTATCTCGAGCTATGACCCATGGTAGAATATTTATTGCGTCATTCTTTGGCAGAAGTATGATCAGGGCGTATACCTTCCCACGCTTGTTTTTGTAGATACGGTGAGAGTGCATCAGGTTCAGGACACATCGATCTATCATCCGTTGTTCTGCTTCCACAACCGTAGCTGTGATGTACAAATTCTTTGTAGTTTGATCTCTGGACCTCTGGCTATGCATGGAATCAATGAGCCAGACAGCCACCAAATACTGACGTCATAAGAAAATTCCCCTTGGCTGCGGGATCGTTTTTCTTTCACATTTTGCATTTCGTACTCTTCCACATATATATCGTTGTTTATTGCTAGATTTCAGTATTGAGACGTATTTCCCTGATGAATGTCTGTAGAAAACTGGTTAGGAAATTATAAAATTACGAATTTTACTATCCATATTTTATTCTTGTAGCTTACTACGTCCAGTGTCCGCTTCACTGATTCTGCTGATTGCTATACTTGAATAAAGAAGCATTCTGACAAGGCCAGGAGGAGGAGCCCTCTTGTGAAGCAAGCCGAGTACCCGAAAACATTCCAACCATCCTTACCATTTCCGATGTCTTGAAGTGTCGTGTGCGCTCGCAAAGCAGGGTAGAACGTGCCGCTGAATATGAAGAGCACAACGGCTGCCACAACAGTGAACTTTGGCGGCACCGTCTTCATGACGCTGGTGATCACACTCATGTATACACCCAGTAATCTGACAGTGAACAGCAGCGGATAACAGAAAACAGCGGCCAGCTGTTGGCTGTTTCTAACATGAGTGTCTTGTCACACTGCCCATATCCTTCACAGCCTAGGCAAATCATTGGGTTGATCAAAGACCAAAGATTGAGAAGAAAAAGGGCATCACGCTCTGCTCGGAAGTTGTAGGATTAACCAAATCTGCTGCGAGTTGCACACCTTCTGAAACTTGTGGGCTGCCACAAGGCCCACATTGATGAAGCAAATTTGGGATCTTGGGTAATTCGTGACTGGCTGATATGATCCACCTTTCCCACTGGTTAAAAGAGTAGCACCTAATGCCTGATTATGGGGCGGTGGCTTTCCACAGGGTAGGTCACGATTTAGTTCTTAACCAAAAATCCAAAATACTTCCAAGTACATTCATTTTCATCTTTATCCATCAGGAACAACAGGTTTCCTGTATGCGAGTTTTACTTCAAAGCCGAATGTATTAAGGTTTCCAGTAGCAATGTAATTTCTGCTTCCTGCATTCTTCTAGCACAACGGATGCAGAGTTGTAGAGTGCATGTGCCAAACTCACTCGGATGCTGCCATTAGTTGCACAATCTTGAAGGCTGATGTGAAGTAGATTAATCCCAGCAGTATCCACTGTGCCTCGAAGTCCAGCACATGCAATGGTATGAACACCACTACGAAGACGACAAACAGGATGTCGGTTGCCCGATAGATGTCGAACTTGCTGACATACCGATATAGATTTGGGCTGACACAAAGATGCCCCCGAAGCATATGAAGTCATGAAGGAGCACGTGCAAAGAAACACACACACACACACACACACCACACACACACACACACACCCACACACACACACACCCACACACACACACACACACACACACACACAACCACACACGCACACACACATACACACACACACACACACACACACACACACACGCACATACAACACACAACAGACATACACACACACACAGACACAGACACACACGCACAAACAACAAGGTGTGCTCAGTGATAATGTAAGATAAAGTCTTTCAACTCTCACGTCTTCTTGAATACAATAGCTATAATTATCCGTAACTCAAAGTTTCATGCCACTGCAATCATCGGACGACTGATAAAAAACCTACTTACTATTAAGACTGATCATTATGAATAAGATCATGCGTGATACTTAGCGCTTGGATTGACATTTCTCTACGCGATTCACAAATGAAGGCCAATACCACACAGACGTTATGGATGATGCAATATCAGACATGACTGTGCCGGGTACTGTCCTTGCGCTGCAGCTGGGACTGGATGTAATGTTTTTTTTGTGGCGGCATTTTCACACTAGTTCGATTCTTTTGTTCAGGCTCTTCAGGTTGTTGGCATTGGTCAGATTAGTAAGATTCTTGATTCTTCCTCGGTTGCACCTTTTCGACTTGTTGGAATACGCCTGTGTCCTTGTGCAAACATGCCACGGAGCAGAGAATAGGATTCCACACATGATTAGAAAGTTCAGTCTTGTTCTGATACCGTTCGTGGCGAAAGCACATTGCATGGTTATTGTGCCTGTCCTTGAATTAAAACAGCAGGCAGGCATAGTGGGATGGTCTAAGACCATGATTGAGAAACAGAGGCTACCAGGTTCAAGTCCTGATTGGAAGCGGAAGGATTTTTTCCAGTCGTGCTGCCACCCACAGTTAATTGGGAACTCGTGGCCTGGCACGAGGAAAACATGGATGCAGTGAATGGGATTTTCGGTCTTTGACCACATGCTGGTGAGCTGATCTACTCACCTCTCACCGCTTTAGGAGCTGCATCTGCGCCTTGATCCTTGAAGGGTGGTGGAGTTCCTACGGATGCGGAAAACTCGGCCTCTAGTCGAGTCTCACGCGAACCGTGAAAAAATTGATTAAAAAAGAAAAAAAAGGCTTGATATCGGAGACAGAATGGAGTGCATGGCGAAAAAAAGGAGGCATTCATATCGCTAAAAGATCACAAAGAAACTTCCCGGATCGATTGATTGCCTTGCCGACTGATCAACCCAGCCAAGTCAGAAGTAGGAATAGTCAGTAAAAAGCTGCTAGACAACATCAACCGTAGAGTCAGGAACCAAATCGGAATTCAGTGGAAGAACACCGGAGGAGTCATCGGATGGTTCAACGGAATCCAACAAAAGGACAAGTGCACATTCACAGTATTCAATATAGTTGAATACTATCCTTCAATCTCGGAGCAGACACTGCGCAATGCACCGGATTTCGCCGAGCAGAAAGTGGAAGTAGGACAAACCGACAGAGACATCAATATTCACCCAAGGCAGTCCCTGCTGTTCGACGCAGACAGAGCATGGTCGAAAAGAGACGGTAACGGGCTATTCGACGTTACGATGGGATGTTATGATGGTACAGAGGTGTGCGAGCTAATTAACACTTTCGCGCTACACAAGCTGACGCAGGATTTGAACAAGGATGACATCGGCCTGTATCGTGACGACAGACTTCTAGTATTGTGCAACAACACCGGGAGTGAGACCGATCGCACTAGGAAAAGAATGATTCAAACATTTAACGAGTTGGGGCTGCACATTACTCCCAACATCGTAGAACAACTTCCCGCTACTATGCTGCTATAAGTCGCCGGGTGACAGACCTGTCACACGATGAGACATTTAATCTGGCCGCCCCTCTCTACAATGAGGCCCTCCATGCCAGTGGATATGAAGAGAAAGTTGAATATAAAAGCGGACGGAAAGAAGGGCGGAACAAGAAGACGAGAAACAATCACCGCAACATCACATGGTTCAACAAACAACGTACAAACAAATGTGGCCGGAATATTCTTACATCTTATTGATAAACATTTCCCAAAAGGCTTACCACTCAGTTAAGTATTCAACAGGAACACAGTCAAGGTCGGTTATAGCAGCATGCAAAACGTACGAAGCATTATCGATGCCAATCACAAACGAGTTCTTACAGCGACTACAAACCAGCCACAACCCCCCTGCCAAGACATGTAACTGAAGTAACGCCGCACAGTGCCCCCTTGATGGTGATTACCTGTCGAGATCAATAGTGTACCAAGGAACAATAAATGACGACAGGGAGTACACCGGACTCACCGAGCCTCCCTTCAAGGACCGGCACAATAACATACAATGAGCTTCCGCTACGAACAGTATCAGAACAAGACGGAACTGTCAAATCATGTGTGGAACCTGAGGCATGCGGGGACGCCATTCTCTGTTCGGTAGCATGTTCACACAAGGACACGGGCGTATTCTAACAAGTCGAAAAGGTGCAGCCTATGCAGAATCGAGAAGCTTACTATACTGAACAATGCCAACAACACGAAAAGCCTGAACAA
Organism: Sycon ciliatum; assembly: GCF_964019385.1. Taxonomy (NCBI): domain Eukaryota; kingdom Metazoa; phylum Porifera; class Calcarea; order Leucosolenida; family Sycettidae; genus Sycon; species Sycon ciliatum. The sequence goes on from NC_088647.1 coordinate 7,341,883, forward strand.
AAGAAGCGAACTAGTGTCAAAATTCCACCACGAAATCAAATATTACATAAAAAACGTCACACCTAGCGCGACATAGAACAAGAAGCAGCCCGTCCCAGCTGCCGCGCAAGGACAGTACCCGGCACAGTCATGCCTGGTTTGGCATACAAGTAACATGTACTTTAGTGCTAACATTATCCCATTACCTATCCCTCACATCATCCATAACGTCTGTGTGATACTGGCCTTCATTCGTGTAGCGCGTAGAGTAATGAAAATCTAAGCGCCAAGTATCACGCATGATCTTATTCATAATAAATCTTTAAAAAAAAATTATTATCATTTTTTTCCAATGCAGTGGCATGAAAATTTGATTTACGACAAATCCAAATTGGACCTATTTTCTCTTTTTTCGTGTGAAGCGCTCTGCACTTTGTGCATTGAGCACTTTGCCGGCAAATACCAAAATTACGCCTTCGTAATTAATGAACCAGATATTGCATACACATACCTGCGCCACACGCGTACGAACTCTCGTATCAACAGCATCAGTGCGCGGAGAGCAACAAGGGCTTGGCACACCAGTCGTATATAATCCACGGCGCTCGAGAACGTCCTCGGCTCAAGTGCCTCGGGGGCAGTGATGGTCACGAACGTTATCGGGACCAGGGAGAGAATAGTGAGCACAATTGTGCACCTGCATGTAGCAAACAATACAGAAAAAAAGAGTTTGGACTGCTGTAACTCCCCATACCAGTCAGTAGTCCATGTGCCTATCGGTGAGTTGTAGATCTTGTAAAAAAAAAGAAGAAAAAAGAAAAAAAGTGGTAGCATCTCGCTACAGTCAGACCTCGCTTATCCGGTCCTCTTTTATCCGGATCCCTCGCCATTCGGAAGAAAATCGTTGGTTACCGATTTACAGCATATGCCATGCATACATACAGTATGTGTGTGTTCGACCATCCGGTTCCCTCGCCTATCCGGATATTTTTGTGGAAAACGGATGTGTGCGGTTAAGCGAGGTCTGCCAGTACGAGATGATAGTACTACACTGTACACAAGTTATGCTCTGGGACTGTGTGTATGAACACATCACAAGTCATGCTCTGGGACTGTGAGTATGAACACATCATGAAATGGTTCAATAGTACACAGTGTCTATCAGCAGATTAAGGAGCTTTTTTCGGGAATTAGAATCTTTGGCAGGCTCCTCTGGACTCGAGAACTGCACCCAGAGTTGTATTCTGGGTATGTGAATGAAGCGGAGTTGTACAGATGTGATGGGCACCCAAGGCTCCTTGACTCTAAGGATGCAGAAAGTGTATCCATGGCCCATTCACACTTACGCCCACAGTGCACAATATTAGCTGCAGAGAGCATAGCCGACTTACTTCATCAAAAAATCTCCGTAAGCATGCCACTTATTGTTTAGAAGCAGTCGCACCAGACGATGCCCGTGATATGCCTGTAAGAGCACAGCATTTTAACAAGGCAATGAAGAACGACATACCGGTCACGACAATATCGGCAAACACCAGCACAAGGGGGGGGGGGGGGCTGTTTTTTATGCAACGACTTCGGTAGAAGCTGCATCTTTTGGTAGATGCATTTGTTTGGCAAACCCTTAATGGGAGATTCAACTTTCCACTACTGGTTCCACCAGGCCCGAGGCAGGTAGAAGTCATTAGAGGTTGGTAGAGGTAAGGTATTTCCACATCTCTAATTGCGTGACAACGAGAGTTTGTTTCCACAAATTGAACTCCTTTCGCATGCAGAAACAACAAGCATCAATTGCTGAGCTCTGCAAGCCAGAAAATTCTTCCGCAATATTGACGCCTCTTAGAATGAGCTGGTCCCGCCAACTACCTTGTGGCTACTCTAGGACAGGTCACATCTCCAGATAGTCCCACTGGCTTTTGAAAGCCTGATTTTGGCCAAATCAATGCTTTAAAACCCACAAGTAAAATTTAGGTTTCAGACTTGATTTTCAATACTGTTTGCAATGGAATACCTGTTTTAATAAGGTGAAGTATGGCTCCTCAGCAGGGTCTCTACAAAAATTCCACTTATATGGTATTCCTTGTATCATATTCTTACATGTGATAAATCAGGATTGGAAAGAATGTGATCGAACAGCGACTTGAACACACCGCAGTATGACAGCGGGGCATTCAGTAAGGCGTAGTGGGCTTCAAACGCAATGTCGCCACCCTCATCTGTCACTTGGTCGATCTGTCGGTCCAAAACCACCTGAACTGTCGGCTACACGCACGCATACACACACATGCGTCAGAACACATGCGCACACAAAAAGACAGACATACATACACTTAAATGTCTGTATGTCCTAGTTTAGGCTATCAGACAAGCCAGTCAGCGTGCAGACTTGATGAGAAATCCAACTAAAAAGCCAACTTATCCGGGTCGCGGCGTGCCACTTTATTACGCGGAATATTTACCCCAACAGGACTTCCCTGTGAGCCGAAAAGAGTTCCCATTGAACCCAGGGCATGAGTGAGTACTTTGGTCTTACTCCAGAGTTGCTCTGCCGGACCATGTTGTGGAATATCTCCAGCCCTTTCTCTTCCAGTAGCTGTCGCTGAAGACTGTAAACAAAAACACATACGTGAACAATGTCAGAATAAAACAAAGTCAAAGTAGAAAGCTTTGCTGTAGTGACGCGCATTTAAGCACATGTGCCTATACCCGGGCATTAGCGCACCCTCACAAATAACTGCATGGGCTTATAAGTGAACCTAAATGCAGTCCATTCCCCGACACACACACACACCACAAAAATACCATGTTCACATAGTTCAATGTGTATTGCGATATCGTACTATGCGCATAATTATTCAAGGTATCGGTACACTAGCAACTCAAGCGCATGCGCCTATGTGTGAGACAAAACGACCCGCATAGCAAATAACGCAAAGACTCACTGGGCCTTTATGTGCGTCACTACGGTAAGTGATAATGGTAGGGGTACTCTGGTAAATTTCAGGCCCTGGTTTTCACCTTGGTCTCCAGAGTGAATTTTGTTACTAGGAGGACGTTCGCCGCCGGTCGTTGCATCTGCTCCCTTACTTGGCCTTAGCAGACCAGACAAAACAGAACTCATGGCCCGCTGATTGAGCAATACGAGTACACATAATTCCGGTGGTAATTGAAGCATCGGAAGGAAGTGCAGTTATGGGAATATAGCGTTTCAAATTTCAATACAATCATGTGTGCTGAGCCATACGAGTAACTGGTGAGGAAGTCCATAACCACCTTCGCCACTTCAGGACAGTTGGTAACTAGAGCGCGCTGAAGTGGTGTAAATCCACTTGCATCCTTTACCTGCGGAGCAGTGACAAAACAAAATGCAAACGGTTTGAACGGGTTGGGTTACTTTAAACAGGATGGTTTGTGGTACCTTTGATGGTTTGTGGTACCTTTACCGGGCAAATCAATATCACCTTTAAATATCTGAAGAAGAATTCGGTTCCACGACAAATTACACCAGTGGAAAAGGAAATCTTACGAAAAAGAGAACCGACTTGTTGGTTCAAGATAAAAGCAAAATGTAACTATAAACACAAATTCACACACCAAGTACAGAAGCCACTGTGCATTTTGAAGAGGCCATCTGTGCCATTACACTTCAAAGTAGTTTTAATTGCGATAGAGCAGCAACAATCAAGTCCATATATCTAGCATTTTGGACGGTCCAGCCAGTGATTGAAATAGTACCTAGTAAAAGACCGCGAGAGGTGCCAGCTACATAGTGAAACCATTAAAAAATATCACAGTTTGTGTCAGACTCGGCTAGAGGCCGAGTTTTCCGCATCCGTGGAACACCACCACCCTTCAAGGATCAATGAAACCATAAACACAGAGAATGATACAACAGTGGGACTACAGTACTTCGGTGCTGTTCGGTGAATTCCGATCGTGTGAGTCAAGTTCGCGCCCTCCACCTGTTCACAACCCAGTGGTCACAGGTCTAGGGCTGCACAGCGCCCGGCGTGGCATTAGGTCCATTGCTCAGATTTCAATGAGCATCACTGTACAATGTTAAAACAGTGATAACGTTCACACATACTTCTTCTGTACCCACAGTTCAGGTTTCAACTGGGCAATATACATCTTTTCCAACCCCGCCAGGTGAGATTTGACAATGACGACAAAGACAACGAGATGGATCCGGTATTATACCGACACCTAAAATCGTCACCAGCTTGCTCGAGTGCAGTCTGCACATACAACACCCGCTCACTCTTAAACATCTAAGTAGGTGCGCAACAAATCGTATCCGGCTGTGTTGGAGGCGGTGTACATTGCCAAGCTGAAAAACCTAGCTTCCCTAATTCTTCCTGCTTGATTAGAAAGATTTCACACTATCATCAATCAAACTCACTCACCTCCAGAGCATGGTTATCTATCCCTATAAGAGTTTGTATAGTTTCCAGCTTCTTGAGGCAGATAGCACGATGTATGGCTGTTCCACCATCAGGATGCGCGTGTAACAGATTAGCACCATGCAACTTCACCAGGGCTTTGGCCGTCACTGCTAGCTGAGAAAGAGAATACACAATTACAGCATGTAAACACACACACACACACCACAAACACACACATACACAAACACACACATACACAAACACACACATACACACATACACACACACACCACAAACACACACATACACACGCACACACATAACACAAACACACACAAACACACACACACACGCACACACACACACACACACACACACACACACACACACACACACACACACACACACACACGTGCATTCACCCCTCCCCCACACATACAAACAAACTTCTGAAGCGAGAAAGGGACCAATACTCCCCATGTATTACAATGGCTATCGTTGTTGGCTATCGTTGTTGGCTATCGTTCTGATGCCTACGGCTGCTATAAGCACTTTATCGGAAAATCAACTTTCTGCACGTGTGCCATTCATTACCAGTGCACAGTCCTGCATAATACATAAATTCCCACTGATAGCGTATCAAGCAATTTCACAAGGTCCGAGATATTGCTGTGATTTAAAACTTCAATCCCCAAAAAGGGCCAAAGTTAGCAAACCATGCTGGTCCTCATTGGACGCTGGGATTTCTTGGAAAAGCTACCGGACCTAATAATCAATCACCAGGCAATAGTTTGATTGGTTATTACCATGCCACTGAGTTACAAGAAAAGAAGGCCTACTTTCCTCTGTGTGCCTCTTGTGTCATTCTTTATTTCTTATGTTTTAAAAACGTTTCCTGTGACTTTGAATGAGATTAACGTGCTGGCTGTGGTGTCATCATTAAGCTTGAAGAACCGCAAGGCCATTGCAAAGTCAAATGTGTACAATAGATTCATTGGTCACGTTGCGACTGTAGCGGAGGAACTTGGCAAACTATTGCAGCAAACAGGTGGGAGCCCAATGAATAGGCTGAGGCCAATTGCCGCAAGAAGAGTCTCCAGCGATTCCTTCGAAGATACAATTAAACACGGCAGAAAAGTTATACTCGTACTTATAAAAGGTTGGGCAGGTTGCATCAAAGACGCCACAAATTGCCATGAGAAGAGTCTCTAGAGACTCCTCCAAAATAAAAATAAACACACTGTTCAGAGTGAGATCTGAGAAAGGTTGGGCAGGCTGCATCAGGTGGCAAAGGGGAACCAACTGCACAAGATTGCACATCCCTCAATGCCACAGCAGAGCCACCCAACCCCCCCCCCCTCCACCCACCCACCCACACTCGTTACCAAATAGTTGAAGTGTTGTCAACACACTTTTCGACAAAAACAAAAATAAATTAAAAATTATCACGGCAAGCATAGCAGGGTAATATTTCACAGTCTACCGTACAGGAGAATACCAATTCACATTCATATGCAAGACAGAGTTCCGACCTTGGTATCCTCCATCAGGTCGCTGGCCATGAAGATTTGCAACATCAGCTCATCTGGTTGAGCTCTTGGAATGGTCTCGGTGGTGAACGTGAGAGCAACGTTCGCTATAATGGCACCCATTGCCGACATGTCATCAAGAATGTCACCCTCGTCTGGAAGAGCTCTCTGCTCGTTCAGAAAGGACTGTACCTGTACATGACCAAGCAAAGGGAGAAGCCGCATTACGGAATTGATACCATGATCAAAGCTTTTGGAAGAATTCATACCTTACTTCCCAGATCATAGGCCACTCACGACTATGAGTCACATAGTCACATGAACACAACGCCAAAATCTGTTCTTCTGAGGTCGAGGTATGAATCGAATGCATGCACTTCATTTTTATCCTTTTTATCGATGTCTCGAATATATTTTTAGGACTGATGAGTTTGCTCCTACACTGGAGCTCGCACTTCCGCCAACTTGACTTGACACTTGACTGACTGACAACTGCCATCCAGAGCACAAGAGAAATCCATCGAACCTTCGACTCGGCAAACCTGCAAGAAAGCATCACTCCCTGCTCAATACACAGTGTTTCGGGAAATTCACCCCTCATCAGTTGAGCTTGAGTAGGCCGAGGAAGATTGTGCCTGAAGAGCACCACTTATATAGTGCTCTCAAGGCATAAACATCACCAGGAATTCAAACTTACAGAGACGCTCCGTTTCCAGCGCAACAAACACCTCATGAAAACCAGACAGCAGCGTGAGTCAGTGTCGCTCCTGGACGGTGAGAACAGAAGTAGAGGACCCTGGGTCATTCACAACGCTGTCACCTGCAAACCAGCTAGTCGCCAGCCCGTGCTGGGCACAACAGTACGAAATAGTGTCCAGGAGTGACACTGACTCACGCTGCTGTCTGGTACTCACGAGGTGTTTGTTACGCTGGAAACGGAGCGTCTCTGTAAGTTTGTATCCCTGGTGATGTTTGTGCCTGTCATTGTACTGGTGGCTTCAGGATCAGAATCACAGCACTTGTTGCCGTTTCTGTTGAGTCGTGATAGTTTACACATAGTAATTAGGCTCTGTGTTTCTTTTCCTTTTCATTTATGCTGGATAACGTAAATGCTCCAGGAGTGAAAAGTAGTGCCCTCTCTTTAATAGTGCTCTCTCTCCCTCTCTCTTGAATAGTGCTCCACCTGTGATGGACAAAATAGTGCCCCAGGGGAACTAATCGCGCGAGTACGGTTTCATTTACTATCCAGACTTGCATGCACGACTGGTAAATGCGTTTCAGGTGCCAGTGGGTTTTGGATCATTGTCTACTGATGAGGATTATCTTGTGACCGATGTCGTACTAACGAGTGTAGACCTGTGCTTACCTGTGCACGAAACATGCTAGGGATATCACCTTCCAGCCTCTCTGCCGCTAGGCATTCTTTCCACAGACCAAGTACATGAACTGTGTCATGTGACATGCCACTCTCTCTTCTGGGAAACACGGGAACTTCTGGGATAACACCATCTGAAACATATACAAACACGCATTCACACACATGTACGCGTGCACGTGCACACATACGCACATTGGCACACCTTTATTGACCTTTCGTCGAACGCTAATTGCCAAAAAAGCCAATCCACACACATGCATGCCCGATCGCTTTTTACCAATCAGATGTCGTTGCAGGTGAAGCGTAGGCTCAGTAAATCCAGAAAATCCAGATTTCTACAGTTAAGCAGAGCGGCTACTCACTTTGGTCTGAAATGCAGAGGAAAGAGGTAACTGCCACTATGTGCAAGGCTACTCGACAAGCTAACAGTGAGATGCCATGGCCGAATCACTGCTGCCTAGAACAAACGAGTTATCACTGGAAGCTGCAATATCACGGACTGCAGCCCACTGCGTGTTCAAGTTGTTGGATAGACCTGCCACTACTTCGTACTCCACTGCCAGTCCTGTGCCACCTGGAAGGAGGCACTCGCCAGTAGAGGTTGGCAGCTCCCAACTTTAGCTCGCAGTATGTTGTCGCATAGTTCTGCCACTGCTTTGCACTCCGTTGCCAGCTCACTGCTCCCAGAGGCAAGTTCGTCAATAGCGACCGCCAGCTTCTCAACCCCAGCCCATAGTACGTTGTCTCACTGGGCTGCCACTACGTCACAGGTCACAACACCACGTCACAAGTCACAACCTGCACTGTCCCATGTGCCTACTACTCTCTCTCCAGCAGTGTTCACCGTCAGTAGATGATGACTCATTTCTCGTTGGCTGACGTAGGAAAGAAATGAGAAATGTAGTTTTTTTTGCATGACGGTACATTTGCTGCTCGCAAATGCGAGATAGTAGGAGCATGCGCTCTAGCTGCGGCATACTTTTTCTCTTGCTTTGCAAGTGTAGTATTCTTGCTGTTGCTGCTGTCCCCCGCAGAGGCTGTTTGTTGTTGCTGTGTGTGTGTGTGTGTGTGTGTATGTGGGTGTGCATGTGAGGGAGGTGTGTTAGGGGTGGGAGCAAGTATGGTGTGGCTGCACACAGGAGTGAGAAAGAGTAAAAAAGAATTCACACCATCTAGTTGGAGGTGATCATTGCATCCGGAACACCTGTTGTTGATGTGAGAAACGACTGCATCACATGGCGAGATTCTAAAGGAAGTTGGTGGAAGGTGCAATTCATGCTTTTTGGCTTCTTAGTAGGTGTTTTCTTTTACTTCCGAGCTGAGATCCACCCACACAACACGCACCTACGCCAATATCTGCACTATCAATGGCTAGCAGCTTCTGTCTGTACAATTCATATACATCAGTATCTGCACACACTTGAGAGGGACGAAAAGCGTTTCTTCTGTTACTCTGAGTTTCACGGTTTTAACCGATCATCAGACAGCAACCGTGAAACTCAGAGTTACAGCAGAAACGCTTTTCGTCCCTCTCAAGTGTGTGTACTAGGCTCTGCACCTTGGTGTATTGAGCACTCTCACGAGCAACCACAACTCCCTCCGAGTTTACATCAGTATCTGTACACGTCTTGTCATGAAGTGTGTTCACAGCAGTGTGATAACGCACCTTTACCCAAGCATAAATGCAGTAGGGAAAGGAACGTATTGAATGAAAAACATGCACACGAATTCTACAAGTAATTATCTGCATGTATTTTTAAATAGACAGGTGTCTAAAATCCCAAAGCTCAGCTCCTATAGAGTAATACAACTGCCTGACGAGTTTTATTTTTCAATCGCGAGGTTCTCAGTATCTGCAAAGAAAGACTTAGTTGTGTCATTGCCATGTGAGAATATTATTTTTACCATTGCATTTTCAAAGGATCGGTCGGGAAAGTGAAAGGCCGGAAAAGAGAAAAATGACAACCCCACCAGAACTCAAACCCGGGACCTTGCTTGTGTCATGAGCAATGCTCTAACCATCTGAGCTATGGGACCAGGGCGAACCTGGCAGGCGCTGACAAGTTTTTCACTCCAAGGGCAGCTCACAACACGTGCCACCTACACTGATGGCACTTTTTTTTCCTCTGGGGAGGGAAAAGATCCAAGTGCCATCAGTATAATTATGTGCCACGCTTGCATTTTGAGTGAAAAACTTGTCAGCGCCTTCTGGGTTCAGCCTGGTCCCATAGCTCAGATGGTTTGAGCATTGCTCGTGACAAGCAAGGTCCCGGGTTAGGGGAGTTCTGGGGGGGGGGGGGCATAGTTCTCTTTTCAGGCAGTTCACTTCCCCGACTGAACCTTTGAATTTGACGTTCTCCCAGTCCTTTCAAAAACTGTATTTTCAGTACCAATAAGAGTCCTCCGGCTCGGTAGAGTGCTCAATATTCATTCGAATAGAGCTCAGATCACACACAGACTCAGAGCCACACACATCATCGTTGTAAGTGGTAACTAATAGTGTCGTCACGGGTTTGAAATCGTGAACGAACTGCCTCTACGCTCCTCACCACGCCACACAACAGAGAGCCAGTACAAATTGTTAGAGAGCTTTTCTTCTACTTCATTTCAGTAGGCGACTGGGGAACTCATAAAGAAGAACCAACACTGACAACGAACGCCTGACAACGAACGTCTGACTCTGACAACGAATGTCTGACGACTGACGACGACCGTCGGACAACTGACCACGAACGTCGGACAACTGACCACGAACGTCGGACAACTGACCACGAACGTCGGACAACTGACAACTCACGACTGACATGGCAAAAGGAAAACATGATATCATAAATTGGTGCCCTCGTCAGCACAAAAGGTGGTGTACTCAGCACAAAAAGGTGCACGTGTCAACAACAAAGCAGCGCAGCAGCATGTACGGATCGGCAACAAAGCAGCATGTACGGATCGGCAATAAAGCAGCATGTACGGGTCAGCAGCACAGAGACACAAATACAACAGCAGCTACGACGAAGAGACAACACGTGCAGCCACATGTACACACAGAGACACAAATACAGCAGCAGCTACGACGAAGAGATAACACGTGCAGGCGCAGGTACAACAATAGTGTCATGCCCATAGGCAATTATCAGGCCACAGATCTGTGGTCTGATTGCCTATGGGCATGACACTATCAGAGAGATTAAGCTACACATTAATTTTGACGTGACGCGAAAGTTCAGCTCGCGTTATTTGGCTCCGCACACATAGGAAAACAACGCGAGTGACCTGCAGCTCACTTCAAAATTCGGACTTTTACGCCAAATTTGATGTGAATAACGTGGTGCTCAACATCTCTATTAGTTACAGCCGCATGATGGGTGGTGGTCTGTGGCTTGTGTGTATTTTCAGTACATATTTACAGAAATACCTATCGCCGGCACCACAATGTAAATGTACATCAATGAATCTGTATATCAAGCCGTACAGTCAAGTGTCGCGTCAGTGGACGGAAAAGCGCGAGCTCCGGTGTAGGGAGCATCAGGCTTTGCTATAACGCTGTTTTAGGTTTTATCATCTGGAAAGCTATGGAATGAGAATGCGTCGTCCCCAGGTGTTACGCTGTTGGGAGATCACTGGGGAGACAGCAGCTATAGACGAAGACATGGAACTGTACTCGTACAGGATACAGAGCCACGCAAAACCACAGCACGCTGTCAAAAACACAGCCAACCTACCAAAACATCAAACCAGCTTCTTTTCCAACTCAAATTCTGTCAAGTACAAGTACACCCACACGGTTTTGAAAACGACCGTTACACGATGATGTAATAATCGTGAAACTCGCAAAAGGCCTATTAGAATTATCCAGCCCCTCGTGGCTAGAGCAAAGCTGAACTAGCAACATCCAGGGCATTCCGCATACGGGACACGGTGGGACAAAGCACGAACCTTTCCAAGGTGTTAGGATATAGTTATCCGGTGTCGTCTTCACGCCTGGCCATGCGCTAGGCTCTACCTGAATGTCGACGTCAACGGCGGTCATATCAGTCAGCCTCTCTTCAGCGTAGCGCCCCACGCCTGTAACAGATACAGATACACTTTAGATATCAGGGTTCTAGCCAGGTAAAAATAGTAGCCGGGGGCGGGCATGGGAAACAGGTTATAGGCGATTCACACGACAGGCAATTGCACGTTTTACAGGGAGTGATATAAGAGAAAAGTGACTGTGTGGATCCAGACGGCTCCACTCGACGACAGGCACGTTTGCACTTTTGAATGCTTCACCCACCAGTAGCCATGGGTGTTTCAAATTTCCAACACGCATACTACAATTATCATGTTGAAAAGTGCCGCGTAAAAAATCAAGTCTTGTTTCGCGCTTTTTGGTGTAAAATGTACTCGTGCACGCCACGATTACCGTGAAAGTGGGCCCCCAGCTCGCTTGCACTTTTAAGCCACTTTTATCGTTCACAGGTAAAATACCATAGCAACATTCGGGTGCACAAAGTCATGGTTTTGCCTGTCGTGTGAATCGCCTATTACCCCGTATCCCATTTTACACTTTCCAATACTGTCTGGCCACGCTAAACGCAACGTATGGGGCGAATCCCCGACTTCGCCTCAGACAAACGTGCCTTTATGAACCATCTAATAGTGACTTTCGACTGCATTTTCGTTGAATTGCATGAAAAAACACGAAAATCCGAAAATGAGTAGGGAGGCGACACTTTTACACAGGGCGGGGGCGCAAACAGAGTAGGGGGTGATGCCCCCCCCCCCCCTGGCTAGAACCCTAGGCCTAGATATAATACACTATAAGTCCAAAGGGGGGGGGGGGGGAGATACAAACACATTGAAACTTCAATATTACGTTTTCTAATCGCTACATCTGTACTTTATAGTTATAACCGGTTCAACCTAGGTACTAGCTGAGGTACATGTGAAGTGACTGGTATTGCGTAATTTAGAGTCCTCAGAAAATGGTACTGTATGCCAGTGGAGAGGTTGCGCACAACGAAAATTCGTAAGATTTCGACCGTCCGGGTTAGAGTAAGGAAAGTTTCTACGAAGATCCATCCAAACGCGACCGAAACAGAGATCTACGAAAATATTTTTCGTAAAATGCAGAACTAAAATACTGATATTTTACAACTCCCTACATGTATCTTCACTCTCCGCGCATGCGCCGTGTCGACCTACTACGAAAAAGTTCACACTTCGGGCGCAACTTCACGGTTTACGAATATTCGTTAGCTTAAAATTAATTCGTTGAAAATATTCGTTCCGGCGCTACGAATTTTCGTTGTGCGCAACCTCTCTGGAACTTAGTCGTTATGTGCGAAGTAGGTTTTAGTTTCACTGCACTTGTAACCATGGTAACTACTAGTACTACCGTAGAATACCGCGGATAAGCCCACCCGCGTATAAGCCCATGCCCGCACATAAGCCCAGGGTTTGTTCGAACATCACACAGCTTCATCGTACAAGCCCATGGGCCTAGGTCATACCGGGAGTCCATAAATTATGGACTCTTGGCCATACCATGTACATGTACATGTACGTAGTACATGCACATTATAGTTTTTTTGGTACATTTCAGCACAATCATCGGTTGTTTTTGTTTGCACAGTGGTTTTCAGCAATGTCCTTCACACTTCCTTGATACTTTTCAATAGCACAACTTGGTGTCGGCGTATAAGCCCATGCCCGCGTATAAGCCCATGTTCTCGTATAAGCCCACCGAAATGTCCTTGTGAAACAGATAAGCCCATGGGCTTATCCGCGGGATTCTACGGTACCAGCCGGCCTAGCCGGGGACGGGGTTGAAAAAACCCTTGAATACAGTAAAAGTAGAAACTCAGTTCGTGAAGACGAATAAAAATTTAAATGCTTGCAAGCAGCGAAGGAAGCTACTGCTGGTACTTGACGTGACAGAACTAGAAGAAGGGTGAGCACGGGAGCATTGCAGAAGCTCTGAAACCAGCACAAGAGATTTCTAACAGGAGCGTAAGCATGGCAGTGCAATACAGACTCAGTGCACAAGACAGCAGTTTCGACGAGCGGTACGCGGTGAGAACTACTCGAAGACCTACGCCATTGTACATTATACTCACCGACTTTAGCCAGTTTCGGTGCGTCGACACGCTGCATCTCCTGGTTCAGCGGTGTGTTCCACCACTCAATGTCGCGTTGAGCCATCTTTGCGGCTGTTCAGCTTCGCCATCTTCACTGGGGTTGTGCAGAGACGTCACGACATGGAAGCAAGCTATCTGCAAGGAGACGCCCGCAGACTTGCAAAAGATTTGTACTGCCGGGACGAGTGCAGTGCTGCAGTACAAATCGCTGACACAGTGGCAGCCCATCCGTTCTCATGGTTCTTGTTCGGAGGACTGATACTACTATCTAGTGATAGCTGAGCTCGGGAAGCGAGGAACAGACTGATGGTGAGAAGAAGCGCAGAAAGTGCTATGCCCGCGCCCACGTCAGATGTGAGATCACCAAGTCAGTGAGCGCATGAGCAACCGCTCACGTCGCTCAGACGTAGCTACGTAGATTTATGGTACAGACTACAGTAGATCTACTATATACTACTGACTGTACTATGCACAGGGTCTACCCGGACCGGGCCAGATTGCCCCATGACGCGACGGTCGAAAGCCTAGTAGATCTACACATGCAGTGCTGCCAAATAATTTTTGCCCAAAATCGGACACCCTTCACTGTAATTGTAAAGGCTGGCCACATGTTGCCAAGTTTTCTCCTCGGCATTTTTTTTACAGAGAATTCAAAATATCGCTAAAACACCATGAAAATTCGCTTCGTTACCATGGTAACCCCGGAGTTGTCATGAATTTGGTAATGATGAGTGTGGTCGCACACTGACTCTGTACACACTGTCAGCGTAGAGTCTACATGCCATCCAGCCTGATCCAGGCATGTTACTTTGCACTTCCACAGCCAAGTGCTAGCCTTTTTAGAAGCAAATATACAGTGATTTGTGCCTTCAGTTGCGCTGAAAAGTGAAAGTACAGGACTTCTCGCACAGCGATAAGCCACACTCGCTACACACCAAACAACAGCACATTTGTATTGCGGTTAGGAGGGCCAGAAGTGTGACACCACGTTCTTTTACATGGAAGGATGCGGAATTGTAGAATAGCGGAAGAAGGGACAGAGCACATGGATATTCTGTGAAAGCAACGCAATGGCAGCAACTGAGAGAGCAATGACCGAAAACCAGAAGCACCACTTGGGACCGTCAGATTAATTCGTCTGGGCCGAGCCAGCCGGGAAAAAACCCTCGCGCCGACGGACGCATTATTTTTTTTGAGGGAAAAAACCGGGTGTAAAACCCCAAGTGGCTAATCTGACAAGTACAAAAAGCAGGGAGGGAGGGTGGGTACCTCAAGACGACTGGCCAGTCGTGCTCATGCGCAGCGGTTTAGAGAACATGTGAAGATGTACGAGTAAAAAGAAATTGATCAGATGACTGCTCACTTGTGAGAAAAAAACACGAGAAAAAACCGCTGTGACGAGAAAATACTTCTCGCCTCTGTCGCTGCGCTCTGCCGTCGAGAAGATACCATTCTGCATAGGGAAGTAATGATCTCCGACATTTTGGCTGCTTTTCGGACGTTTCCCTTTTCGGATAGGTTTTCGGAAGAGCCTTCAAAAATCGGACACTGTCCGAAAAATCGGACGGTTTGGCAGCACTGCACATGGTACAGGCAGTGCCAGTAGATCTACAGCCTACAGGGCTTCACGAGTCAGTGAGTCCTTGTATGTACTATCAAGAGTACATAACCCCTATACTCTTGGTAGATCTACGTTTTGAGTACTATGTACGGGTCACGGTGTCCCCCGCCTTGTTACATGCTGTAAACAGTGTAAACTAACAACAGGTAGATCTACCACAACTTGGCACAAGGCACCAGGGCGTTCTTGACTCCTTTGTTACAACCAGGTCCAGGGAGTTGTAAAAATACCATTGCGCACCAGTCCAGAGAGTCGTGAAAATTATTAGCTTTCCCGACTTCCTGCCCTGTACTGTAGAGTGTTGTACTTGTAGTACTGGTCTGGTCACAAGTGAAGTGACACAACTACAGGACAAAATGCATGGCAGATTGCACATTGTGTCGAAAGTGCTCCCGACTACAACCCGCTTGGCAGAGTCCCAGACTGCCAGTCTTGGGACCATAATGAACCGTGTGGGCATGGGGTCTTGGTCTAACCTGGTTCGGACCCTCTGTTTTCCAGGGAGAGGGAAACATTTTATTTGTACTGGAGCTTTGGTAATGAGTTTGCTCACACACTGGAGCTCTGGAGCTTTGGTGTCTGTTGTTAGTATAACGCAACAAGTCTACAACTAAAATGATCAACGACTTGGAGGACACTAGACAGGATAGACGCCCGAAATCACTGTAGGTATGCACCATGTATGCCAGGCTGTGACTTCATCACTTCTGTCCAATGTCCACTCAGCCAACACTGGCAAACAGTCCCACAATGAAGATACATTGTATTTGCAGACAAGCAGACTTGAATACAGAGATCACCTAAATTGATCTCAAAACCTGTGCACTTGGCTGAAAACTATTTTAATTGTTATTAAAATTAAAATATAATTATACATACTTGGCTGACAGCCAAGATTGCTGTGGCTGTGGGCTAAAATTTAACAGAAGTTTCATATCAAAATATGATGTACTGCGTACAACACAGAGATCTAGCCAGCAAGTATCATCCTTCAATGGAAGTGCCAGATGCTCTTCGCATGCTTCTTGATGCATGGTATGGCAAGGAACACGAAGATGATCATCAGGCAGATGGCTGTTATCCCTCCGAGAATGGAAGCAGCCACAGTTGACGAGGGGAGCTTGGATTCGAGAAATTCTCTCCCCTGTGCAGTTTGGACATTAATTGGTCCTATTGCAAGAACAAGAGCAAACAGGATAATGCATCAGTCTATCTACTGCTACTGAGAGCCCTAACAGCCATTTTGACCTATATTTGCTCAAATGACAACTGTATCCCCAAAGTACTTGTACCCGCAATCACATCAATCATACAATGCATCCAAGAATGTGCAGGGAGCGACCACCAACAACACCTGCTCCATTACATATCTTCTGAAGCTTGAACACAACAAGATTGGAGCATTGGCCAGCGAATTTTGGCCAGTACATGAGAATCCCACAGTCCAAATGTGGCCTGGATGCACCATGCTGAATTAACGAGTCTCATTTCGAGGTCGAATATCGATGGCAAGAGGGTACTTCTGAAGTAGCACGGAGACTTCAAAGCAGCTTGCCCGAATCGGGTATACGATTCGTCTCGCTCGCTGTTTTAGTGAATTTTACGACCAGAAATTTGTCAAGGCTTCAGCGGATCAGCAACGGATTGTTGGAGGTGAAGTCTCTTCGCAAGAACACCCAGGGCCCCTGGAAGGAAGGGTACAGAAGACGGGATCTCCCAAGACGTTTGGAAACATTGCGAACAACCTTCTCTTCAATTGAAACTTCTGCAATGAATGTATGTGCACTGGTGCATCTTGGCTGGCATACTACGCACATCTGATGTCATCAGGCCCTCGGTTGGCAAATTTGAAGTCGTCTTCTCACAGAGACTCGTTCGCTTCTGGACATTCGTCGAGAGATCTTCTCTACCACCTACTTTTGTCTTGGCATCGAGAACTCTGTCTCAATAATGAGACTGGAGTGTTCCTTAAAACAGAGCTGCAGAGCATTGCTTGTTGCTAGGCGTGGGATAGAAAAAATGAAAATCACTACGGAGTGTCTTCCCGATGCTGGTAATGTGCAAGTGGAGTGGGCAGTCAGGAGTTCATTTCGGTGTGGTAGAGTCAGTACGTCCGCTGCTGAACTAGTCCACGAAATGCGACCACCATAGTGATGTACGCTCGCGGTCAAGATGTCTTACTGCTGCAGCACAGCTGTGTGTCATTCGTATGAGCCAATGACACAAAGATGCTTCACAGCTAGTGTCGATGTACACGTAGTCAGGTCTAGTGACATAAACACTTTGACTGACAACCTACATTCCAATGCCACAGTTCCGAGAACATACTACACAATTACCGGCCCAAGACTCGACACTGCGTGTTGCTGTATTAGATATCATTGACTAGGCAGTGGTAGACTAGTTCTCTGCCTGACCGACTACTACTACTAGTACATCCACGATCGAGAAGTCAACTACGCATTACGTTGTCACATGGCGAATGATAGTATGGGTATTGTCGCGTTTTTGTGGTTTGGAGATAAAAAATCCCTCCCCTGTAGCAGGATGGAAAGAGCGGTAGCCTGTGAGCATGGTGAGGAACCAAGGACTGGCAAGGAGCCATGCATCTGTCGTGCCCAACACTACCAGATCCAAGTGCAAAAATAATCTAACTAATATTAGCTATAAATTAACGCTATTTTCCAATTTTCTGGCAGTTCACGTCTCTGCCTGTTTGCAAGAAAGTTGAAATTCTCTCATATTTAGACTAAAAAACTGTGGCCAGTATGGCAATATTATTCGTTGTAAGTATGCTATTAGCCTGAATGAAGGTCTGCAGCTGCTGCGAGAACCAGCTTTCCTACAAACTCGCTTTGTTCAATTCCATTATACAGGTCATCATCGGGTTTTTCGCTATAGGATCCGTCCACCCGTGGATTCCTGGTGAAGTTTCGGGTGCGTTCTCGGATATTCTCGCGGCACTAGTATCTTCCTTGCCGTGTTCTGTTTAACGTGGCGCATTCAGAAAATGAAGACCAACTAGCGTTAACGTATTGTGTTTTTTGCTGTTGTGTTGTTGCCTGCAGTGAAAAGAAACGGAATTCCAATAGAGCCGGGAGAAATGATCACGGATGCAAAGGCGACGGATACCTTTACCTGTAGTGTTCCACCAGACTGCAACTCCACATGGAGCGTCATTTACCAAGTGCCATCCCGTGCCGAACGTAACATTGTCATGGAACAGACCAAAGTGGGAAACCAGACAGTGGAAGGACTACGGTTCTCCTCGTTCGTCCATGCAGGTATTTATATCTGTTGTGGAGGCGGCAACAGGACCATTTTGTTCGGAATTTACGACAGAGAATGTACCAGTGAGTACAGTACTAGCCCCGTTTAAAGCCCTCTCGTGAATAGTGCCCTGTCTCCGATAGCCAATAAAAAAATATAGCCCTCTCTTGAATAGTCCCCCACGTGGGCTCGTAGTCAAGCGCTTGTGCAAGTTTGGTGGTACATGTATTGTGCTAATGTTCTTGTCCATGTCACTGCACTGGTTAATTCAGGACAAAAAACTGCAATTCATGCAGTTTCTGTTGTGTCGTGATAGTTTAGAGTAAGCTTTAGATCCTGTTCTTCTTTGTTCTAATGCTAAATGACGTAATTATACCAAAAAGAGAAATAACTAGTACCGTCTCTCGAATAGTGGCGCGTCTGTGTGTGTGTGTGTGTGTGTGTGTGTGTGTGTGTGTGTGTGAGAGAGAGAGAGAGAGAGAGAGAGAGAGAGAGATAAAAGAAGAAGCTGTGTTGCAACTCCGAGTTTTCAGTAAAATGTTTATAGATTGAGAGAAAAATGTATCATCCTTAACTGCAAAAGCAATAGCAACCTGTGATCACAATAACCAGCGTCTGTCAGTGTGTACAACTGTACATACATGTACATTGTACATGTAGCCGCGGGTATATCGGCGGTATATTTATTGTGTATTAGTACTCCTCTGCTGCGCACTGGTGAGCTCAAAGGAGTGAAAAAGCTGTCCAGAGTCGTAAAAGCATTATCTGGTAACGGAAGTGTCCTTGCTACACTAGTACTGGTGCGTTTATGCTTCGTGTATTGCCATTGGTTCGGCTAGCTGTAGGAGCGCATGATGATGACGGGTGGAACAAGTACTATCGTCCACTTGTATACAGTATAGTCCAGTAGTACTACGGTGTATGTGTAGTACACATACTGTAATCCGATTCCCTGAGTGTAGTAGGTTTGCGGTCAAGATGTCATTCTTCTGCAGGACAGCTGATTGTCAGGCGCATAAGCCAATGACACAAAGACACTTCATAAGCTAGTGTTCATGTACATGTTCATAGTCATTGTACGGATTCAGTCACTTCTAGTGATAATACAAACGTTGAATGACAATCTACATTACAACGCAACAGTTCAAAGCACAGTCATACTACACGCCAAAGACTCCATACAGCGGATTACTGTATGTCATTGACTAAGCAGTGGTAGGCTAGTGGAAGCAGAGCTGTGGGCCCCGGGTCGGTTGGTTTTTTTTTGAGCTCTGATTTGCGCTCCGTTTTGAGTGAACAACTTGTCAGCGCCTTCTAGGTTCAGCCTGGTCCCATAGCTCAGTGGCTAGAGCATTGCTCATGACAAGCAAGGTCCCGGGTTCGAGTCCTGGTGGGTCTGGAGTTTTTTTCTCTCTTTTCAAGCAGTTCACTTCCCCGACTGATCCTTTGAATTTGAAATTCTCCCAACCTTTTCAAAATAAAGGCTTTATTACAACTTTTCTTTATCACAAATGCAAATTGATTTCATTAAAACCAGCCATAGGAGAGCCTTGCAAACCTTGCAAAAACTCCTACATACTCACGTCAAAATATCAAAATAATAATTGAACGGATAAGTTGATTGATGCACACAGCGCATCTGGACCAATCTAGAGTGCTGGCGGCGGCTACTTACTTTAGTACTACATGACCGTACATGTATGATGTAGCGATAGTAAAGTGATAAAATGTGCATGTACAATGTACGTATTGGAATGGACCAGGGAGTAGACTCATACCTGTACATGTATGGCGTTATGGGTGACTCGTAAAAAAACAAGACATTAAATTTTAATATTAGCGAGTTTAGCAACTCGTGAATGAGAACGAGTGAAAGCCGTTTCTCAGAGCTAGGTTTCCTCACCCTTATTTAGTAAGTCAGTTAAAAGTTTTTGCCTGGTGTTCGCGGTGACAGCATGGTCATCGATCATGTTCAAGCGCGTACATTCGTATCGTGGGCTCGAGCTCCCAGTACAAGACTAGGTCTGACTAGGAATACAGTCATAATTTAGTAGGGATGAGTGTAGATCTATTGTCTCTCATGCCATGGGAAATGAGCCTGATGACTGTGACGCGGACGTGAGAACCTTACCATGTTTACCGTACTCGCGCGATTAGACTTAGGGCGCGCTCGAATTGTCACTCTTACTTTTCGAGGAGTTTCGTTTTTCTGAAGAGGTGGCCTTATTGGAAAAACGAAACTCCTCGAAACTCCACAATCTCATCCGATGGGGGAGGTGGATTTTAGTTCCGAAGAGTTTGGAATAGCTACGTCACGTATTGCGTGGAGATGGTCGATCTGATCGGACGTCATCTTCGCCACGACAATTCCACTGAAAAACTCTAAAAATGATAGAAACCGTTCTAATGGGGCACTTCAACTAATCTCTTTAAAAAAATTGTTCGAGCAGTTGATGAAGACAATTCGAACGCCCGTCCCCTCAGAGCCCTCTCTTCCCTATCTCGACTAGAGGCTAGAGCCCCAGTCTCTAAGAGCCAGTGACAAAAATTAATAAAGCCCTCTCTTGAATAGTGCCTCTCTGGGGCTTGTAACCAAGCGCATGTGCAAGTTTGATGTTCTTTTGGAAATGTTCTTGTCCATGTCAATGAACTGGTGGTTTCAGGTTCAAAATCACAGTTCTTGTTGCCCTTTCTGGTGCGTCGTGATAGTTTACAGTAACCTTTAGGCACCGTTTTCAGTGCCTGAATTGTTTTATGCGGGATGACGTAAATGTACCGGCACAGAAAAATAGTGCCTTCTCTTCGACTCTTGTCTTGAATAGTGGCAGTGCCATATCTGTGATGCCTGATGATCGATGCTGAACTGGTGATGAGCATTGAAAAAATTGTGCCCCAGGGGCACTACATAAAATTTATATTAAAATTTATAATAATGGCACGAGTAGACTAGACTGCGCGGGCCGTACCTGTCTAACATGTTAATAAAATTATTAAAGGGGAAGTTAAGGCAAAAATTAAAATTTCACCAGCTGTAGTCTTCGGGGTGCTGAGTCGAATGGTCTTGGTCCGAGGAAGCTGAGACGCTTCCTTCCTACTTGAATCCCAATCGAACTCGCGCACTTCCACCGAAACTGGGTGACTGCGCCCTACTAGATGGGGATTTGTATGCAAAATGTCACTAAAAGCGCCATTGCGTTCTTATAAAAGCACGGATGACCGCGATTGGCCCATATGTTGTAGCCTTTTGGACGCTGAGTCGACTGGTTTTGGTCCGAAAAGGCTGCGATGCAGCGTTCCTCCTTTATTCCCAATCGAACATGGTTGAAGAAGCGGTCACGTGCTCCTGGGTGCCCAAATCACCTGGTCACCACGCCAGCAGGCGACAACTTTCACACCAAGGTTCAACTCGAGTTCAACTCGAGTGACAGGACTGCACCCAAAAAAGGTCAAACAGGCTAGCAAGTTGTACCCTGCAGGCACGGTGACCAGGTGACTGGCGTACGCAGCAGCACGTGACCACTTGTTCGACCATGTTCGATTGGGAATAAAGGAGGAACGCTGCTTCGCAGCCTTTTCGAACCAAAACCAGTCGACTCAGCGTCCAAAAGACTACAACATATGGGCCAATCGCGGTCATCCGTGCTTTTATAAGAACGCAATGGCGCTTTTAGTGACATTTTGCATACAAATCCCCATCTTGTAGGGCGCAGTCACCCAGTTTCGGTGGAAGTGTGCGAGTTCGATTGGGATTCAAGTAGGAAGGAAGCGTCTCAGCTTCCTCGGACCAAGACCATTCGACTCAGCACCCCGAAGACTACAACTGGTGAAATTTTAATTTTTGCCTTAATTTCACCTTTAAAGGGGAAGTTAAGGCAAAAATCAAAATTTCACCAGTTGTAGTCTTCGGGGTGCTGAGTCGAATGGTCTTGGTCCGAGAAAGCTGAGACGCTCCCTTCCTACTTGAATCCCAATCGAACTCGCGCACTTCCACCGAAACTGGGTGACTGCGCCCTACGAGATGGGGATTTGTATGCAAAATGTCACTAAAAGCGCCATTTCGTTCTTATAAAAGCACGGATGACCGCGATTGGCCCATATGTTGTAGTCTTTTGGACGCTGAGTCGACTGGTTTTGGTCCGAAAAGGTTGCGATGCAGCGTTCGCCCCTAATTCCCAATCGAACATGGTAGAACAAGCGGTCACGTGCTCCTGCGTACACCAGTCACCTGGTCACCGTGCCTGCAGGGTACAACTTACAGCCTGTTTTGACCTTTTTTGGGTGCAGTGCTGTCACTCGAGTTGAACCTTGGTGTGAAAGTTGTCGCCTGCTGGCGTGGTGACCAGGTGATTTGGGCACCCAGGAGCACGTGACCGCTTGTTCAACCATGTTCGATTGGGAATAAAGGAGGAACGCTGCATCGCAGCCTTTTCGGACCAAAACCAGTCGACTCAGCGTCCAAAAGACTACAACATATGGGCCAATCGCGGTCATCCGTGCTTCTATAAGAACGAAATGGCGCTTTTAGTGACATTTTGCATACAAATCCCCGTCTCGTAGGGCGCAGTCACCCAGTTTCGGTGGAAGTGCGCGAGTTCGATTGGGATTCAAGTAGGAAGGGAGCGTCTCAGCTTTCTCGGACCAAGACCATTCGACTCAGCACCCCGAAGACTACAACTGGTGAAATTTTGATTTTTGCCTTAACTTCCCCTTCAAGTTTTGATCATCATCAGACAGCAGCATTTTAAAAATTTTGATCATCATCAGACAGCAGCATTTGATCATCATCAGACACCAGCATTTGATCATCATCAGACAGCAGCATTTGATCATCGTCAGACAGCAGCATTTGATCATCGTCAGACAGCAGCATTTGATCATCGTCAGACAGCAGCATTTGATCATCGTCAGACAGCAGCATTTGATCAGCAGCAGACAGCAGCATTTGATCATCGTCAGACAGCAGCATTTGATCATCATCAGACAGCAGCATTTGATCATCGTCAGACAGCAGCATTTGATCATCGTCAGACAGCAGCATTTGATCATCGTCAGACAGCAGCATTTGATCATCGTCAGACAGCAGCATTTGATCAGCAGCAGACAGCAGCATTTGATCTTCATCAGACAGCAGCATTTGATCATCATCAGACAGCAGCATTTGATCAGCAGCAGACAGCAGCATTAATTTTCCTTACGTATGTCCGCCCCACAGCAGAATACGCCGCCCCAGTATGGGAGTCCTCCCTCTCTGCTGCACAGCGGCTCACCCTTGAACGGCTGCAAGCCAGAGTAGCTCGCACAGTCATGCGGCTTGAGAGATGCCCTTGCCCATCAGACGAGCCCAAGTCATCATTGTTTAAACAGCTGGGGTGGCCAAGTCTATCCTGGCGCAGGAAGATCGCCTGCCTTATGGAATTCTTCCATTTGGTCACCACCCAACCAGAACTTTTTGAAGCAGCGGGATACTGCCCCACGCGTAGTCGCCGCCGCCAACTCGCATTCACTCTGCCACGGGTTGGGAAACACGCCGGGAGGTCATTTCTCTTCCGCACCGCTACTGTCTGGAATGCCTTGCCCGCAGACCTGAGAGCCACAGCCTCGCAGTCCCTGTTTCACAGTCACATTTGCACGCACTTCTCTGACACCAAACACAATGCCACTCCTCACTGACATGCCTCTGTCCTCCTTCTTTGTGCGTTGCGCTTATTCTTATTAATTTTTGTGTTTCTGTTTCGGTACATTTCGTATTTCAAGGCATATCCCGAGGCTATAGGTATCATTGATTAAAGGACCATTCTGGAACATTCAGCATAATTGTATTTCTCTTGCTAGGCTCTTCATTACGAATTATTAGCCCTCCACTGTCTGCTATCTCAACCCTACAGTCTCCCATTATAATGGAACTCCCTTCGATTTAGACTACGTCTTTGGGAAATCCTCAAATATATAATAATAATAATAAAAAAATTTTGGTATTCACGAAACTTGAAGTAAGTAGTTACAGCTACACAGCCTTTCGCCTCCGTTGTACGTGTGTGTGATTGTGTATAAATGTATGCGACATTGTTTTACCTGTATTGCATTGCCATATTTTTCCGAGTACAAACTGCACTGGAGTATGGTGCAACCAGATGTTTTGTCACAAAGTACAGACATCTACCCTGTTTACTACCGTTAATATGACCATTGTTGTATGAGCCGCACCGACGTTTTGTGGGTGAATTACTGGTGTTTTTTTAAAGTGCGCCTTACACTCTGAAAAATACGGTACTTTGCACCCGTCGACATATCAAATCTTTTCCAAGTCCTCGTTAAGCTGACTTTTTGCCACCCCATTTCCTCGACCCACTGAAATGTTGGGCCTTCACCATCTCTGCCCCCTTTCTCAGTTCTCTCCGGTATACATGTACCTTGGTCCGCGCCAGCTTTCTCCCCATACCTCACACCAGATTTAGCGCTAAATTTGTTTATGCTTGTGGCCCTATGTGTTTATAAGCATACTGTTGGGTAGACCCGAGTATCAGTTGTCTGATGATTGCCTAGCGGCATGAAACTCAGAGTTACAACCAACCTGAACGTCCTCCGCTGAGTCTGCTATGTACATAATATGTATATAATTATTATGCGTAGTGAATGATACTCCTGGTTATGTTCCGTGATGAGTGTTCTAAACACGACAAAGAATGGCTCGGTTGTGTCATTCCTGTGTGAGAACTGTAGATACATGTAGACAGATAATTGTGTGTTACCCAAGTGTGTTTCCCAAGTATTGCCGCAGTCGCACCAACCTCTTCCTCACAATGTGGACAGAGAGATACTGTAAAGCCTGCCATCAGCGAACACCCCTTGGTGCAGCGGAAACGTTCCTGTTTAGGACAGGATTCCTCTCGATCCAGAGAGGCACGTTCATGCACACACTCATTAACTCACACTCATGCCTAGCCACGTGCACTTGCAATATCCACACCTATATCGCAGCACACATACATGCACACGGCATTGGATTTCACGTGGAGCATGGTAATTTCTGCAATTTGCTATGTGTGAGCTACACCCGAACGTTGCTGTCACTGACTGTCAGAGACGGTTCCCGCTGGCATCTGCGAATATCCCTGTGCCATCTATGTCTACTTTGTTGATTGTACTACCATGCCTCAGTCGTGATCTATCTGTATCTGCACTATCATTACTAGGAATCATTACTCCATTTAACAAGCGAATAGGAGGATCTGATTACCATCCGATGAGTGTATTTTAACATGAGTTAAGGAAGGGACATTTGGTCTCTGCTCTTGCTTTTCGGCCTAGTTGACTTGACACTTGACCAACTCACAGTACACAGTGTTTCAGGGAATTCACCCCTCATCAATTGTGCTTCGGACACAATATTCCCCAGCCTACTCAAGCTCAACTGACGAGGGGTGAATTCCCCGAAACATTGTGCATCGAGCAGGCAGTGGTGCTTTCTTGCAGGTTTGCCGAGTAGAATGTTCGATAGCATTCTCGTGTACTCTGGATGGCAGTCACGAGTCAGTCAAGTGTCAAGTCAACTCGGCGGAAAAGCGCGAGCTCCGGTGTGGGGAGCAAACACCTTTTCTTCTGTTCCTCTGGATGTTTCTGCTATTATTGCAGGGTCTGGGTGGCAGAAAGCTGTTTTGGCAGCAGCAATTGTAGGTGGCATCTTGCTGCTTGCATTAGCCCTGGTTGACATCCGCTACCGGTAAGGAATAAAAACCAGCATTACAACGTCAACCATAATTATCGAGAAAAAATGCATGATGACGGATTTTTTAATTCTTCCATGATTACGGACGCCCCTTTATTTACCATTTCCTTCACAATCCCTAAACAATGCAGGCAGGCATAGTGGGATGGTCTAAGACCATGATTGAGAAACAGAGGGTACCAGGTTCAAGTCGTGCTTGGAAGCGGAAGGATTTTTCCAGCGGTGCTATGTCCCCCAGTTACCGTATTACCCACAATATATGTATTGTAGTTTTATGTTTTCAAATGTGGCTAGCCCTGTACAGACTGTAGTACAGTAGAGTAGCGCGCTGAAGAACGTGGAGCCCAAGAACGTCCAGCCTGAAATTCTAAGAACGCCACAGCCTGAAGCTAAGAACGACGTGGTTGGTTTTCTGGCATCTTGTGGGATATATATATGATCCAGCAACAATTGTTTCTAACAACTTGCTATAAGAACGCAGCTAGATTGCTGAAAAATAAGAACGTCCCAGGCTTACCCTTTGGAAACAACGTTTTTGGGCGCGTGACTCTACTGTAGTATTGGGGGCTGTTCTTTTATTGTTTCTCGCAAGATTGATCGCTTGCCATGTGTGTCATACCACTCATAATAGATGATACTTTTTGACCGTAGATGCCTGTAATAACACTCCAGCTAGGGTATCAGCCGAGTCTCACGCAAACCGTGACATTTATTTATTAGGGTATCAAGCTGTGTAGAAAAGCACAAAGGTGATCAATGAGCAAGAAAAAACGAAATTAGATGGGTCCAGGTATGTGTACCCCGATAATGCCCATCACATCATTCTGCCATGTACTACTATTAGAGACGAGTCCTTTTTATTATTTCGATCCACGCTCAACCTTTATCTATCCACTACTGGAGACGTGTACATTTATTGGAGAAAATACAGTAATTGGCAACTCGTTGCCTGGCACGAGCCGGGGATGCATGGATGCAGTGAATTGGAATTTCATTCTTTGATCCCTTTGGCGTGTCTAACCTACTCGCCTTCCACCGCTTTAGGAGCTGCATCTGCGCCTTGGTCTTTGCGGGTAGTGGCTCCTACGGATGCGGAAAACTCCGCCTCCAGCTGGGGTCTCGCGCAAACCGAGATATTTTTCACAAACCCTTCTTATCGGCCTTGGTTGGATAGCACCCACTCTCTTCACATTGCCAGGCTGGTGTTCCCACTGCGCATTGAGGTGTCGCAATAATCAAATGAAAATTGCGGATAGGCCTGAAACGATCGCGAAAATTCACCTATCCTTCACTCTTTAGTGCAACAATCGATTACTTCGTTTATAATTGTCATCAAACAAGGGCAGATATGTGTGCAAATATTACTCCGTTTCCAAAGCTATAATTATCTTCTTTTCTGTTGCATTATTGAAAGGCTAACTCAGAAACATGGTCTGAAAACAAAAGCCTCACCGTTGGACACACACGCACACGTGCTCTAAATTATGCAGATGGATAGACAAAAAACGTCGTGTCAGGCTTTTGCGTACACGCGGTTATGTAACTGCATGAGCGAGTAGGAACATGCACTGGCGCTGACACTGTTGCAAGCCAATAAGCAGGTCTATTGTGAGCAGCCATGGCCAGCAATCGAGGACATCTGAGAGTTGTAATTTTTGTACTCCTCCGAGGTGTGATTTTTGGCGTGCTGGGCCAAGCACAAGGAAGCCATCTGCAAAAAAACTGCAGAAAATGGTTGTTGTTTGATCCTTTGGTGTAATCTTTGTTTCTAGTCGAAGCTAGTTGCTGTTTGGAGCAGAAGCGCCTAAATTGACTATTTTCTGCATGTACTCATACATGTACTCATGTACTCAGTCATGCAGTCTCACTCGTATTTTAGCTCTTTTTCTGGAATGGATGCTGCTCTGCGCCCCTTGGTGAACATTTCCTGCGCTCGTGGAGCAGCTGAAAAGGACCACTGGTATGTCTGGTTCCTGGTTTGAAAGTGGAGAGTCGACTTTTGTGCCTTGAAAAAGGAGTAGAGAGCGATAAGGGGCCGTCCGAAATTATCGAACGTTTTTCACGAAACGAATTATTTTAGTTTAGACCCAACCCCTCCCTCCCTCCCCCTCAGAACGTAAAAAAAGTTTGACATATGCATGCATAATACAACAAAGGTTGCAAGTGTGTAACTGCTCCTATGGGCATGCACATGTATCAATGTTTTCTGGAACGAAATTGGTTAACCCCCTCCCACCCCATAACGAAATTATTTCGTTTTGTGAAAAAAGTTCGATATTTATGGACGACCCCTAAAGGTACGTCTGTGGCTTATTTTTGAGTGCTCCTCGTACATTTTTGATCATGATAGAAATTCTCAGACCAAAGTCAGACCAAAGTCAGCGCGATGATGGCCGTAGAGTTTTCTTGTGGATTTTTTAGTTGTTTCATCTCGTATCTATGTCAGTATCGTGATGGTGAAGTGGAGAGGGTGATTTTCTTCCTCTAGGCTTCGTTCGGCCGACTTTGCTTCGTCCTCGTTGAAAAGTGATCCTGAAAAAAAGGTCGATTCGCAAAATTATGTTGATTTTCAATGTACGTGATGACATGCGATTGCTGGCTATGAACAAACCTATGATTAGTCGCACCTGTTCTGCTGTGCGCATCACATTATGTAGTTTCTTACACACCTTCCCAATATACTCTTAGCTACTCTGCAGACCCTTTAAACTTAGGAAGGTGTTTACCCTCATCAGCATCCACTACGTAGTCCGATGATTGCGCGTATTGCCATGAAGACTCAGAGTTACGAAATAGAAAAGAAACGTTTCCCGCCATTGTGATCTTGTTAGAAATTCGTATGTACATTATCGCGTTACCATTATACTGTATCCTATGATCTATCTGTACCGTAGGAACACATTGAGTGGCCTGAAGGCAGCGACGCAGCAGCAGCCGCAGCAGCAATACCAATACCAGCAACCACGACCACAGCATCAGCATCAGGCGTAAGACGAGCATTACCAGGAACCACGGCCGCAGCAGCAGCAGCAGCAGCAACACCAGCAGCAGTAAAAATAGCTTTTTTTTACTCTGCCAAATTTCTAGCTCCATTCACCCATGCATATTTTCTCCACAGGGCACACTGGATTGAATTTTCTTGTAGTTTGCCCACATGCGTAGTCGATCGTATTGACAAGGGATTTGCACAATATGCATTACAAAATGATTTGTGCGGAACATTCAAGATGTGGTGGTGGTGGTGTGTGTGTGTGTGTGTGGGGGGGGGGGGGGGGGTATTATTTCCAGATAGCTCTCCTGCACTTCACGTAAGTTCATCTTTCCGCTTTCTTATCCGTTTTTTTATATTGTCGACATGGCTGGCAATCGCTCACATTACTTCTTTAAAAGGTAATTCATAATCCCAATATTGGTATCGTCTCGTTGTTATTCCAGCTAGCCATGGTTGGCTACCACCTGGCTTGTCATAGTTGTTGGTATTCTCACATGAGTGAGGAGATTCATGAAAAGAAAAGATACCGGTACTCAATGTGCAGACGGAACTGTTCCGTACTTTGTGGACTCATCAACGCAGCACAGAGAAGATCAAGCCAACCTGATAGCAGTCAAAAAGAAATTTTCCAAAATTTTCCAAACATAGTTACCAACTACAGAACAGGCCAACCTGTTGTTGTGCAAGCTATTACGCATTGTAGTGTCAGGACATACTGAAGTAGGCAATTGTTACTCACCAGAGAAGAGGAGCAGACCACAGTTTATTATACACTTGAAGGAACACCGGCCCACTAGATCTAACTGTTATCTTGTCCATCAAAATATCACATGTTCTTGGAACGCTTTTTCAGCCATGGAATCACAAGAAACACGATGATGAACACGATGATGATCACGAGAAAGATGGCTGAAGATCCGCCAAGAATGGAAGCAACTCCAACCAGGGAGGATGGCTTGGCTTCATAATATCCTTGTTTCTCAGCATGTTGCTCAGTCAATGGTTGTCCTGATGGAAGCACAAGAACGCATAGAACAAATGACCGCACCTCTCATTGTAATTGATCATAGTACATAGGGCGATCTCAAACGGTTATATCGGGAACAAGTTACAAAAATATCGCGTTTCCTGCATTCATGTGGATTAGTATCAAAAAGTATTCTTTCTAGACCAAAGAGTGGTATATTTGATAACATTTAATAACGATAGAAATTTTTACGATACTTCTCCAGACGTTTCGTTGTTCTGAACAACATCGTCAGTGGATAAAGAAAGATCTTTATCCACTGACGATGTTGTTCAGAACAACGAAACGTCTGGAGAAGTATCGTAAAAATTTCTATCGTTATTAAATGTTATCAAATATACCACTCTTTGGTCTAGAAAGAATACTTTTTGATATTACAATGAGAGTGAATAATCAACGGCTTGTCCACCAACTCTTTGACATGTGGATTAGGTCAGATCTTTTCAGTTTGTTCTCTGGAAAGTACGGGAACTGAATGGAGGAAAATAAGCTGCACTTTAAACACAAGTATTTCACTCAAAAACCAAGCATGAGCATCACAGTTTCTGGGACTAGCGGTGCGTGGAGACGGCAACGGGTACGAGCCGTGCACGTGTATAGCCATGAACGAGCAACACAGAGGGATAGTACATAACGATGCAGTCATGTAAGGTATGCAAGGAACTTCAGAGGAAGCCTGCCATCTACACTTTTCCAAAAACAGAATATTTACTTGGGTGACTGGCTGCACAGAACTTGTGACCCAGATTACAGCAGCCCCTCCCCCCCCCCCCCCCCCGCCCCCGCCCCCCAGCCCCCCCCCCCGCCATAAACGTTGTGTGTCCAATACTTCAAAGCACTATCATTACGTGTCCAGTAGAATCTCATTTTGAAAGTGGATCAAATTATAAAAGGGCCTGTCAGGATGAGTAGTACAAGCCAAAATGATGCTATGGGTGGTGCACACTGCTTGATTTGGTATTCACAACGTGTGCAAATGGTCCATTTTTACCGCAAAGCACAGTGCATGGCACTTCTACAGAAATCCTACAAACACAAAGCTCACATAATTATTTACCTGAGCATGCTAAAATCTCGTCACTCCACGTTCCATTCTCTTGGCATGTGACAATTTGATGCTGTTGTGATAGATTTCCTGATATATAAAATCCCTCCTTGCATGTCAAGTTGACAGTTTCCCCAGCAGAGACGTTTTTGCTCAACTTAAAGATGGTTTCCGGATTGAAAGAACTTGCAAGAAATGCAATCCAATAATAATCAGTTGGAGCAGTGCAGTAGACTTTAGTTTGAGATGGCTGGCTGGAGGATGGATTCTTCTCTACGTAATCTATAGCATGGTCTGGGGTGCTAACACGTGTAGTGACACCAGGTCCAGGACCAGCAGAGTTGACAGCAAACACTGTAATCAGAACATCACTGTTGTTCAGTAGTCCAGTGATGTTGTATTGTAACATTGCTGTACTGATATTGACCTTGACTCTCTGAAGAGATGACTGAGAATTCACCATACTATACTCCAGTGTATAGTACAGGATATTGCCTGGGCAAAAGAGAGAAAACAAAACAATGGTAAGCACATTAAAATTCCAGTCGGAAACAAGATACAAACACCGGTAGAAACAAATCTACAGCCAGTGGACACCGAGTCGTTTTGACAGAAGCCTTCATCTCCAGAACTCATCAGTGGTATGTTATTATTTTCTCGGATTCCGGTTTTCCACTCCATATATTTATTTAAGCGCAGTTGAGCTCCTTGAGGCTTATGATCTCATTTTCTTATGTTCGTTTTTAGCGCTCGACTGGCTATTATTTTCCTTCTTTTATTTCGCGCTACATATTCTTAGTTTGTTGAGTACACGTTGTGTCTTCAGGTATTCTCGATTTCAATAAAAATTGTAAGTACTGTACTCTAAAAATAGAAAAATAAAAAATCAGTGGCAGCTTCTGTTTGAGGAAAAGGGAGAATGAGAATGAGTAAAGTAGACGATGTTGCTATAAAAGATATAGTTACTACAGGAGCCAAAGCAGCAGCAAGGCAGGAGTCGGCGAAATGGTTCGAAGGACAGCACAAAACCATGCGTAACCAAACATCACGCAGAGGAGCGATGGGTGAATTGAGCAAATACGAGACAGTGCTATGTTCTGCTTATGCCTGCAGAGGTTAAGCTGCTGGGTATGCATACAAGGATTCTCATACTTTCAAATGACGCTCAGAACAACAAGGTGACAATACAGCAAAACAAGCATCAGAATAGCTTTTCGCAACTGTCGCGAGTCCCTTGTCGTGTCTCAAAAAGTGGTACTGTGTGTGTGTGTGTGTGTGTGTGTGTGTGTGTGTACATGTACGTGTGTGTGTGTGTGTGTGTGTGTGTGTGTGTGTGTGTGTGTGTGTGTGTGTGTGGTTGCAAAACGGAGGAGCACCAGCAATTTCAACAACTAAAACACGGACTGTCTTCAGCACCGATAGAGTGGTCATCCCCATTACTAGGGGTCTCGTAGTCATCAGTTATTGATGCATCGATGGGACCTCTATTTACATAGAATGTACGTGAACATGATTTAACGTAAACATAAGATAGGATACGTACCATGAGATGTGTCGGGAGCTTCCCATTTTGTCTTCACTGCAGAGCTGGATATCACCATGGCAACCACACGATTTACAGGACCTGATGCTGTGTACAATAAAAGAAACAATGGAACAAATGTGTTGAACTGGAGGGCAAATAGTAACATGTTGCATATTAACAGAGCAAGATAAAATACAAACATTCTAGTCTGTGTTGTTGATATGCTATGCACAATATGAGGATGGCTACACTGTATTGTATTGTATTGTATTGATCTATTTGAATTCGGTATCTCAACAGTACAATGTACAACTTGGGAAGATCCGAATGACATAGATATGTTGAATACGAGAAAGGACGACTGACGACACATTGTCCAGACATTACAACGGGAACATGGAGCGCGAGTCGTGGCCTGTCCGCTGCCGCTGCCGGCACACCTGTAACCACGCCACACAGCCACAAACGTTCTTCTGCCGAGCGGTCACCTGATTCGCTGTCGCACGATGCGAAGCGTTCTGCCCAGCCTGGTGCGCAGCCACCCCGGCAGGATAACCAATCCTCACAATGATGGCTCCAACACGTGCACGGCAACCACCTAGAATGCTCCGCCTCATGCTGACAAATGCTTTCGGTATCTTGTCAAAACTTGGGGAGTTCCAAGCTTCTCTCAATGCCCACCACCCCGACATTGTCATCGTCACGGAGACAAAAGTCACGGAGGACAAGGCCACGCCTGCTGACCTCACATTCCCTGGATACTTCCCACCAGTTCGAAGGGACCGTACGGCCCAGGGGGGCGGTGTTGCTATCTGGATTCGGGCCGACCTGGCTTTCACAGAACTAGAATGTATTGATACTGGTGGAAATGAAATCCTGTGGGTTCGCCTCAAGACAGCAGCTGGCCCATCCATTGGAGTATGTGCTGTGTATCGCTCAGGTTCATCCGCTGATGGGGACATCTCTGCCCTAAACAGCATCAGCTCTGGCATAGATGATGCTAGGCAATGCTGCCAGAATATCATCGTTGCAGGTGACCTAAATGTTCACAACCGGGAATGGCTAGGCAGCAGTAGAACTTCCCCTGCTGGTGAAGCTGCTGAAGATCTGTGTTACCACCATTGCCTCGATCAGCATGTCCATGAGCCAACACGTGGCAATAATATCCTCGACCTCATAATGTCAGATATCCCTGGAAGCGTCATCTCAACTCTCCATCCACCTCTAGGGAAATCTGACCACGCAATTGTGATAACTGACTTTGAAGTTGCCCCCTCCTGTGACCGTCCCAGTAAGCGAACCGTGTGGCGCTACCAGCATGCTGACTGGCCTCGGCTACGGGCTTTCTTTCGGTCCACAAACTGGGTGTTGACTGATGACAACAGCATTGACGTATCTTGTGTGAAACTCACACAGAAGATCAAAGAGGGCATGCAGATGTTCATTCCATCCAAAACCCTGAAGCTACGCCAGGGAGACCCAGCCTGGTGGTCACCTGAGTGCCAGGAAGCTGTTGACAGGAAGCAACGGGCCTGGCGACGTCACCGATCTTCGCCCAACAATGCACACCTGCGGCTGGCCTATTCTATGGCAACAGGTGAAGCAACAAACTGTCTGCACAGAGCCAAGCAAGCGCACACTACCAGTAT
>NC_088647.1:7381127-7561127 GCF_964019385.1 Sycon ciliatum
CGCGGTCTTGTGCGTCTACCAGGCTGTTTGTACGGCGCTACCACATCTAGAACAGTGTTGAATTTACCCAACCATTCGTCGAGCATTTCATCGACGTTTGTAGACGAGAACGAAGACAAGTTTGCATGCTCAAGCAGACCTATTAACTCTGGGAAGTTGATGTTCCTATAGTCGCGGGTCTTCAAGGTAACATCGTAAGCAGGCAGTTGTGTATTGGACTTTACATCCGGTAGGTTGGTGGAACGACATTTATTAGAGAAGGGACAAGAGACCAAGACGAACGAAACGACTACATGGTGATTATTGAAGAGTGAGCAAAGAGAGGAAGAGATCAAGTCTGAACGACAAGATAAAGGGCCTGGGTAGCTATGGCAATTATGGGCGCGCAAGTAGCTACCCAGGCCAACGGAACAAAAGGAGACAAAAGGTGAGTACGCGAGTGCATGCAGGCCAGCTAGAAAAGGTACGGGAGGAGGTACCTAACATACCTCCCCTGAGTGAAAAAAAAGAACCGCGACCTCGCGGGAAATAATAAGACGATAAGAAAAATAGAGAGAAACAATGACCGAGGAAGAAGAGAAGAAAAAAACAAAACAAAACAAAAAAAACACACACACAACGCACGGGCCTCACAAAAGTGTGTACTAAAAATGCACTACAGATCATTACAACCGTCAACATTCCTGTACTACTTACATGTATAGTGTGTACATTGCCAATAACAATGGGCCCAAACGCCCCTTCAAAAACATGGCACAAAAAATAACTATTTGAGTTCGACGAGGGACTTGAATTGTATTCTGATGACTAGTATTTTGCACGGCCAATACAGCCTAGTTACACTTTAATATACGACATAAATAAGACAGCGTGGCTCACCATGATTGGACCCCTAATATTAATGACGGACAACCGCGCGCACACACACTACAAAAATCACAAAATAAAATAAACTGAAAATAAATTTGACGACGAAGGACGGATGAAAAAGAAAGAGAAATATAGAAAGTAGCTGACCTGCATGACTTGGACGAGACGAGGTTGACATAGAAGAGACGAGGTTGACATGGACGAGACGAGGTTGACATAGACGAGAAGCGGTTGGAGACGAGATGGGCATGGACGAGACGAGGTTGACATAGACGAGACGAATGGCGGTTGAGGACGACTGGGCCTGGGATGATCTCAGGGTCGTGGGTCGATCAATAATCGGGCGCCAATGTTGAATACGAGAAAGGACGACTGACGACACATTATCCAGACATTACAACGGGAACAGGTAGGTTGGTGAAACGAAATTTATTAGAGACGGGACAAGAGACCAAGACGAACGAAACGACTACATGGTGATTATTGAAGAGTGAGCAAAGAGAGGAAGAGATCAAGTCTGAACGGCAAGATAAAGGGCCTGGGTAGCTATGGCAATTATGGGCGCACAAGTAGCTACCCAGGCCAACGGAACAAAAGGAGACAAAAGTTGAGTACGCGAGTGCATGCAGGCCAGCTAGAAAAGGTACGGGAGGAGGTACCTAACAGACACATAAACATAAAAGCGGAGTAGGTGCTACAGCTGATCATTTTATCGCAGGTTGCGGGACTAAACTAATACCAGTATGCAAGTACACAAGAACTGAATAAAAGCTGAATAAATACGACTGCATGACATTGGAGAAAAGCACCAATTAAAGCAAAACAAAGCGACACATCACTCAATGAAAACATTTTCAAAAAGGAGCTATTTTAACCGGGTACATTGTGGCCCGTCATTAAGAAGGCAGGCAAGATGGGCGTTAAATGCAGAAGACGTATTACAAGACTTCATTTCAAAGGGCAGAGCATTCCAAAGTGTAATCAACTGACTGATGTTTTGCAAGCATACAAGATGCTATAGCTGTGTAAAACACATTGCAAGTGTGTTTTGCAGAACAACACGGTTTTAAGCGAAGCATCATGGCAAAACCAAAAATAGAACACAAAACAGCATCAGGAATCCAAATAGCAATGACAAATCCAGATAAAAGTATTATTTCTCTGCGGATTTTGTCGGTGAGCGAGGAGAAAGGCTACCGAATTCTAGCTGCCAAAAGCTGTTTTTAAAATATTGCACATGTATATGTACATCAGTTTGCACATAAGACTTTCAAATTTTATCGATTTATTTAATCCGTCAAATTAACAGAATTATTGTTTTACAGAAACATTGCTTCCTACATCAACAAACGAGACGGACAATTTCTCGTCACCAAAAAACTATTCTGTTGAGCGAAGGACCACACAAAATCAGGTCGCCCTGTGGAAATTCAACACAACTGATAGAAAGCCATAATAGAACCGGTTCATGACTCACCTGACTCCTCAGGCATGAATTCAATCCAAGCTTTCTGTCCCAAACCAGCTCTATTGACAGCTGCAACTGAAATTTGATATTGTGTCAAGTATCTTAGACCAGACAAGGAGATTGAGTTGCTGACCCAGCCTGGAATAACAAGAAACAAGACATTGATATCAGGACAGAACCAGTAATGCATTTAGACTTTGGGGTTTTTCTGCAAACTGGGAAGAGTTTGTCTACCGCCACAAAGGTCAATAATGTTTGCTTTACTACGTTCGTGGAAGAGAGTAAAGAAGATGAACTGACTGAAACTCACTTTCATGGAAGGAGACAGATCCGTGTAGAGAGCAGTTGTATTGCTGACATGGGCAGTCCTGATGTGTAACACATTCAGTGGCATTGAAAGTAATTTGATATCCAGTGAGTACTCCATGGGAAAGTGCTGGTGACATTGGCTGCAAGCAAGCCAAGCATGAATAAAAATGGTTTGCAAATATTGGAATTGGATACTCTAAAGTTCAAGATGTCTCATGTAGGAGAAGTTGTGTCTCTTGACAGCTGTGTACTTGTACACGTTCAAGGATTATAGACGTATTTTCCACACACAGGAATTATTTGTGCTATCATACTGCACATCACACTAGAAACTGATGATGCAGCCATGTTCCTAGGCTTTTTCAGATTCTGTAGATAAGACAATTTTGTGTGTACATCTAGAGCTGGACTCCAAGCTCTTGGAACTGCTTTCGAATAGTGTGGATAACTAAGTTAAAAGAGCTAAGAATCAGTTTTCCATGTGATCGCAAGGCCCGCCAAAACCAGTCCGGTTGGTCAGGTTATTACCGGACCAACTTGTTGGCCACCAACACTTCCTACTGAGAAGGTCATGTGTACCCACTACTAAGTATATCATGCACGAAGTATGAACAGCCATGATGCTACCGGATCAATCAAAAACTGCTTCCTGGGGTCCTGATTGCACTATGTATTACAAAAGCATGATGGAAATGTTCTATCATATCATGACTCATGACTGAGAGGATAGGAACGCCCTTCCATGGATAGACCATTGATTTTCATTCAGTGATGAACTGCACTGTTGTCTTACCTTGAAGAATGTGGTGACATGCCCTGCTGAACTAGACACTGTAGAGAGATTTTCCGGTGTTCCTGGGGCTGCACATACAGCAGTCAAAATTGTTCATCAATCATTTATACAGAAAATCACAACTTTTCCCACTGGATTAGGGAATACAATATCTGTCATGTTGAACATGCACAGGTGGACACCAAACTGAAAGACAGGGCCACAACAGAGTACTTACGGGACTCAGGTGTGGTCAGCTTGAGAATTGGACTTGGACCACTGCGACCAACTGCATTCTCTGCACGATACCAGCAACTGTACTTGGTGGCTGGTTGAAGACCAGTAACAGTGACACTGGTCACTGAAAACCTCTGTACAGTGTCCTTCACATATGATCTGTACTCCGCATACGGTCTGCAAGTGACTTCATAACTTGTTATTGGTGAATCGCCAGTTGATGATGGCGGGACTAGACGAAGGCCAACTGACCTTGCTAGAAGAGAGTGTGGCATAATTATAGCAGGTACAGGATTGAGCCAAAATCTTGGTATATCTGCATGGACACAAAAGTAAATAATACCCACAATAAAGTTCACGGTCCGAAATTGTTTGGTGAATTTTCCTCAAAATACGTTGAAAGATTCATACTTCAGGTTTTCATCATAATCTATGATAGATTATTATGTCCCTACCTGATATACAGGTTGCACAGTGATGTCATCATTTGAAGTGCTTAGGATTGCAGGCTTTTGGCCAGGTCAAAGTTATAGGTGTGTGTGTGTGGGGGGGGGGGGACATGGGAAGACCATTTTTCCATTGCCCAAACTTGTCTTTCCATGCAAAATGCAACGTACGGGGCGAACCCCTTACCTCACCCCAGACACATGTGCCCTTATGTACCCTCTAGTAGTGACTACCGACTGCATTTTCGTTGAGTGGCATGAAACAAAATAAAAACCAACAAAAGTAGGGGAAGCCACATTTTCACGGGGGGGGGGGGGGGGGGAGGAGGACATGGGAAGACCATTTTTCCATTGCCTAAACTTGTCTGTCCATGCAAAATGCAACGTACGGGGCGAACCCCTTACCTCAACCCAGACAAATGTGCCCTTATGTACCCTCTAGTAGTGACTACCGACTGCATTTTCGTTGAGTGGCATGAAACAAAATAAAAACCAACAAAAAGTAGGGGAAGCCACATTTTCACGGGGGGGGGGGGGGGGAGGGGGGGGCTCAATCAGATTAGGAGGGCGCTGCACACCTACCCTCCTTCGGCTAGTATCCTGGATTGAGTGGAATCATAATCCTTACTTCCCACATAATACAGTGAATAATAGTTGAAGTCATTTGTGTAGGCTGAGCAGCATCAACTTCGCACGAATTCATTTCCCTAAACAGTAGTATTCGTAAGGAAATTTGTTGCATCCTCACTGGAGGTCACACTTTGTTGCATCCTCACTGGAGCTCACACTTTGTTGCATCCTCACTGGAGCTCACACTTTTCCCGCCGACTTTAAAACTTGACACTTGACTGACTCACGACTGCCATCCAGAGCACATGAGAAGTCCATCGAGCATTCTACTTGGATAACCTGCAAGAAGGCATCACTCCCTGCTCAGTATACAGTGTTTCGCCAGAATACACCACTCATCACTTGAGCTTGAGTAGGCTGGGGAAGATATTGTGCTTCGCAGGTTCTTGCAGGTTTGACGAGCTCCAGTGTGGGAGCAACACATTTCCGTATTAAATTATCGTGTTGCTACCACTATTTTAGTTCTATTTGTATGCTAGATTCGATGAAGAAACTGGAAAACAAGTTTCAACTTTCTATCATTTTACTGGAAAACAAGTTTCAAGTTTCTATGTAAGTCTAGTCACTACCCAGGACAAAGTCATTCATGTTACATGTATTTTCTCTAGTAAGTGAGACGAGTGTTACTCTGTGATCAGCTTACTGTAACAGGTAGCCGAGTGGTAGGCGCGGTGAAATCAACAAGAATTAGTTTTATTCTACTTCTTTCAGGTACACACCTGAGATATAATTATTAGTGAAAGAAGAAGCGGCAAAATTAATAACTTTCTCTCCGGTGCTCACCTAGAGGTTGACTACTTCTTCTTCGAGTTAGCTTTCGTTGCTATCTAATCTAATCTAATTAAAACAGAAATGCGCAGCAGCTTTTATGCAGCAGACGCCGTACGCTTATATGCGGAGATACACTAAAATTAATATACATAAGGTCGTTCCGTATTGCTTCCGTATTAGTCGGGCAGGGATACTACACTTACCAAGAACAAGTAAACGAAGTTGTTTCCAATCATGACCATAATGACTGGAAGCAGAGCAGTTGTATATGCCAGAATGTGCTTCTGTTACTCCAAGACGAAATGAATGTGTCCAACCATCTGCACCCAGCGTTCCCCGAAGCAGCACTCCATCTTTCGACCAGGAATACTTCAGTTCATCACCAGATGCGTTGCAGTGCAAAGCCAGTGATGCAAGCTTCCAGGATGTCGACATCACTGTCATTGATTTGGTGATGAATGTGATTTGGGGTTTTGCTTTAACAAGAAAATTCAAAGAAAATTCAGTATTGCAAAAAGTACTTCACTTTTAAGGTAGCAGCCTACTCATAAATTTCATATGGCATTCAATTGACCGTAATTTTGGTGTCTCTCAATGGATTTGAGTGAAAATTTCACCACACACTCCTGCCACTATGCTGGCCCTCTGGACATGATTTAAAAGGTCTTGCGCCTCACTGACAGGCTTTCCAGGCCGGAAAAACTCAAAATTCCGGCATAGTGCCACGGTGTGCGAACCACACAGGAGCCAAACAAATGCATTTACAATTTTTTCACATTTACGTGCCCATTCTGTCCGTGCGCGGGATCCAAACCTAAAACTAGTCCAGAAGCAGCCATGGGTGGTGGGGTAGGGCCCCTCAACGTGGCCCTGCAATCTGTCACAACGGAACGAGTGGGCGTTCTCTCAAAGACTCCCACAGACCTAAGTCAGTTTTTGAATTTTTTTAGGTTTAGGGTGTGCTACGAGGTCGTACCTTTGATACAACATCCAGTGCTGGGACCTCCACAGCAAGCCATTTCCACAGCGCTGCACACCAAAATCCAGGATACCCTCAAAAATCGGCAAAGACTGCCACTCACGTTCCACTACTGCCTAGTACTGAATCCTACCTGGCTTCTTGACACGACTCAAACTTGCCAAAGTTACTAAATCAACGTCAACTAAAAGAATCAAGCCACATACCTGCAACGTCACGAGGGTGCTGGCAAAAGTCGTGCAGCCCAATACGTGGTTTTTAACGTGATTTTTTGGACTTGGAGCAAAATTCTGCACACTTTCGCGTGTTTCCATGATCCGACAAGCTGCGCACTGTCTGCTCAGATTCAAATACAGTGCTGCCAACAAATGACAGCGTGCAACAAAAAATCTTTCCTTGCAAGGGCACATTTTCGGCCATAACTGAATGGAAATTGAACGACTGGTCAGATCGGGACACAATTTTCAGAGAATTTGCAGCTATTCATGCTCTTTCAACTGACGTAGCACTCAATATGAATTTACAAATTCGATTTTTCAGCGAATTTTTGGGTAGTCTGCCACCTTAAAGTGGACAAGTAATACTTTTCCTATAAACGAAATAATTATTTCACGAGAGAGAGAGAGAGAGAGAGAGAGAGAGAGAGAGAGAGAGAGAGAGAGAGAGAGAGAGAGAGAGAGAGAGAGAGAGAGAGAGAGAAGAGAGAGAGAGAGAGTATGATTTTTTTTTTTACCAGTGAGTACAGTACTAGCCCCGTTTAAAGCCCTCTCGTGAATAGTGCCTTGTCTCCGATAGCCAATAAAAAAAATAGCCCTCTCTTGAATAGTCCCCCACGTGGGCTCGTAGTCAAGCGCTTGTGCAAGTTTGGTGGTACATGTATTGTGCTAATGTTCTTGTCCATGTCACTGCACTGGTTAATTCAGGACAAAAAACTGCAATTCATGCAGTTTCTGTTGTGTCGTGATAGTTTAGAGTAAGCTTTAGATCCTGTTCTTCTTTGTTCTAATGCTAAATGACGTAATTATACCAAAAAGAGAAAAAAACTAGTACCGTCTCTCGAATAGTGGCGCGTCTGTGTGTGTGTGTGTGTGTGTGTGTGTGTGTGTGTGTGTGTGTGTGTGTGTGAGAGAGAGAGAGAGAGAGAGAGAGAGAGAGAGAGAGAGAGAGTATGATTTTTCAGCCTGTACACTATTAATAGTGCCTTGAGGATTATTTGAAAGGATTTACACATTGCATTTTACGGAATACTGATATCATATTGGAAACAGGGCACCTGTGACAGTATGACCCGGATTGATCACTAAATCCTACATAGTATATTTCCACATGAATCGAAGCCATCTGGTCACATGCATATGCACACTGGAAAATGTAAACACTCCGTAATAGACAGGAGAAGGGACACTTGGATACAATTTAAAAGCAACTAACTATCTGATTAGAAGCGGTGAACTAACTATCTACCACTGTTAATACATAATATGACGTAAGACAGTTCATGGATAAACAGCGTGGACCCCCACAATCTAAGGACCGCGAAAGAACGAATTAAAAAAAGACAATGTAAAATGGATGGAACGGAAAACTTGTTCGGATCCTTTTTTACGTTGTCCTTTCCCGATTTGTTCTATTTCTTTTGTTACATCATTGCACATTATCAATATTCGTTGTCACATGTCGAAAAAAGAAACCAAAGGTCAATTCAGCTCTTCACTCCAGTCCACAGAAATTCCACCGATAACGAAAGACAAAAAAGGGAATTTGAGCTCAAAAAGTTGAACACAAGTCTCGTGCCACAGAACAAATGTTGACTGGTCCCGGATGACGACGAGACTGTTGGTATGGGACTTCGCTTTTATTCGCATAGTTATGCAAAAAAAGTTACTTCAGTAACGTATGGCGCTTAGCCAGGGTCCACACAGCTGTAATTGATCTTTGGAATTCTCTCCTTTCCCTCTTTCGATTTCTCGGATAAAGCTTCTAAGTTGGAATGATGTTGGTTTGCACATTGGAGATGTAAGAGGTACTGTATATAGGTTTGAAGTCTTTGTAAGTCAGTATTGTGATTAATTGCTGCTCTTTCTGACCATCTATTACCTAGTTAGAGAGGTGGATAGTTGCTCATGACCCATATCCAAGTGTCTCTTCTCTTCTCTACATTGACTACTTCAAGTAAT
The DNA here is from genome assembly GCF_964019385.1 of Sycon ciliatum. Lineage (NCBI taxonomy): Eukaryota > Metazoa > Porifera > Calcarea > Leucosolenida > Sycettidae > Sycon > Sycon ciliatum. The sequence goes on from NC_088647.1 coordinate 7,389,787, forward strand.
CGATTGATTGATGATCTATGCATACACTCTAGAACAGCTCTAAAACTCACCGCCCACTGCCAGGTGGAAGCTAATGTGGAAAAAGGACGTAGGAGCAAGTTCATAGCGACTGCACTTGTATTCACCGGCTATATCCTTGGTTAAAGTCCGTGGCCAAACAATTGTGTTGAAATGGTTCACAACATGGAAATGCCGGTACCATACGATATGTTTCAAAACACGGAGATGTGCATTGTTGACCACTGGAGAATTCTGTAGGTACCAGAAGTGTTGTGATGTTGGGAATGGCTGTCGCCCTCTAATGTTGCGCGGTAAACAACATGAGATTGACGGTAATGATGTTGATAGTGCACCTTCTACCCCGTACAGGACCTCACTCTCGCTCACATTATATAGCTCCACCGCCGAGATGCATCCTGTCAGAAGACAAATCAATGCAATGGAAAATTCAATAATTGATTTATTGCAAAGAATAGGAACAATGAACTACAAGTTACGGTATACTGTCCACTAACACCACCAGTTACTTGAAAATCAGGGCATGCTATAACATATTGCACGACATTGATCGACGGCACTGACATTCTACGAATAACTGCCAATCAGTAGTAGTAATTTGTAGTTCCTTTGTCCTTTTCTTTGCAATAAATTAATTCTTGGCTCTCCATCTGAGTCCATCAATAATTGATGATAAAGTTTTTAAATATTCATTGGATTGAGGAAGAGATGCTAATGTGATGATACATGTGTCGTGGATAAAATATGAAAGGCGAAAGTTTACGAGTTGTGACTAACTGTCCACCAAGCAAACTCACGTGGATACTTTTCAGAAATTCCATGCTTGAGTAAGGTCAAACAGATAAGCAGTGCTGATACAATGATGTTGCGTCCCTGTGACAAGAAGAATGCAGGTGTCATCATAACTTATAGCACAGTGCTCAACGATCAGATTTGCCAATGAAAGGTCAGGTGCCTACCCCCTTCTGGGCAAAGCTCCTTGTAGGGAGGTTGATCATTTAATTTAGTTCAGATCCGATGGGTTGTCAAGGCACGGCAACACGGGGTGCAAAAGGTACCAACAGGACGCTAATAGAGAGGTTTTGCAAAGCGAACGTTCACGCGAATTTTCGTTCGACGTCACGAAAAGCGAAACTTCGTGCGAACGTTCGCAGCTTTGAACGCGAAAGTGTTAGTTGCAGGAAACGCGAAACAAACTTTCGCAGTAGTTCCACTGATGGCAGACCGGTGGTGCATGGTGAGCCACCCTAAATCCCCATTTTTGTGCTTGATCTCTCTTGGCCTGGTCCGCGAGTGCTAGCTTGCATACTTGTGGCAGCCCATGTTGCTTCATCTCCGGAACCATCTCCGATCTCCTGCCTACTCGTCTTCTCACTGCTCGTCAGAGTCGGTCACACCACTGTTTTTTGGAATTTCAGGTGTTGATGCCCTATCCCACCACCCATGGCTGCTTCTGGACTTGTTTTAGGTTTGGATCCCGCCCACGGACAGAATGGGCAAGAAAATGTGAAACAAATTGTAACTGCTTTTTTTTTGGGCTCCTGGGTGGCTCACACACCGTGGCACTATGCCAGAATTTTTGAGTTTTTCCGGCCTGGAAAGCCTGTCAGTGAGGCGCAAGAACTTTAAAATCATGTCCAGAGGGCCAGCATAGTGGCAGGAGTGTGTGGTGAAAATTTCACTCAAATCCATTCAGAGACACCAAAGTTACGGAATGCCATATGAAATTTTTGGGTGATATGAAACCTTTTAAGGTAGCAGCCTGCCGATAAATTATGGCATTCAACGTGGCCCTGGAATCTGTCACAATGGCATGAGTGATCGTTCTCTCACAGACTCCCACAAACCTAAGTCAGTTTTTGAATTTTTTAGGTTTAGGGCGTGCTACGAGGTCGTACCTTTGATACAACATCCAGTGCTGGGACCTCCACAGCAAGCCATTTCCACAGCGCTGCAAACCAAATCCAGGATACCCTCAAAAATCGGCAAAGACTACCACTCACGTTCCACTAGTGCCTAGTACTGAATCCTACCTGACTTCTTGACACGACTCAAACTTGCCAAAGTCACTAAATCAACGTCAACTACAATAATCAAGCCATATATCTGCAACGTCACGAGGGTGCTGGAAAAAGTCCTGCAGCCCAATACATGGCTAAAAAACGTGATTTTTTGGACTTGGAGCAAAATTCTGCACACTTTGGCGTGTTTCCATGATACAAGTTGCATACGGTCTGCCCAGATTCAAATACAGTGCTGCCAAAAAATGACAGCGTGCAACAAAAAAATCTTTCCCTGCAAGGGCACATTTTCGGCCATAACTCTTGAACGGCTGGGCAGATCGAGTCAACATTTTCAGTGATTTTGCAGCTATTTCTGCAAATCACATTTCACCACAAATGAAAAGAATAAAAACTGCTCACTCCTGAGTTTGAGGGAGTTGAAACGGGACAAATGCTCATAAAAAAATTAACAGCCAGCGAAAAATACAATTCTACACTTACATGTACATGTACTGTCATAGCGAACCAATTTTCTTTGATCACTGCAGCTTACAATTATTTATGGCGGTTACAGAACGGGTGATGTTGCAAGAGGGTTGACTTGCAATACTCGCCGGCGTATTGGAAACCAACGGAACGCACCACTGAGTAGATTCACAAGCTTGGGAATACTTCTGCTTTCCTTGACTACAGCGGTGTCGATCCGGTTCTTAGACTTCAGGTAGAGTCATAGAACACGCAGCAATCAGCATCCGTAAAGTCTCACAGTTGTCTCATTATACAATGTACGTAGTACTCTACGGCTACGCACACCGAAGCTCATCAAAGAGGAGTAGATCTACGAGTAGGCGCAGTGGGAGGATGCCACGTAGTGCAACCTTTTCCAAGTGTATAAAACTAGGAGTAGGAAGTACCGTACTGGCAATATATGTTGCCGCGTAACGCGTAACGCAGGGGGGTGCGGCGTAACGCGCGACCAGGCTAGTGCGACAAATTTTCGTTGAGTTCGTAACGCGCGTCCGGCGGGGTGCGGCGATCTTTTCATTGCAGTTTGCACTGCAAAAAAAAGGCTGAAAACTCTTCCCCTAAGCGCTCTTCCCCTATGTCACTTTCCTTTTGATGATCTTTTTGTGAACAGATCACTCTGATAGTTAAAATATACAGTCTTCTATTGATATCGTTGTCGCCCTTTGCCGTCGGGTTTGTAACAGTTGGATAGCAACTGAATTTCTGTGCCTTCAATGTGGATGAAAAGAAAAAATGATGCGGCAAAAGCAAAACAATGATGCGGCAATAGCAAAAAAGTGATGCGGCAATAGCAAAAAAAGGACTGCGGCAATATAGAAACCTGTAGCTGTGTAACGGCTCCTGTGCGACTTTGCATGTAACGCCCTGCGTGCGGCAACCATGTGCCAATGTAACGCTTCATGGCCACACTGCGGCAACATTATATTGCCAGTACGGTAGTAAGCCGATTGTTCAGCTAGCCGACACTTAGTAGACTAACTAGTACATCATCACTACATGTGTAGTAGACCTACTACTAGTACTACAGACAAGTCACTCAGTAGTCAGTACAGTACTACAATCTCGTCTACATGACTGTAGAGTGTAGTACTAGTAGATCTACTACTAGTACTACACATGTGTCGTATTACTACAATGAAGTAAGTACTGTAGTTATGACTTATGCCGTTATGGCTCACGTGCACACTCATGTAGGCCGAAATGGCATACATGTACTGAGTCTGTCTGTCCTGGACATGGAAATCCGGTCGCACGTCTAGCGGCCCCAGTACATGGCGCTGGCCATGCAGCCGTGGGTACGGGTGAGCAGTAGATCTACACGCTACAGCTCATCGCGCTGATCGCGCTTCACCGTTCACGCTGCATGCAACGCGTTACCATGGTTACGTTCTGTGCGCGCTGAGGGCGCCGGCCCCGCAATCGACTGCATTTCCAAAATAATTCCATGTTCACGACTGTAGATCTACATGTATGGACCATGCGCCGTGGACCATGATCATGGATCATGCATGATGATGATTTATGGACTCGGACTCGGAGTTGTACATAATCATTATAGATCTGGTAGATATACTCGTAGAAAATCCTCCTGTACGTCGGCGTTGTCCTTAGTTTCCGACAAATCTGCGACGTGTTTCTTGTCGTGGATCTACGAAGTACGAGTGTTCGGCCAAGTATCGACTGCACTACACTGGTACATGGTCGATTAGAGAGGTTGCGCACTACGAAGCGCCGTAACGAATATTTTTTTACAAAAAAAGCTAACGATCGAATATTCGTAAATCATGAGGTTACCGGTGGCGCGCGACGACGTTACGTGGAACTGATCCGTATACGCGTAGTACCGTACTTGGGAACACGACAGGTCACCGCGAGACAGCTCACAGCGCGACAACTCACAGCCGACAGCTCACAGTGTCGTCAACTCACAGCCAAGACAACTCACAGTGTCGTCAACATGGTCAACTCACAGCGAGACAAGTCACCATGGTCACAGCCAAGACAACTCACAGCCACCCCAGCTCACAGCGCGACAATTCACAGCCACACCGCGATCGGCTGCGGGTTCAGAACATTCCGCCGAACCCAGGCACACTGCAAGACCTCCAGTTGCCGGAGCGCTATCAAGAAACGAAGGGTGGGGACGTCTTCCTTCTCTACGACAGTGGACCGGAAACTGTGGACAACAGAATTATTGTGTTCTGTACCGCAAGTTTTTGTCTACCATCGACTGTGTCATCATCCCACAATTTGGAAATTCCTGGATGGTATTTTTGTCGAGCAGGCAATGGTGGAGCAGTGTGTGGAGAGGGAAAATGCAGGCTATGAGGCTCCGAAGAAGAGGAGGAAGTATGAAGATCAGGACAAGCGACTTCGTGCCATACTCCGGTCGTTTGAGACCATGACGAAGGATGAGTTTCTATGAGGAGTTGCTGCGAACTTGGCATTTCATATAATTATGTGATTCTTATAGGAAATTTCAAGGTTATTTTTATTTTATCTTATATTTTAACTTTATTTTCATTACTGTCTTCTTCTTGTTCAGGCTTTGTCTTCTTTCTCGATTAAAGTTCTCTGTTATTTTCTTGTGAAAAGAAGAAGGACAAAATGTTACGAGTTATGACTATAAGTGTCCACATTTGTCGCACTCGCTGACTGTATAAGATCTCGTTACGTTGGTGGACAGTTAGTCATAACTCGTAACATTTTGGCCTTCTTCTTTTCAGAATTGTTTAATTGGCTCACCATCCGAGTTACATGTTATTTTCTTCTTTGCATTACATGTAAATAGGGAAGTGCCGAGAACGTCGCGTTATTATTATCATATACATTGTAGGTTTTTACTAGGACCAACCCCCACAGACTCCAGGTCTTCATTGCACCATTACATAAAATAAGGACGCTGTGAGTTGCCTCGCTGTGAGTTGTCGACACTGTGAGTTGTCGCGCAGTGAGTTGTCTTGGTTGTGAGTTGTCTTGACTGTGAGTTGACGACACTGTGAGTTGTCTCGCTGTGACTTGTCTCGCTGTGAGTTGTCGCGCTGTGAGCTGTCTCGCTGTGACCTGTCGTAGACCCTTCCGCGTCACGTCAGAAATAACGTGCATCTTAGCCTCTCTTTTATCTCCGTACCCGCGCGCGCGCGGCGTCGACCTACTACAAGGGGTCGCGGGTACGGAGATAAAAGAGAGGCTAAGATGCACGTTATTTCTGACGTGACGCGGAAGTCCAGCTCGCGTTAAATGGCTCGCACGTCGAAAAGTCAACGCGAGCGCTAGCGACCTGCTGCTCACGTCGAAATTTGGAGTTTTACGCCAAATTGCGCGTCACGTCGGAAATAACGTGCATCTTAACCTCTCTAAAGACTATAAAACTTTAAATAAAAGAGTCAAGACAGAGAGTTGAAAAAAATCAGTATTTTAGCACTCCACGCTACGTAAATCTGTTCTGTTTCGGTCGCGTTTGGACGGATCTTCGTAGCATGCAAGCAACTACTTTCGAATTTCGTTACTCGAACCAAGTCGTATTTTTTGCGCTTGCACGTGGTGGAGCGGGCCACCAACGACGGCGTTTCACCAGGATAGCAGAGAGCGTCGGTGCAGACCGTGACTCGTGAGCCATGGTGAACTATTGTAGACAGGCTGCACTGGTTCGCTTCTACTACGCATACCATTTTAATAAAAGAGTTCATAACCCCCAAGAGTGTGCAAAATAATTAATTTTCTTTATGGTGTGTATGTCATGTGTTTCTCGTTTTCTCTAACTCTTTTGCCGACAGATGCGTTAGCCCCATGGGTGATCTCACCCATGGGGTACATGCGAGCTGTTATTTTTATTATTATTATGTTTTACTATGTTCACATACCCAATTCGTAAAATTGATAATAATGAAAGGCAATTGTTTTCGTGAGATACTAATGCCCCGTGGCACAACCCTCGTCACAAACACAAGCTCCTAGTTTCTCTTGTTGGTTAGAAGGCGTTCTTTATTGATCCGTCCCTGTTCTCGGGAGTTGTGGTGTGATTATAGGAAAAACAGTGTGCAAAGTGAGTCGGACATGTATGGAAAAGTGTTGTATCGTCCTCTTTACAGAGGTGACACAGGGGGTGCCCAATCGGGCGAAGCACAAACAAAAAGGGTGCCGCGAGTCAGTGCTGTCATGCAGCAACATTCTCCCCCCCCCCCTTGTTACGAACCGTGGGAGAGTTAACATAAACATGCAAAAAAAAGAACAGAAGAAAAGCGAAGAAGACTGTATTAAACCTAGCAACTATCGTGTTATTCGAGTAGAAATAAAGGTGGATGGTCCATGGACGCACAAAACAAGAAAAAGGAAAACAAGAAAAAGAGAAAAAAGCAGCGCAGCTAGCTGCAGCTCAGAAGCTCACATGTCACGCACATAATAAACAAATCCAAAAAACTCCTTCACCAACTTCGTAAAACACGAGGCCAACTTAACACCCCCGTTCTGCTCGTAATCTACACCGCCTACATTCGCCCGGTTATAGAGTACGGCAGGCTCGTGTTATCCAACACCACCCGCACACAGAAGGACCAATTAGAACGCGTTCAGCGACGAGCAGCCCGTATCTGCCTGCGGATCCCCCTTTTTGCACCAGTCCATCACAGCTCACTTCTTCATCATCTCCAACTCCCCACATTAGTCTCCCGGCAACTCTTACGACAGGTTACTCTTGCCCACAACATCAAGTACATCCGCGCTCCCCTTCACCTGCAACAGCCTCACCTTGCACGACCAATCACAGAGCAGCCATATGCACTACGACACATGAGAACATACACATTGAGAACATCACACACATACCGACACACCAGCTCACCCATCAACCTGTCCCTTCACAATTTCAACCAACTACCCCCCGACCTGCGTGAAACAAATAGCAAGCATGCGTTTAAATCAATGGCGTCTAGCCTCATTCTATCATCCATATGCTCCTGTAGTAGCTCACACTGTACCCCATCGTGACCCCATCCCCCTGCCATGTGTTGGTTTCCTTACTTGCTAGACTGATTTTATATGATTCTGGACTGATTTGAATCATATTATCTTCCTTATTGGCCATGGGCCATCGTGGAAATAAAGAATAATAAAAAGTGCGGGAGGCATGACAGCTCTACGACCGCACGTCCAGTACACAAATTTTCGCGGCGGGTCGGCGAAAACCGCTACCTGATGCGGTCTTCACGTCGACGACACGGACAACACCATCGCGGCCTGGATGGACAGCTGAAACGACACCTTTGGGCCAGGAACCCCGCGGTGCGTTGTCATCGTTTACGACGAGCTGCTTCGTTTGGCGGTTCCACTTTGTGCGGCGAGCGAGAGTCGGAAGGTACTCACGAACGCAACGGCGCCAGAACATATCTGCAAGGTCTTGCGCAACGCGCCATTGGCGCCGCAGCGAGACATCTCCTGCCTGCGCGATTCCTTGAAGAATGGCACACGAGGAGCCGGTCAGGAAGTGGTTTGGAGTCAAGGCCTCGTCGTCGGTGGCATCCAGACTGACATATGTGAGAGGTCGACTGTTCACGAGGCATTTCAACGAGTTTTGTGGGACTATGTCGCATGAGAATTTTGAATTTTGAGTGAAATAAGAAGTAATGGACGAATCGTTGGCTTCCCCAGGTGTCTGTCTCTGCACAAGAGCCAGGCCGGTAGAGCGCATCCAGAACAGTCTTTGTTCCGGAGTGCATTGCAAGGGAAATCCACAAAAGCTCGTGATCACGGCAATCTATATCGTCGTGGTGGGTAATGAATAGTTCACTCCTAGCCCACGCTGCAACACGGCCACCATGGGCATCTCGATCCTTCCTTATAGGGGGTGAGTATCCTGGGATGGTCAACTCATGGGAGGAATTATCTGAGCAGAGCTTCGTTTCTGTTACTATTGCCACATCTACATTATACTGCAGGATTGCATGCTGCAGGGCACCTACATGTATCTTGTTGCTCAGGCTGAATGCAATAGTCACTAACAGTCGCAGAGGTCTGGATCCATCATTGGGCATGAGAGGACTGGGCATCCTGCTGGGGTGGCTGCGCATCATGCTGGTCATGTTGTGGCGCAGATCCGTTTGATCTCTTCAGGTCTCCAGCCTCTGGTGGGGAGAGGTGGGAGATCCTCCCCCTTTTTTGGCCACTGTGTAGTGGAGTGGAGATGAAGTCTGCCGGTGGTGGTGGCGGCGGGGAGGAGGAGGACGTTGAGCCCGGCTGCTGTTGTTGCTGTTGCTGTTTAGTCAGAACACTGGCAGAGGTGCTGTTTCTGCTGCTGTGGCTGCGACTGCTGGTGCTGCCCTCAGCCTGAGCTGGTTTCTAAGAACCTCCATGGCCTGCAGTATGGGCCTTGGCCAGAAGTTGGGCGCTGTCACTGTGGAGAGTGCACAGAAGATCGGAGCACTCTGGCGAATGCGCCGCTGCCTGAATCACCAGTCACGCATGACCTACTTTAGATCGCTTATCATGTCTGACCTGCTGTATGCTTCAAACGCGTACTCTAGCTCACTGCAAAGAAGGTACCTCGACCGTCTACAGGTCCTGCAGAACAGTGGGGCTCGTGCTGTCTTTGGCCGCCCTCCGTGGTCGTCTGCCCGCGACCTGCTGGAGCACATGTCAGTGTTCCCTGTGGCAGAAGTCTTCAATCAGAAGCTAGCATACCTGGTGTGGCGCTGTCGTTATGCACTGGCAAGTCCAGAGTTGCAAGCCCTGCTAACCCCCGCTGCACCCGGCCCTACTCGGCTCCAATCTGCCATGGGCCTGTGCGTGCCAGTTTCCCATTCAGTTGCAGGGCGGGGGCGCTTTGCTTGCAAGGGTGCTGTATTATGGAATGCCCTCCCCAGCGACATCCGTGCCATCCATCATGCTCGGCAGTTTCGCACGCAGGTAATCCCCTGTACCTGTGCCCTGTAGATGCTGAAGACAAGCGAAATCTTCTGTTTTTTTCTGTTTTCTTTCTGTTGTACCCGATCTCCCTCTGATGTACTGCTGACTCTATGCTGAAGATCTAAGCATTTAAATTCTCATTCTCATTATAATTTTTATATTCGCTTTCATGTTATTGGGTTCTATGCCCGTTTGAATTTGCGAATCAAAATAAATACAAACAAACAAACAAACTGGCATCGATGGTCACTCTTGCGGAAGCACGCCCACTTTCTGACAGCCATACACTGCAGGTGTGGACAGGAATGGAGGCGCCCAGAAACTCACTCCTGGTTTTGATAAATTGCCTGAAGTGGCTCTCAGTGCTATCTGTGGCGATATTGCCCACATACACCACAGCACGCTTGTTTTTGGGTCGTTCTGAGGAGACAAGCTTCCACGAGTCATCCTCAATAACATGGAAGATTGGCTTGGATTCTGTCACATCTGTCTGGTACTTGGTGGGGATGGCATCTTGGTCGCCATCCCCTTCACACTCGTCACTGCTACGGGAGATGTTGCAGAGGACGCTGCCATCCTCTTCACGTTCACACTCGTCACCGCTACGGGAAACGTTGCTGGGGACGCTACGGGACATCGTGGTGCCATGCTTTCGAGTACCTGTACCCGCACTGCCTGCTTTGGTACGCCTACGCCACTCTTTGAAGCTGCTGAGAGACGACAGTACTCTGACTGCATCCGGTAGGACGTTCCAAAGGGAGGCAGGGCGAGATCGTCCGGCGCGGGTTCGTGTAGCTGGTAGACGGAACCCCAGGGCGAGATCCAGGCGCGTCCTACGATCCGCGCAGCGTACGAAGAGCTCCTGGAGGGATGGACTCGCACTGGCGTGTATACACCTTCAGACAAAGACCAGGACCTTCTGCCGATATAGCTCGACTTGTCAGGGGTTCTAGGGCTGATAATCCCCTGACCCAGGGGATTATTCTTCATAATCCACTAGGTGAGGGGAAAGAGCCCAAGACTTTGGACTGCTCTCACTATACCTAGCGAGAGTAGGCCAAAGCAAGCTAGCCAAACAAACCCCAAAGAGCCAGCCTGGAAGCCGCTGTGTGAAATCTCAATCAAATGATCTTATTATAGGAAGGTAATTGAACAAGTGGACATATTTACAAAACTCTTACATGAGCACCGTGAATATGTTTTTTGTATTAGATGAACATGGATGTGAACGTGCAATTACAGCTACTCGTGAATAATTGGCAACAAGGTACATGTATGTCTGCAACGTCAATGACAACGTTGCCATGGGAACTGAACAACAAATGAAAGAAAATACATTGTATTGTATCGTAAATATTGTAAATTTACTATGGAACCTAAACAAGAGAAATGTTGTTCTTTGTATTTTGAATTCGCAAGAAATCCAACACGCCCGCATCTCGATGTCAACAACAATGTTGCCATGGAAACTGAACACTGGTCATACTGCCCATCACCTCGCCCCCCCCTTCCCAAACGACAATCCATTTACAAGACTTGGAGTTGTAGAGGGTTGGTTAATGGTTTTTTTTAGTAAACCAGATGAGTGAAAACCCATAAATCAATAGGCTGAGAAAATTCGAAGAGAAAAACGCACAGATGAGGACTTACAAGAGTACACAACATGTGGGGCCTGAACTCCCACCAGGACAAGAAGAAAACCATAACAGGCTGAGGCAATGTAAAGAGAAAAAGATCAGGACTTACAAGAGTACACGCAAAAACAACATGTGGGGCCTGAACTCCCACCAGAAAAAGAAGAAAACCATAATAGGCTGAAGCAAAATACAGAGAAGAAAAAACACAGATCAGGACTTACATGTAAAAGAGTACACGCAAAACAACATGTGGGGCCTGAACTCCCACCAGAACAAGAAGAAAACCATAATAGGCTGAGGCAAAATACAGAGAAGAAAAAAACACAGATCAGGACTTTACAAGAGTACACGCAAAAACAACATGTGGGGCCTGAACTCCCACCAGAACAAGAAAAAAACCATAACAGGCTGAGGCAATGTAAAGAGAAAAAAACACAGATCAGGACTTACAAGAATAAACGCAAAAACATGTGGGGCCTGAACTCCCACTACAAAACAATAGCAATATAAAAAGATCAGGACGGGAAAAGAAAGAAAACAGAGGAATGCCAGGCAACTAAAACAAGAGTGAGTCACGACAGCTTGATGACAACTGTGGCACCCTCCGCGGCATACACATTGCCAATGCTGATCAGGGCCCGGCGACGCTTACGGTTGGGGAGTGCCGAGTCATTTTCACTGTCGGTGTCTTCCCGCGCAACTGTTGTCTTTGGCTTGCAGGGTTCTTGTGCTGGCTGGTCCTGACAACGGTTGAGGATGTCAGATGTTGCCATCTGTTTTTTTCTCGGAGGTGACCTTATACTGCCGCACAGCGTCGCTGCGGTGTCCAGTCACCTCTTTAATCGTCTGTTCATCAACTCCGTTGTCGTACAGTTGTGTAGCGCACGTCCGCCGCAAGGAATGGTTCGTGAAGAACCCACTGAGGCCACCTCTGCTGCAGATATCTGCAACCATACACCGCAATGTGTTCTTCCCAAGAGGCACATTGCCGAACCACGTTTGCTCCGTTGGCTTCTGCAAAGGCTTCAGGTAAAATGCTTGAGCTTCACTCGGTCGCTTTGCTACGTACTTCTTGAATATGGCAACCGGGCATCGAGGTTGGCAGCTAGGGTTGTCATAAGCGCGCACAGACTTCTGCTGGACTTTGCGGCTTTTAAGCCCGCCCTGATTGGTTTTCGACACTTCCTCCGTATAGAGCAGATAAGATCTGCCATCCTCAGGCTCATGGAGGGTTATCTGCGAGTTCGGCAGATATCTCGGGGATCGGTGCTCTTCGCCACTTCGCAGAGCGAAGTTCTTCCCAACCAAGAAAAACACGGTATCCAGCAGCTGCTGGGGCTGGTCACTACCGAGACCGCCAGCTTCCCAGAGCTTGTCCTCGTCCTTTGGCCAGATCGGCTGCGCTTGGCGGCGTTGACCTGTAGACGTTCTGGCGGACTCCTTCATGCATGTGTCCATCACATCCTGAAATCCCTTGTACTCAAAGGAATTGAAGAAGGCACAGCTTGGCCGCTTTTCGCGCACTGCGCGCTGCAGTTCGACTACAATTTCGTGGACAGTTTTACCCGGGTATTTCTGGCCTTTTTGGTCCCTGATCTCCAAAACAAATCGCTGGAGTAGCCAAACCAGCTCGATGTCGCCAACCTCCCATATTGGCGCTTTCACGGCAGCCACCAGCATCTCATTGGGATATGTGTCCGTTCGACTTTTCCGCAACTCATCCCATATGGTTACAGCCCACTTCATCTTCCTCCTGGTGTTGACGGGAACGGACGCTTCGGCCTTATCTGACACCTCGTTGTCCGTGACCCTGACAAATTAAGTACAGCTGCAATGGTGTCTTCAACTTCATTCTCCCGAGTCAAGCTCCGTATGAAGACACCCATGAAGAAGATTGCCTGATGAGTCCAGCGGGGACGAAACGTACGTCGCAATCGAGCTATGTCGTTGCTGTGTCATCTTCTATGTGCCATGCGCTACTTGATGTACCAGCCTGCGATGCCGGATACCGCCAACCATGCATCGACCAGGCGCCAGGCGCGAACTGATGGTGGTGGTGGTGAGAAGGAGAGCTCTGTGCTAGAACTTTGCAGCCTAGAGAGCGTGTGTGGGCAGGCGTGTGTTTACCGCCATATTGCCGGGTGTGTCTTTACCACCATATTTATCAACTATCTTCGACAACTGCAACAACAAGGGCAAGCAATGCAAGGCTGGCAACAACTGAAAATTGACAGTACTTCATTCTTCTTTTCTTGCAGCAGAGAGCCCATATGAAGGTGTTTAGTTTTACAACCAGGGAGTAGTACAATACCAAGAGTACTCTTGACAATACCAATGTACTACTCCCTTACTAAAGTTAGTACAAGCATTGTTTTTCATTTGTCAGATTGTGTTTTGTTCCTGTGTTTTGTTCCTGTGTCATGTTTCCTTGCTTGCAAGCTTGCCTTGCCTTTTTGTTGAGCTTGAAAAAGTACTACTGAGTACTGTACTCCCTGCTTACAACTGAAAAAGTGTGAAAGCCAACAACTGTGTACCGTGATGGCTGCGCTGACCCCTGACAAGTCGAGCTATATACAGATAGTGCACGGATTGGTCCTCGGAAGAATATTTTTCATAATCCCCGCGGCGCTGCGCGCCTTGGGGATTATGAAAAATATTCTCCTCGGATCCGTGCACTATCCTATACGTACTTCTCCAATCCTGAACACCTGCATGCGTTCCAGGAGATTACTGGCACGAGAGAATCCTGGCCTGCCGTAGACTGCTCTTGCCCCCACGGTTTTGTGCTACTTGGAGCCGATCGATCTGGGCCTGGGTGAGACCTGGGCTAAGCGCAACGGACCTATACAGTAGATCCGGCATGATAGCTGCCTTGAAGCACAGCACACGGCTAGCAAGTGTTAGCGACTTTCGTGTCCGCCACAGAGTTCCAATTTTCTTAAAATGGCTTTCGTGATGCTCGCATCGACCTGGGGCTGCCATGACATGCGTACATCCAAGATGATGCCAAGGTAGCGGGCACTGGTGACGCTTGGCACGGGTATGCCATCACACTTTACCACAACGTTTGGACTCTGGCCATTGGATCCTGCAAAGACAAGGAGCTGACTCTTGGTGGCGTTGAGGATGAGACTACGGGAGGCTAGCCAGCGAGCTAGGCTAGAGACAGCTGTTGTGAGCTCAGAAGAAACGCGGTCAGCGCTGCGGCGGCTGGAAGTCAAGGCTATATCGTCTGCAAACTGGATTGACGTAGTCGGAGAGGTAACAGTCGGTACGTCTCTAGTGTATATGCTGAAGAGCAGAGGCCCCAGGACCGAACCCTGCGGAACACCGCAGGTGCATGTAACAACCCTTCCGAGTGCGGTACCAGTGCGCACTTGCTGTTGGCGACTTGACAGGTAATGCTTGAACCAAGTCAGTGCTCCTCCAGTAACGCCAATGTCAAAAAGTCCTGGATAAGAATGCTGTGTTTGACTTTGTCGAAGGCTTTCGACATATCTTGAAGGCAGGTTGCCACAACTAGACCGTCATCTCGCCCAGTGTCAACTCTGTCAGTTAGTAGGGCAAGAGCATCTTCCGTAGAGTGCCCATGACGGAACGCAAATTGGGTCACTGCCAAGATGTTCATCCGTGCGACATGTTTCACCAACGATTTCTGCACGATCTTCTCAAGGATTTTGGACAGTATCGGTAGCAGTGATACCGGTCGGACATTTTTGGGAACAGAGGGATCACCAGACTTGTGGAGCGGTACAACGTGAGCTAATTTGAACTGCTGTGGAACTTCGCCGCTGGATAAGGATGCATTAAACAATGTCGTAAGACATGAAGCTAGCATATCAGCACAATGCTTGATCAGGAGACTTGGGATTCCATCACTTCCAGTAGCTTTGGCCGGGTTGACTTGCTGCAGCAAGCGCTCCAAAGCATCCACTGTGACGGGTGGAAAGGACACTAGGGAATGCTCTGCAGGGGGTCCAGCAGGCAGGAGTAGTTCGGATGGCCGAGTGATGTCCGTGAAGACAGTCTCGAAAGCAGACGTAATCGCCTCCACACCACACGATGGCTCCTGATGCAGGGGCGGATCCAGACCCCAAAGCTGAGGGGTGCGAGGATGAAACTTACATATTTTCTTTTACAGTAGTAAACCAAAGACATAGTATGTTATGTGTGTTACTATATAATATCGGATAATTACACATACATGTAGCACCAAGATGAGTAGTATGATTAGTTACACATTGAAAGTCAAAAGTTACAAGTAATTTACGACTGCTACCGGTATGATTCTCAGTCAGACACAGATTATGCTATGTACATGCTATATACACAATATCAACTCTAGTCAGAATTCAGGGCGGCTGTTCAGTTCCTTTGCACCCCCCTGGATCCAACCCTGTTCTGTATAGTACAACGAGCCTGGGCCTGGCCTGACCTTTTTTTTTTTTTTTTTTTTTTTTTTTTTTTTGAAAAATCCTGACGGGTTCATTTGCACCCTTCGCACCCCCCTGGATCCGCCCCTGTGATGTGTCCGCTTTCGACCGGTAACGGAGTTTATGACGGACCATAGCTGGCGGGGGTTTCCCGTGTTCTCCGAGCACTTGTTTCGAAAGAACTCGTTCCGTTTACGCCTGTAGGCATTTGATGCAGCTGACCGGGCCTGTTTGAATGCTGAGTGGGCCTGCTGGCAAGTTTTGTCCGATAGCCAACGCTTGTGCAGCCTGTTCTTCCGCATAGTAAGCTGATACAGCTCTCTGTCCGACCACGGTGGTTCGCTTGGGTGTTTCCGGCTTTGCTTGCAAGTAAATGGAGCATGGCGATCCAGAACAGTTATAAACTTTGAATGCCAGTCTTGCCACATTTCATCCACGTTAGCATGAGCAGGAAAAGCATACAAGTTTCCAGCAGTAAGGTCATTTCGGGAGTGGTTTATATTGATGTTGCGGAGATTTCGGGTGGATGTAGCCGGCTTACTGGTCGACTGCTTGGGCACGGAAATGTCCAGCTTGGCAAGAACTGCAAAGTGATCACTGATCGTGCACTGAATGACATGGCACATCGCTACTGTTTCGGGACGGGCTAGGATTAGGTCGATTACGGTACCTTGGGGGAAGTCGGGCGTCACACGCGTGGCACTATCTGTAACAGTTTTCCCCTGTTCTCTATAACTTTACACTCCCTCGCACCTCATGCGTCTTACGCCTGTCTATTAGCACCTTCATTGGCGCCATTGCCACATGTATACTATCACATTTGTATATAACTGGTCGAGGCACGCTCAACCAGGCCTCTTACTTTTCAAGTTTGATTAAACCTGTTACACTGGTAGCAGAGGATGGTTACTACTCTGCTTTTGGCAGGTGTTCTGGTCGCTCTGCTTACGCTCCTCGTACTCGTCGTTCGGCTGATAAACGATATCAAGACCGCTCAGCGCGTTAGCCAAGGAAACCGAACGATACATCCGAACTCGGAACCGTGGGAGCCAACACCCCGCCTTACAAAAGAGCCGCCTGTGTTTGGAGGAGATTCCGCTACATTCAAAGAATGGACGTTTGCAATGGACATGGCCCTACGGTCGTTGGCACTCCCAAATGCGGCACAGAGGGTCGACTACGCGGCAGGATTTTTGACTGGAAACGCTCGTCTTTGGTTGATAGCGGCATTGGAAGCTAACCAAGTGTTTTCCGACTGGCCTGCTCTGAAAGCGGCACTTGGCGATGTGTACGGACCACGGCACAACGAGGAAATATCGCGTATGGGACTAATTTCCGCAGCGCAGCGCGGGTCGCTGGACGCATACATTGCTGCTTTCACTCGCCTCAGCCTGCAAGTGCCGGAAATCGACCACCACACCAGAGCGCTGCTGTTCGTCAGGGGTCTAGTTCCGCACATCCAGCGACAGGTCATGCGTGAGCATCCACGTACCCTGGAGCAAGCTGTCATGGCAGCAAACACCGTGGAGCAGTCGTCAGGGCCACCGGCGTCGGGGCCACCAGCCAGTAGAGAGTCGCGTTCCGTGCCCAGCTTCCGTGGTCAGGGCCTCCGCAAGCTGACGGACCAAGAGCGTGTCCAACTGCGAGCAATGGGACACTGCTTTGCTTGCAGGAAGCCAGGCCACCTCGCTAAAGACTGTACTGACGGTGGACAGCGCTACCCAAACGCTGGTCGCCAGTAAGAAAGGGGGTGCGCTTACTGGCGACGACCGAAGCACCCACGCCGGTACCAGTCGCTAACCGGTTCGGAGCTCTGGAGGTTGAAGACGTTGCTCTCCAGGAACCTACGGAGCCGGAGACACCCATAGCTGTAGGAAATTGTCCCGTTGCAGAAAGGTGTCATGTCAGCAACGTCAGCGTCGGCAATGAACCTGAACACGACCTACTGCGCATACAGGGAAAGATCGGCGGTCGCCGTGCAGTGATGCTGATAGATTCCGGTTCGACGCATGACTTCATTGCAGACAGTTTTGTTCGAAAGCATCATCTTGACACGGATGCAAGCTCAGCAGTGCTGAGCGTAACATTGGCGGACGGCTCGACCAGCGAGGTCCCGCAGATTTCCACACGCACGCTAAGGGTGACAGTCGGGGGCTTCAGTGAGGAACAGCACTTTACTGTGTATCCCCTGACTCGCTACGACGCTATTCTTGGCAAGCCGTGGCTTACAAGGAACAACCCCAGCATCAACTTCCGTACGAACGAAGTTCAGTTGGACGGTGAGCCCTTTGTTGCCAAATTGCCTTCAGCTAACCCGCCGACAGCCGACCGGCCATCTGTGGAAAGCATGTTTATCAGTGGCCGACAAGCTCGTCATGCCCTGAGGAGTGGAGCCGAGGGGTTTCTTGCATGGGTCACTGCTGCAAACGAGGAGAATCGTTCCGGGCCACAACTCCAGGAATCAGAGCAACAAGACATCCAGAACCTGCTCAAGAGGTACCAGGATTTATTTCCAGACGAGCTGCCGAATGAGCTTCCACCGAAGAGACCAGTCGACCATGAAATCCAGATAGAAGATGGAGCCAGACCACCGTCTCGACCCGCCTACCGCCTGCCGAAACCGGAGATGGACGAGCTCCAGTCACAGCTGTCAGAATTACTTGAGAAGGGATTCATTGAGCCAAGTAAGTCGCCATACGGTGCACCTGTGTTTTTTGTGAAAAAGTCGGATGGTACTCTGAGAATGGTGTGCGATTGGCGAGAATTGAATAGAATTACGATCAAAAACAAAGCTTGTCTTCCTAATATTGATGACTTATTCGACACGATCCAGGGCAGTGCATATTTCTCCAAGTTGGACTTGCGGTCGGGGTACAATCAAATCAGAATTCAAGACTCGGATGTTTCTAAGACGGCCATTAATACGCCGTTCGGCCACTTCCAATTTAGAGTCATGGGATTCGGGCTGACTAATGCCCCGGCCACCTTTCAGTCACTCATGAACTCTATTCTGCAACCGCATCTCCGAAAATTCGTTGTAGTATTCTTGGATGACATTCTAGTTTTCAGCAAGACCTGGGAAGATCATCAGCATCATCTTCAAACAGTTCTAGAAACACTTAGAAATAGTGAGCTGTATTGCAAACAGTCTAAATGCGAATTCGGCGTGAGAGAAGTTCTCTTCTTGGGGCATAAAATCAACGGCACATCAATTTCCCCTGATCCCAAGAAGATAAGTGCTGTGGAAACATGGCCAACTCCGTCGTCAGTAACTGATGTGAGGAAGTTTCTTGGCTTTGCAAACTATTTCCGAAGGTTCATAGATCGACACTCGCGCCACCCGACTTCCTCAACCCTATTCAGGGAGGCAGAGATTCAGCTGATTGGTTGCAAGCAAGACAAGACGCGGTCAAGATCTCACAAGATGCGTTAGTGGCAGCTCAAGCTCGTCAGGCCTTCTATGCAGATCGGACAAGGGTCGAGGGAAAGCTGAAGGTGGGAGATTTGGTAATGGTCTACCGGGATTTCCTCCTGACTCCTGAAGCTCGGGACCGACCATCCCATAAATTACGCCCCAAGTGGTTTGGCCCCTTTCCTATAACCCATGTGGTCGGCCCGAATGCCTACAAGCTCAAGTTGCCTCATACCAGCCGCTGTCACCCGGTATTTAATGTGTCGGCACTCCGTGCCTACGAGAAGAACGCTATTCCTAATAGGAGACAGCCTACGCCTCCGCCTATCACGGACCTTGATGGTCATGCCCGCTATGTGGTGGAGAACATTCTCAGTCACCGCCGCCGGCAGAATCAGCTTCAGTACCTAGTCAAGTGGCAAGGCTACTCTGATGCCACTTGGGAGCCTGAACATTATTTGTTGGATGAATCTGGTAATGACATTGTTCCACTTCAGAAGTACAAAACCTTGGCTTCTGCCCGCTGAGTTTTGCAGTTGAACTTCTAGTTTCACCTTACACATTTGTTGAGCTTATTACACTTTAATTTGCATGGAGTTTCAGTCATCTTATTGTGTTACTTCAGTGCAAAGCCTTTTTTCGTCTCGCACGTGTTTGCGCTTATTGTACTCTATTCCACTTGAGCATTTGGGTTATAAGCTCCTTCCTCTCCATAGGAGGGGGATGATGTAACAGTTTTCCCCTGTTCTCTATAACTTTACACTCCCTCGCACCTCATGCGTCTTACGCCTGTCTATTAGCACCTTCATTGGCGCCATTGCCACATGTATACTATCACATTTGTATATAACTGGTCGAGGCACGCTCAACCAGGCCTCTTACTTTTCAAGTTTGATTAAACCTGTTACACTATCCACATGGTTTGCCAGACCGTATGCACCTGCCAAGTCAAATGGATGGCGAGTTTGATAGTGTGTCCTGCTGGTATCAAGACCAGGCGATCTGGCATTCGTGTTGAAATCGCCAAGGAGAGTTATCGATGGGGTTATCCGTGAGGCTCCGTCAAGCGCTCTCTCTAATCGGGTCCAAAAACTGATGGGCTCAGTTGGTGGGCGGTAGACGCAAGCAAACACGTGGTGGGCTGTCCCAGAATTCGTTGTCTGTAACCAAAGAGCTTCCAGGCCATCCTGCGCATGGTCTAGCCGAGGTTGGAGAGCAAAAAATGAGCGATAGTAGAATGCCACGCCGCCTCCTGGGCGCCCACGGTCAAGTCTAACAAGGGAGTAGTCTGGAATGACTGGTTCTCCATTACTGATAGTCTCATCCAGCCATGTCTCTGCAAGGCCAATCACGTCGATCTGGGAGCTATCTAGGAGTGCCTTAATTTCATGTGTCTTGTGTCGCAGACTGCAAACATTTAGGAATGCAATTGTCAAGGGGGTCGACCTATTTTGTGGGGTACAGTGCCTGGTGAAAATGGTGATGCATAGGAAAAAACTTGCGTAACACAATACAAAGAAATCAAAACGAAGATAAAGAACAATCGTGCGAGCGAAGAATCAATCTATGGGCTACGGCGCCAGATCCTTGGCTGTGAGCGGATTCTGATGGGCTTTTGGGCTTTCCTTTGCTTCCTGGTACGAACATCTGTGAAAGCTTCAGAATCAGAGCCACCGTTCTCATCTTCCATTTCGGAGCCGAGATCTTCCCAGCTTCTATTTTCCGGTAGCTCATCCGCCGACGACTTGACCTTGTCGCAGCTGTTTTCATCTTCAACGGTGTATGTACAGTCCGTGCGCCAAGGGGTACTCAAGGGCTGATTTTATTTGCAACCGCGGGAAACGAAGTCACCAAGACGCCTTCATTTGAGGCTTTTGGAATTGGAGAATTTATTGAATTTAGGTATGGCTCTCGTCCCTTCTAGACAACTAACCAAGACCCTGTGGGGGCAGAAGGAGACTTCTTTGGCACCGTGAATACACTAGCTATGCGGTGATCTAGTTAGTTTGAGTGTGTGGTTCGTATTCAAAGTGTTCCAAGCCGCAGGCCATCGTGGATACGTCTGCACTTGAAAATCAAGGCTGGAAAGGACTGCCTGGTGTGTCCGAACGGTATGTTTTGCACTGAAGGCATTTTCTGTATGAATTGTTGAAAGTGTCTACTTGTTCGAAATGCAAAAGAGATGGTCGTAGATCCTTGGCCCACAACACCCCACTAAATAAACTATGACCTGTCGTGAAATTATGTGAAATTGATCAACACAATCATCCACAAATTATCCCATGCCAAAGTACTGCAAATGCAAATAATGGCATCCCTTTACCTAGGTCATGTTTGTAGGGCCTTATGCCACATCTTTGCATGATTTCCTCATGCAAATCGTGTGCCTAGCTTCGAAAACACATTGCGCTAAGGGCCGAATATATACCTGTGAATCAGAACAACAGCACTCACTATTTCTTTCATGAGTGGTAATGGTCAGCTGAAAGGAAACTTCTATCCATCAACTCATACTTGTAAGTAAAGTAATGACTAATCTCCTTGCTGCGCATGTGGTTCCTTCGTATTTACATGTACCGTAACGTACCGCCAGAGCGCCCCACCATCTCGTCCTTTCGTGGTCGTATTGTGGAGGTGGTCTCCTGTCTGTAGGTTATACGACACGAACTTTGTACACATATTATTGCACGTTCTGCAGACAATCCGTACCTTCGAGCAGACACGAGCTCCACACAAAAACCTGCTTAGTGTGACTTAGTACACTAAGTTGCTCACACCGTACGAACTTCGTTGCACTCTGCCATACGATTTTCCTTTCCCTGGCTGTGAAATCTGTCGCGGCAAAATCAAGGTGGGGCTCTCTCGCGGTACTTTACGGTATGTGCGCCTCTCTGCGTTCGGTGAATGATTTTGAATATTTGCGCACGACTTCAGGATAGTGCATATTGTGTGGATGTACCTGCGCATGTAATCCTTTCATGATTTAAAAATTAGGAGCCATGCTTCTCATCACCGTGGACAAGTAAATGTCGGCCAATTACGTAGCGTTTGGAGACTTGCACAAGTACAGTTGCGTGTTAATTAATTATGCGGCACCCGCGGAATAAAATGAATATTCTGGACGACTGAAGCTACAAAGCCATCTTGTGTTAACAGATCAAAAAGACAGTACTTCGAAGTACCTGTATTTATCACTAGTATTACCCTGAGACAGTCGTACTCATCTCTAGAGACTGGCTTGTATTTAACTCTACGTAATGGCAACTTTCATGATGCTGACTGTCTACATTTACTTGAAGTATTATTATTATTATTATTATTTGTGCTCCCGCGTCAATGGGCTCGCCCAAATTCGCTTGCACCGAACCATGCGAAAAAAGGCCACCAGCAGGCAGGCAGGCAAAGAAAAATAGAAAATGGTGTCACATAAACTAATACAAACAACTTGAAGTAGGACTATAAAATTAATACTAAATATAAGGTCTATAAGCTGTCAGTGCGATGCTGTTGGATACCCGACATGCCATGTGACTGACCGCCAGATAAACGATATGCGATTGTACCGGTCACAGTGTAGCTGGGTTTTCACGAAAAAATGAAACTTATACGATTGTGAGAAAAGTTCAGAAACCACACTTACACATACACACACACGCGCGTACACACACACACACATGCGTGCATGCGCACACACACACACACACACACACACACACACACACACACACACACCTGTCCTGTTCTGTTGAGCCACTACCACAACTTGGCACAAGGATCGCATCGGCCCCAAAGGGGCAGTAGAGCGAAAGTGAGAGGTGTTGGCTTCGAGTTCACCTATCCCTACGGTGAACGCAACCTCGATCGAAAGTCATGCCGAACGGATTTATCTACCACGCGCGCGCGCGCGCGTATACTAAACGGAGGAAGGATTACTTACTCTCCCTGTATGATGTATCTGTTGTATTCGTGAACAATGTCATTGATGTTTTTCCATGCATGTTTTTGAATATGCGAGCATAACTTCCAACATCAAGCACATTCTTGCTTCTCATCAGCATGTACAAGTTTATGTTGGGCATTTATGTAGCGTTTGTTTTACCGGCTGCGTTTGTTGGTGCTTGCAGGTCATTGGCATGCTGTCTGTTTCACAGAAGCTCGTGTAACAGGTTCACCGTACAGCTATGAATGCAATGTAGCGTGTCGAAGCCACTTCGGTATGACGTGATGCCTAATTCCCTGGTACCAAAATTGCGAGTATGCAAGTGATCGTCAAGCCTGTCCCCTGTACAGTAGCCGTCTTGCCTTGTTACGCCTGGTTCTGACTCTGCGTTCTCGTATACTCCATGCAATGTTACAAGGAATACTGCTCCCTTCTCAAGCAATTCATTGGCAACAAAACGCTCCGCTATGCCGTGTAACTTTGCTGTGCGGTTTGTGCTTTGTCAATGTTGTATACCAGTTCATGATCTGTGCTTGCTGGTCTGTTTGTTTTCTCTCGCACAATTGAGGCGCTGTAGCACAGTGTACAGTGTCGATCATCCTGCCCAGGCTCTGATCTCACGTACCACAGTACGGTTTCTCTTGTTGCTCACTGTAATGTGCATGATACAAGCTCCTTGGTACTCCATCATCACCTGGTGCTGTTGCTGCCATTGTTGGACCCTGCTGATATCCTTCTCGCAATGCCCGAACGTTGTTCCAACGAATGCACAACTCGCTCTTAGTTGTCACATTCGGTTTGGTGTCGTTCCAATCTTTCGAATTGAGTGAGTGCGTAAACTTGTATGAAGTGGTGAAGCAAAAGCCGTGCGCCGGCAAACATTCAATGTCCGGGTGTAATGACGCACCAAGGCCCCGGGACTTGTGCCCAATTCCTGAGTGATTTTTGTGTGCCTAGCCTCTAGGTATCATACCATATTATTTGTTTGGTTCAACCGTTTTGGATGCCCACTGCAATACCATTCACTGTATTATGTGTGTATGTTATCGAAGAAATCTCCCATATTTTTGGGTGGACAAACCTCGCCATAAGTCAGTAACCTGGCATTTTGCACCAACAGAACTTCTAGGATATCAGCGCCGTCTCAGTACCTGGGGACAGTTGTAAAGAAAAAGAAAAAATACCCTTGGCCCACAATGCCCCACTAAATAATCCGAAGGGTGTCGCGAAGACGACAATTTCCTTACCTTTCTTTCGTGGACGAAAAAAGACACTTCGCTTCGTCCGTTGCGCATGAAACGAAACATGAGGGTAGTGTTTATGAATTAGAATGGGTATCATGCACGAAGGAATGGCGAAAAGGTGCTATGCTCGAGCGCTGGTCGTCGTCTTGTTTGTCAATTTTGAGTCCCATTGAGAATTTTCTTCTCCAGACCTCTCAAATTTCCCGCGGTTGCAAATAAAAGTGCAACTTCTAGACGACTTTTTTGAATTTGGCGCACGGACTGTGTATGTACGTGCTTGCGGGGGGTCTGGTTCTTGTGCGTCCCAGCTGATCTTGTGCTAGGCTTCCCATTGACCTTGTCAGGTACGGTGGACTCACCCGCACTGGCGCCAACGTCAGTTTCTGTGTGAGGCCCGAGGGCTTTCATTTATCTGTTGTTGTTGTTGTTGTTGAAATTTTATTTTGTATCGCAGACCAAACGGGCAATGGTGCCCAATATTATGATGGCGATAAAGTAACGGCCGAGAGCCAAGGATACAACAAGCAAGCCTCCACGAAAGAGAGAAAAACACAGAAAACACAGACTGCAAATACTCAAAAAGAAAAAGAGAAAGGGAAAAAAAGAAAAATAAAGAAGAAGAAAGCACAGTTGAGTCTCAGTTAAGTCACGACTCCAAGTCCAAGCCTAGGTGCTGGCTAACCATAAAAATAAACCTTTAAAAGTCTCTTGAATGATCTATGGCAGGCGAGGGACTTGAACTCTTGGGGCAGGGCGTTCCATAATTTAACAGCAGAAACGAGCGGCCGACAGTCACCAGAGACTCGCCTGGTGGCAGGGACAACATACGCATTTGGATCGTTGATCCGAGTGACGCCTTCAGTCTGGCGACGTAGGCGCTTGGACAGGAGATTACTAATTCTGGCGGTGTGGATACGAAGCATGAGGAGGCGGAGTTTACAGTGGGCGTTTTGGATGATGGGGATGAGGCCTAGACGGGTGTAGATGGGATCTGTGTGGGAGGGGAATGGCTGGTTGGCAACGCAGCGGATACATCGCTTGTCGAGGACCGAAAGCTGATGCCGTTGGTGCGCAGAGAGAACCGAGAAGAAGGCATTAGATCCATACAACATGTCCGGTAGTATTAACGATCTGTAAAATAGCAGGGCTTGTTGCTCAGTTAAGCTGGAGCGAATGGCTCGCAGCGCCATCAGTTTCTGGGAGGTCTTCCGTGTAATAGTTGCAACTTGAGTCTCCCACCGAAGCTGGGTGTCGAGATGTAGACCTAGATATCGAGCATTTGTGGTCTGAGCTAGGGGATTTCCATTGCATTCTATGTTAAGTATCAAGGGCTGCCTGCGAGACGCATGAAGGGCTAGAACGTGGGTTTTGGAGGGATTTAGTATTAAGCCTCTTTCTTCCAGAAAGTTGGCCAGGTTGGAGACTGAACGGGAGAGGGTTGAATTCAAGAATTCGACGGATTGACTGATGGCGTCTAGCAGGATATCATCAGCAAACAGCTGTGAGTGGGCTGGAGCTGTGATCTGTTCTATTTTCATTGTGTAGATGGAGAACAAAAGAGGACCCAGCACACTTCCCTGAGGAACACCACACTCACAGGTAGAGAGGGCGGACGACTGGCCATTGCTCAGGACGACTCGCTGACGGCGGTCAGTTAGGTAGCTCATGAACCAACTGAGCGCCATTGAGGTAATACCAAGCTGAAATAGATCTGTAACCAAAATTTGGTGTTTGACCTTATCGAAGGCCTTGCTCATATCGACAAGTACAAGACCTGTATGGCGCTGCTGATCCGCTGCCTCCAAGTATCTGTCTACAGCCAATGTCAGGGCATCTTCTGTGGAGTGAAGTGGGTGATATGCGAACTGGTTTGCGGGGAACAAGGAATTTCCGGAGAGGAACTTACAGAGTCTCGTGTGGACTACCCGTTCTAGGACTTTGGAAACTATTGGTAATAACGATATTGGTCTATAGTTCTTAGCGACAGCTTTGTCGCCTGACTTGAAGAGGGGACGAACATCCGCAATCTTCAGAGATGCAGGAACAACACCAGAAGCCAGAGATGCATTGATTAATATGGTGAGGGACGGTGCAAGGACAGGAGAACAGTTTTTGAGGATTGCAGCTGCAACCTGGTCGCTGCCTGCAGCTTTGCGCACGTCGATGTTGGAGAGCAGCTTAGCGATCTCTTGCACACTTGCTGGAGCAAATTCTTCGAGGCATTCCTTCTTCGTGGGACCCAATGGGGCTGAGAGACGTAGTGGTCTAGTTGGGTCTGACACAACACCGCTGAATTGGTCCCTGAGCTGTGAGACACTGACGGCTGGTGGAACTGAGGACTTGTTACGACCGCTGAGGTAGTTGATGGTCTGCCAGGTTTTTCGTGCGTTGGCCTGACTAGCAGCAAGAAGGTCCCTAAAGTAGGTGGCTCGGAGATGTCGTGACATACGCTTGGCTTCGTCTCGGGCAGAAGTGAAGACAGTGCGTAGTGCCGGGTCTGCAGGTGATGCTTTCCACCGTCGATGGGCCGCGTCACGTCGCTGGACTAGGTCATGTAGAGCTGGCGTCTTCCAGGGGAAGTATTTCCGGGTAGGAGCTCTTGGGCGGTGTAGACGGATAGGAGCATGAGTGTTCAAGGCAGCGACAAGTTTCTCCAGCCACATATCCCACATTTCATCTTCTGTCCGCGCAAAGCAGAAGTTCTCTAGATCGCTATTTAGAAGGTGGTGTGCAAATTGACCCATATCAATTCTTGCAATGTTACGGCCACGTCGCACGGTTGGTGTGCAGGACGTTGTGAGTCGCAAATCAAGTGCCAGAGCGAAGTGGTCACTGATTGTACAAGGTACTACTACACAAGAGTTCACATGATCGTCTCCGACCAGAGCGAGATCCAGGGTTGTTTGGCTGCCTTGGGGTCCAATTCTGGTAGGACTGTCCACTTGGTTCTTGATGTCGAAAGAATTACACAGGTGCAGCAAGCTGTTTAGCTGGGGGCTGTCGCGGGAGCTTACATCGACATTGAAGTCTCCAACAAGGACCAGAGGTGACGCGGGAAGTGTGGAGATGAGAGTGTCTAGTGCATTCGTCAAGTCTTGCCAGAATTGCACAGGAGTGCCTGGAGGACGGTACACACCACCAAGGAGAACCTTGGAACGCTGCCCACTGACCTCTAACATGAGCATTTCCACCTGGGTGTCAGCCTTCACAATTCGGGCTCGGAGATGATCTCTTACATATGCTGCTAAGCCTCCGCCATGAGTTGGCCTGTCGCGTCTGACCAGGGTGTAATTCTGTATGCGTAGGATGTCATCGGAAACGGAGGTTGTTAAGAAAGTCTCTGCCAGCATCATTATATCAACTTTATGGGAAAGAATATAATCTTCAATTTCATGCTTTTTATTGAGAAGATGGCAAACATTTAGGAATCCTATTTTGAGGTTACTTTTAATTAATTCATGCTGTAGGGGATTTACAGTGGGGCAACTATTTCGTGGCTGAAAGATAGGTGCATGCGGGTTTTAAGGGTTGAAAGGGGGCTGCGTGAGGATTTAAACAGAACATTTAGTGCTCCTCTGCAGCTCGACCAGTTGCTACACTGTCAGCCTTGAAGCGCCATTCTCGAACTCTGACGTTTGAAGGCCAGAATTCCGGTTCCAGAACAGTAGCTTTGTGTTGTATTGGCAGAATTACGTGAGCAAAGGCCAGCCCGAAGTACTTTGTCTCAGACACGGAGCACTTGATGACAGGTATATTTCGGCGTTCACACCATTTTGGCGATCGATTCTGATGTGCACCCACTATTGACATTGCCCACATACATGTACAAAGCGCAACATTTTGTACGGGATCCTCCCTGCAGTTGATCAGAGCGCTAGCGCTTGGGCCGGTTTTCATAGTACGACGTGACCTGAGTGCCTGGGTGACTTGTTTGGGGTCGTGTAGTACTTACTGGCCTGCTGGCTGGGGCCTCCCCATGTGTTATCCCATGGTACGGTACTATAGGCCTGTTTCAGCCAATCAGGAGCCTTGCTGACCGGGAAATAAGTATATAATAACACATGGTACGGAGGGCATTATGGCTGATTTATGCCCTAGTGCGTAGCCCGAGGTCGTGCACCGTAGCCCAAGGGCCGCAGGCCCGCGGGCTACGGTGCACGACCGAGGGCTACGCACTAGGGCATACAATCAGCCATAATGCACGACGCACCATGTGTTTATTATAGTTCATACATGCCACGTGCCTAGTTGTAGACAAATAAGGTAAACATGGTCAAGGGAGGAGGAAGGTTCCAATCAGCTGTCATATGAATGAAGGGTCGAACAAGATCGGAAGGAGCTTTCTCCGTGGAATGATAGAACGTTTTGTGTCAGATTTACTTGCAGTTCCAGGAATATATCTTTGCATTTTGGTGTTAGTGTTGCCTATCGGGCGGTACGGAAGTTGGCTGATTCGCTGCTGCTTTGGCGTTAACGTTGGCCGCAAACATCCTTGACCAAGGGGCACTAGTAATTAGACTAGTTTTGAGAGTACATTGTAAGTGTTCTTATTCGGAACAATGATACTTTTTCACATACATCTGAGATTTTGTTCGCATTGCTTTCAGTTTACTTGAGGTCCATGTGTACACTGGACAATCATGTAGCTAGGTACATTTGAAGTACATGTACATGTAACTGTATATTTTGTAGGAGTTCGAGATACAATCTGATCTCTCCCAGATAGGTAACTTTGTGATGCATGTTCACCTGTTGACTTGTTCGTCTCAATTGACTTGAATTTAGTAATGCATGGTAATGACATGCTGTGTGCTATTGTCACGTTGTTATAAATTACTTCTCCTATGTCGACATTGCTAGTAAAATATAAATGTTTTGGACGGTGCACGTTAGTAGTTTCGTTTTGTGTGGTGTGTGCGAGTGCATGTGGTGGCCTTAGAAATGGTCCCATGTGTTCTATGTGCGCTGGAGTACTGCCAATTATGTACCAGGTCACTGCCCAAAAGGCATGGCTTGGTGCATATTTGGCAGTGCACCAGCGTACGTAGTACGCCTGGGGTCATTCCTAATGGGCATGGGTACGCCGTACCCGGGCATTATCGTCTGATAATGCCCTGGTACGGTGCTGCTCTGATTGGCCGAATGCTAGCAACGACCTGACAACAGGCACGTGACATGTATGAATAGCCAATACAATCCCGCGCGGGATGATATTCATTATTAATTGGGTTCACTTTTACCGTACCTACTACGGTGCACCCTGCATTGGCATGCCCCCACCCCCTCTCGATTCGATGCAATGCATCTTGCCACTGGAGTCCTTTCAATCAGAAACCCAGCGACAATTTTTTTTTTTTTTTTTAGTAGTAAAAGCCTCTTTTACGGGCGAACAAAACACAATTTGCCATGGCGGAGGATTGAAAACAAATCACATAATGATGACGTCGCATGTGATCAGACAGCAAGAGAAGCATAGCATAGTCCGCACAATCACGGGGCAAGGCTCAACGGGACACCCTAGCCTCCACGACAGCCAGGGAGGCACAGCCATCCATTGGAGGCTGCCAAACTCGGCGAGCCCCACGCAGACACATGACACTCGAACGCAGCAGGGCGAAAGACAGCCTGCAGCGGAGGTGGGCAATTAGCACAGAATACGCCTCCCTCCCACGTAGCGACTGGAGATGTGCAATCCGGCTCACCAGTGCAGCGGCACCCTTGCCGCATCCTCCGGTGGAAGAGAGCACAAAGGGGAGAAAAGTGGATCGCTCCACTTCTCGGACTCTCCGATCATATCGACGCCGTTTCTCTTGCTCATGGTGCCGGTAGCAGCCAGAGAGAGAGGAGGTGCGGTTCGAAGACGCATAAGGGTTGAACACCCGTACATCAATAAAAGTGCGTTCGAACCGACCCCCCCCCCCCAAACTCCACTGGCCACCACATCCAAACGAGCTTGATCCTCGGTTGATGCTGACCGGAGCTGAAACTGCTCCCCAGTCAGGGGTTGGAGATGTGGCTCCACTGCGACGTTGTGGGCGACACCCTTCAATGAGCTTGCCAGTATGTCGCGCACCTCGTTGTGGCGGATCGAGGGGAACCCACCGAAAGGACAGGACAAGGCGTGAGCAGTGGTGAATACCTTCTCGCAAACACAGGTGGTGGGCAGGCGAGAAGGCGTCCAACCGTAACGGAGGCAGAGGCCATCCCGGAATTCCCCCTTCGACAAAGCGAAGCCATGGCGAGCGATGGGTCGGCAGGTAAGCCAGCTTGATGCTCCCTTCTCCTCTGCCAGACTGATAGCGAGATCGAGTTCGCTGTGTTCGGTGCGGAACGTATCGGCAGCTATCTTCATTGCCTTTCTGGCCTCAGAGCGAGCCTGACTCTTGGCCCTGCGGACACAGGCAAGAGCATCATCGAGGTGCTCTTCTTGCGCCATGATCTTGTCGTACAGCGCAGTGGTGATTAGCCTGGAGGTGCCGTACTGTGAGCCAAAAGTGGCAGGGTTGGCCACGCCGAGGCCTCCATGCCGGCAGGGGAAAGTGAGCAAAATGCGTTCAGCTTCACTGGGCGCCGTCCGTCCACTAATGGCAGGGATTAGGCGGCGGTGGATGATGTCCTCCAGGGGTGCCAGCTGTTCTGCAGCACCATCGAGAACCCGACACAGGAAGGACCACCGGTGTTGGAGGCTGTTCACCAGTGCAGAGTAAGCTGCTTGAGGCTGTGACCGGGCGAAATCTGTCAGCTTGCACAGCTCCTGCGACCAGGTGGCCACCTTGGAAGCCACAAACTCCTGCACAAACTGATCAGTTCCGATGGCTGATCCAAGGTGACGGCACCCGTCAGTGGTGATAGACACACCCGTGCCGGCGAAGATGGTCTCGGCTGCCTCTAGCTTGTCCCGCTTGACGACGAGGACGGACTTGCTGGGGTTAATGAAATACCCGAACGCCGGCCCATCCCCGACGAGTCGGTCCCACCACTGGCGGAGAGGGTTGAGCCCGCCACCCGCGGACGAGTCATCCGCATACCAGCTCTGGCGTGTTCCTGGGGTTGCCACTCTGCGCACCAGGGGGAGTACCCCCAAAGCGTACATCGGCATAGCAAGAGGATCTCCCTGCGTTGTGCCTTCTCGCGATAGGAGGCACTCCCCGTCCACGAATAGGCGGGCCGGCTGACGGTAGCAGTTTACGATAGCGGGTGTGATGGCTGGACAGAGGTGCGCTACGTTGCGCATACATGCTTCTCTGTTAAGGCGATTGAACGCATTGGATGCATCCGCCATAAGCACAGCGTCAACGTCTTCTTCATGGAACGTGTCGTGCATGGCGTGAATGGCCGCCTCAATGCCACATTCCTGGCCTCCGCACATCTGCAGTGACCCTGTCGCCTCACGAACAGAGTCCCCCGCCACGCTCAGAATAGCCTTGCCGATGATACGACGGACGGTTTCGCCGATGCCTATTGGGCGCACACCCGGTTTCTTATCTAGAGGGATAAGCCGGCATGCCGTGTAGGCTTCCATCGATGCTGGGTTGACGTACTGAGTGGCGATTCGCCGGGCACAGCTGGCGAGAGCATCACATAGGTCGTCTGAAATGTCCCCAAACGCTGTGCACATACGCCTCCAGCCATCTGCGTCCATCCCAGACGGCCCTGCAGAACCGGTGGTATGCAGTGCAGCTTGGCGCACAGCGGTCCTGTCCAGCTTGGTGAAGAGCACTGGGTGGGGCTGTGCTGGGGGTTGCCCTGGGAGGAGAGCCGCTGCTGTGACTGCCTCGCCCTGTGGGTGCTTACTGCGCAGCACATCAAGCACGGTCGTTTCTCCAATGGTGTCGTCAAGATCAAGAACTCCACCACCCATGTCGGGGGAGAGTTGACGAGTGGCTGCCGAGAGCCTGCCACGCTCAATGTCAGACGCAAATCTGCGTGCCGGGTCGACCGTGTGTCCCTCGTGCCGTGCGTTTCGCCTGCGGGCCTTGACGATCTGGTCTTGGATAGTCACGGATTCTTGGAGTAGCACCTGTACGTCTCCGGAATCCCACGAGGCAATGCGGCGCTCGATGCAAACCTTGTGAGCTGCTGCCGCTACGGTCCCGCCAGGTTTCTGAAGGAGCAACTGCTGCATTACCATCGCCGTTTTCAGGGCGTAGTCAGCTGCACCTGAGGAGTTGTTACCAAAGGCGTGGAAGTGTGAACTCAGCATACGGATAAAGGTTCGGCCCGTGCTGCCCATTGGTACGTCCAACAGGTTTGGGGCAAAATGAACTACCTTCTCGTACGCCTCGGATATCCGGTTGGAAAACGTGGGACCGTCCAGATCTCCCATTCCGAGTGTGGGGTCCCGCAGGGGAGGATGGGGTGGCAGGTCCGGGATAACAGGATCAGCGACGTCCATTGTTGCTTGGGACATGTTGAGTGTGGCTAGCAGTCGGACATCGTGTGGATCTACGTCCCCACTCGCTGGTAGGTCAACTAGGTCCACTACGGTCACGGTGGCACGCTCCGCGTCCGCTGGCTCAGGCGCTTGGCTGGCAGGTTCGACATCAGCACTGCCATTGGTGTCAGGCGAGTTCGCCACCTTTACGGGTACTACAGTGCTACTGCTAGTACTGGCACCGGGAGGCGAGCTCGACCGGGCTGTGCGAGGTGGTCCGTGACGACCGTCTCTGCACTCTGCAAGTAGGGTGGTGGTGAGTACTGCGGCTGCACTCTCGGTGACTACTGGCTTGTGCACATTCGAGACATTTGGTACGGGTACGGAGTCTAGTGTCGTATCGGAAACTGCAACCCAGCGACAAAATGCACTATAAACAGTCCGTTTCAAAAAGATTTGCAATCCTGGCGATCGCCCGCGGAGTTTAGCGTCTTACCGTATGAGCACTCGAGCGCTGCCTGGAAAAACTGACTGTGAACTCGAAGAAATATTCCGCGCGAAAGCAGGAAAAATGACAACTCACTCACGTTGATACATGCAGTCCAGGGAGTCGTCACGGTATTTGACGACTCCCTGATGCAGTCATGTGCGTCTGGTTAACAACAAACGAGTTCTTCCTCGTATCGATAATGGAGTCAGAGAGGACATGTCGAAACGAAAGTGTTGCAAATACGGAGCATCAGCAAATCGAATATTCGAATGAAATTCGAGAATCGTCACGAAAAGCACTCAATCAGTCGAAACTAGGGCTTTGTTCGACTGAAAAATGCCCGCAAACAGAAAATACTTTTCGAATACTTTTCGAATGCTCCGCGCGTGCTCTAGTACACGGCGCACTACGACTACGAGTACTCATTCTTGCGCATGTAGCTACTAGTACTAGTTCTTACTAAAGACAGTAAAGTACTAGTCTGGACTTCTTGTCAATCTTGACGCTTTCCTCTCTCTCGAACTGTGAAAAGTTTTATCAAGTGTGCATTTTGTTTCATTTCAAGTATCCTGGAATCATGGCTTTGTCACCAACTACCAGCCCCGGTATGCCTCCTGCTCCCAGTACTGCAGTAGCCCTGCTGGCGTTGTCTCGGCATCTGCGTCTATGGTGAGTTCCCCGCAGGGAGAGGGCAACTCAAAGTGTGCCAAATATTTGAGGGTCGACCTTACCATGGATCTCATTCTGCTGAGGCAGTGTAGGGCCCACCCTCACCTATTCGTCCGCGGGTCTCCTGATATGCAAGGGATAGCGGAGGAGCTCGGCCGAGATCCGCCTTTTCAAGGGGTCTCCAAGAGAGATCCTATCGCCAATAGCCTGAATCGGATGAAGCATCCGCCGCTTCGCGTCATCCCCAAAGGCAATGAGAAACAACAGCAACTCCGTTCATTGCACATCTCAAAATCCCAGTCCTCAACTGCTCAAGCTAAAAAAAACTCGATTCGAAAATACTGGACTGCGCTACATGCTGAACCTCTTTTTCATTCGAATTTTCTCTCTGATTTTCTTTTTGCCATTCGAATAATCAAATCGAAAATTCGATTTGCTGATGCTCCGTATGTTGACGAGCGGCATGTGTCTCAATTCGTTTTGTGACCAAAAATAGTTTCTTTGAGCTGCGATGCAATTTACTCACCGTGTGACGAAAACACGACATCGACACGGAATCATTCCCAAGGCCATGACTTGGCAAAGCTATCCATGTGACTTCGACGACATTTTGAGAAAAGCAGACGCTTGTGAACGTTGATAGAAGACGGCGTTGACTGCTAAATTCAAATAAATTGGCGATCTTGAAACTAAAATAAATCTCAAAAAGCTACAGCGCGATGACTTCCATATTCACTCACACCATTGCAGTGTTGTGGGTGTGTTCGGATGGCGTGAGCCAGTCAAGTGTCAGTCAGTTCGGCAGGAAGCGCGAGCTTCAACAACAAGTCATTTGGTGCAGCCATTTTCTTTGTCTTGTACCAGCTTGATCACCAAAACAATGAAAAAAAAGTTTGACTTGAGGATAGGTTGGGATTTGAACTCACAACTTCATGGTCAGCAGACAGCATTCATAACCACAAGGCCAAAAAGGAAAGGATAAATCGTGGGTTTTGATAAAAATTCGATACTGGCTTCCTGGGCAAATTGTAAACCATGGGAAAAGGCCGGAAACCTGGCCGAAATTCTAACTCCTTAACGGCTGGTCCAATTGTTCCGAAACTTTCACAGAACAATTTGCCGTGTCCTAACATGCCATTCTATGTACTTTGTTGTCCAAATTTCCCTTATCTTCATACTTTTTAAGACCCAAACCTGATTGTAAATCTTTTTGAAACAGACTATAGTGCCGGTTGGGCTTGAAAATTTGCAGAGCTCAAAATGTCACAACTGCCCCTCTGTTCTTGGCTTGGCGCCTCTTGGTGACCCGTACTCAATTGCCTTTTTTTTTTTTTTTTTTTTTTTTTTTTTTACTAAAAAACACCCTTGCAATGAGTCTGCGTAAGACATGTAGGTCTGCGAGTTGCGTACGCCATTTCTCGCACCTGCAGCTGCTGTACGAGCGTACCTGGGCAGTCTTTTGCCAGATGGCCAGAGATACTGCAGCGCCAACAAGTTTGAATTTGACCTTTGTGCCATACTCTTACGGTACGGGGACCTATTCGCAAGCTAGAAGGCACAGCCTTCCTCAGGGAAACTTTGACATACCTGGTCCCTGTGTCAACTGCAAAGCCCTCATGGCTAACAATCTTCCTCTTTGGAGGACCATGGACCCGACCATAGAATGAAATTTCATGCACAAGAGCACCATCTTGCAATGACAGGGGGCATCCGAATACATGGAGAGTCGTAACTGACATGCCTCCCATTACAACTTCAACACTCTTACTGGCAATTTACGTTTCTTCCTCTGACGTCAACAGGCGGTCGCGCACTCCTTGGGTGACGAAGGACTTATGTGACATTGCACCAGCCAGGCTTTACGTTTAGCTACTGGCAGTGATGGCTTGCCCGGAACGATTCTTAAATCATGCGCTGACCTTCTTGCACCCTCACTGATGCTCATCTTCAACAAATCATTGTCCGAAGGCCAGCTGCCACCGAGCATGAAAATCGCCAACATCACTCCCGTCTACAAAGGTGGTGACCCCAGTCAACCCACCAACTATAGACCTGTCTCTTTGCTCCCTATAGTCTCCAAGCTGCTTGAGCGTATCGTCCATGAGCAACTCAGTCAATACCTGGCTGAACATTATCTTTACCCTTCCTGTCAATTTGGCTTCAGACGCCAGCACTCTACAGAGGATGCTCTCACAATGGTTACAGACAAATTCCTAAGAGCCCGAGATGACGGGCTGTCAACTGGCGCTGTTTTCCTGGACATGTCAAAGGCCTTTGACAAGGTCCAGCCTCAGACACTTGTCGAAGACCTATTCCAGCTTGGAATCTCCGGCACAGCCCTGAACTGGTTAAGCGACTACCTCTCAAATCGTCAACAACAAGTCGTCATCAGCGGCGATAGCAGCTCATCTTTCACATGCGCAAGTGGGGTTCCCCAAGGGTCTGTACTGAGACCACTATTGTTTGTCATATATGGCAGGGATGTGGCCAGTGAAGTGGATCAGTTTGCCGTCCAGGTAATCCAATTCGCGGACGACATCATGCTACACGATAGCAGGAAGGACAAGGTAGTGCTGTCACACAACCTGCCTTCAGCCATCACCCATCTCAGCAACTGGCTTGGTGAGCGCAACCTAATCCTGAATAGTCGAAAACACAAATATTGTTTACTCCTGCCAATCGTCATGACGACAAGACATTGAATGTGCACTGTGCAGCTACACTCCTCCAGCAAGTGACAAGCGCCAAGTACCTGGGCTTGCACATCGATGACGACCTGAAATGGAACACAATGGTTGACCATATAGCCAAGACAGTGTCCTCAAAGACTGCCATTCTCTTCCGCCACATGCACAGGCAGTGCCTCCCAATGCCATGCCGCTCAACCTACTTGAGATGTATAATTTTACCCACATTCCAATACGCATCCAACAGCTTTTCCTCTTCCCTTTCCTCTGCACAACGTGATCGTCTTGAGAAACTTCTCAAGCGAGCTGTGCGTGTTGTCTGCTCTGCTCCCTTCCTGTCTGCAACTGCCCCTCTTTTTGAACGCCTCAGCATTCAACCCCTGCAATCAATGTATTGCCGCAAACTCCTCCTGCTAACCTTTCGTGTAATTCATAATAACTGTAGTGTGCTTCTTCATGACCTCGTTACACCTCTGTCACACACCCGTCGAACGAGGAGCACAGATGTTCCCCTGCTTCTTTTCCCGAGGATCATATCTGCCGCTGCCACACGCAGCCCTTCATATCAATGTCCCGCTCTCTGGAATAAGTTGCCTGCATCTATACAATCACTGAAGAAACCAGGTCAATTCCGGACCGCTCTCTTACCCCACCTGAAAAATTCACCGACTTACGTTGCTCACTGATCAAATAATTATGCAATCTTTCCTCTGCTAGCTAGCTGCTGTCTTAAATCCTACTCTATTTTTCTTTTTTTCTTTTTTTCTTTTAATCTTTTCCTTACATTTGTGTGCCTGTAACTTTAGTCGATCTCATGTAATAAGGCAACACTGCCTGTTTGTTATTCGACGTTAAATAAACCAATCCAATCCAATCCAGGTCCAATTGGCTGAGTTCGGAGGGCTGAACACCCAGTCTAGACAGCTCCTTGATAAAAAAATACATGGTCCAAAGGCCAGTCCTTGTGGACCCTAAACATAAATGAGGCAGGAGCAGGAGCTCCAGAAGTGCTCCCGTCCTCCATAGTGTTAGTAGAAAAGATTTGAATTGCCGTGCGTTTTTTTCTTTTTTTCTACAAAATCCACATATCTCCAGACACTGGGTGAATGATGGAGTGTGGTGGTGGGGCCCATTAAGCTCCGCCGACCAGAGGTCTCGGCTTCATAGCTCCATGGACGCACCAAAGGGAGATTGGGTAGGGAGGATTAAATTTAAAAAGAAAACAGAAGAAAGAAAATGGAAAGATTGTATTGCTCAGTGAGCAAAAGAATAAGTTGAGTATTGATGTGAACGCTGTTAGACTTTTAAATTCAAGAGGAGACTGTCTGTGAGGAGAAATTACATGTACGTCCAAGCAGGGTAGGACACTGTACCCTCTTACTCGCGTATTCTATGAGTGGCCCAGTGCCAGTTCGTTCTGAGGAGGTGGTGATAAGCTGCTGTCTTGAACTTTTGGATGTTCTTTGCGTGAAATGGGTGGGGAATGACAGAGGAAGGCAGCTGGTTCCAAATTGGGATGACGGAAAGGCTCGGCTCACATTGTTCCGGGAATTGGCAGGAAGAACATTCTGTAACTGATGGGGATGCGCGGTGGACAGTCGTACAGCCTGGCGGGTGAGGCGTGTGGTCCTGGGTTGGTGTGTCGGGGGTGGAGCCATTCTCGAGAGAAGAGAGGGAGAATTATCGCAAAGGGCTTTATACAGGAGGCAGAGGGCAGCGATGGTGCGGCGAATTATGAGGCTAGGAAGCCAGCATTGCGGATGTATTGCCTTGATGGCTCGCTCCTGCACCCAGTCCAGCCTATTCAAGTGGGAAGGCGTCCGAGCGTATCCACAACAGCACCGTTCTGGAGTCTGTCCAGAATATGACCCGTGGAATTGAGATACGCAGCTGTTCCCGTACGGTACAGGATAGGTGCGAGGCGAGGACCGCGGCCTGGAGTTCCAGACGGGGTATCGAGGCCGTTTCAGTGGAGCAACGCGTGCCTTTGCTGCAACTAGGGAAACTGCCAGCTGAGTACCGTGGTTCGCTACTCTCAAGTACACAGCGGCGTCGTATGCTTTCTCGCTTGCGTCAGCAAACACGTGCAGCTGGATGTCTGTAGCGACTGCAATCAACGGTGTGTAGCACCGTGGCACTTCTACGGTGGCCACCTGGTCTAACTCTGCAGCCCAATCTGTCCATCTCAGTGCAAGAGATGCAGGGAGTTCATCATCCCAGCCTATGCCAGCTCTCCACACGTCTTGGAGAAGCATGCGTGCGATGATGGAGTGGGCAGGGTACCAGGGCGAGTGGGTCAAATACCGACATTGTGTGTCGCAGGACGCTTCGCGACTGGTGCCTTTGGATCTGGCTTCGTGCAGCAGGAGAAGCCAAGAGTGTCCTTCGCAGGGTCCCATCGGAGGCCCAGGGTCTTCTCGATGGGGAGGTCGAGGCTGTGGACGTTCACGATTCTTGGTGACCTCAGATCTGATGGAAGGCTCTCGAGGACCGTCGGAGAGTTGCTCACCCAGTTACGGATCACAAACCCTCCCCCCTCGTGGACGTCGAAATAGTCGCCGACATAGTGGCACTCCTCTATGGCTGTCACGGTTCGCGCATCTCCGGAAGCCAAGTCGTGCGCGTTGATGTTCTTCGCAAACTGGGCGAAGGTTGGTGAGCAGACTGCACCGAACGTCATGACGTCCATCTGGTACACATCAACTGGTCTGCTTGTATCCATGTCGCGCCAGAGGAAGCGTTGTGCATGACGGTCTTCGGGCCGCATCTTCACCTGGTGGAACATCTCCTTGATGTCTGCACCAAAGGAAACCTCAAACAGTCTGAAGTTGAACAGAACTTGTGTGATCGGCGTCAGGAGGAAGTCGTTTAGGCCTCGGTCACACTACGGCAGTTTGAAGCTGGACGCAGCGTCAAGCCGCAGCACTTGACGGAGACGTGGGGTCACACAGTGTTTTGTTTTTTTTGCAGCTCATGACTGCCGCGGCTTGACGCATTTGTCTACGTCACAAAACCACCAGGAAAACTCAATGACGACACGGATTCCCACGGAAACCGGCCTTTTGCTTATTATACAAAAAAATTGTCGGACAAAGTTTTCGAATTTTTCATTGATTTTTGATTACAAGAAGACGAAAGGTACTAGGTCCACGCGTGCACGATCGTTGTCGTTTCTTTCCGAATTTGAAGCCATTTTCAGTTGTAGTGTCATTGATCAGGCAAGAAAAGTCCGCATCGCAGCTGTGTTTCTCCTGACTTCGTCATACTGGTTGTCCTTTTTGGGGCTCTTGACGACAACACAACACTCACAAGTCAACAGGCTCCAGTTGGCCGATGACCCACTCAAACAACTGATCCTTTCTCGACATCATTTTCATCTCAGAAAACGCCTCGCTCTTCCGCCAGGTTCGGAGTAGAGCAGCCTCGGCCTCGTAGGTCCACGGACTCATCTCGAACAAAAAGAGGGAACAAAACTAACCTTGAACAGACGAATGTCGAATAACTGCTCAACTCAAGCAAAGACAAATGTCTTGAAACTAATTTTACTTGAAAGACACTGTTTTTCCGCCAAGCGTCACTCCCACCAGCGGCAACGCAGCCGATTTCCCCACGTCAGACGCATCAGCGTCTGACGCTCAAACCTCCCGCGTTGCGTCAGTTGCCATGGAAAAGCTCATGATTCTGACGCTGACGCAGCATTTTTGCCGTAGTGTGACCGAGGCCTTAGGCCTCGGTCACACTGCGGCAGTTTGAAGTTGGACGCAGCGTCAAGCCGCAGCACTTGACGGAGACGTGGGGTCACACAGTGTTTTGTTTTTTTGCAGCTCATGACTGCCGCGGCTTGACGCATTTGTCTACGTCACAAAACCACCAGGAAAACTCAATGACGACACGGATTCCCACGGAAACCGGCCTTTTGCTTATTATACAAAAAAATTGTCGGACAAAGTTTCGAATTTTTCATTGATTTTTGATTACAAGAAGACGAAAGGTACTAGGTCCACGAGTGCACGATCGTTGTTGTTTCTTTCCGAATTTGAAGCCATTTTCAGTTGTAGTGTCATTGATCAGGCAAGAAAAGTCCGCATCGCAGCTGTGTTTCTCCTGACTTCGTCATACTGGTTGTCCTTTTTGGGGCTCTTGACAACACAACACTCACAACAGGCTCCAGTTGGCCGATGACCCACTCAAACAACTGGTCCTTTCTCGACATCATTTTCTTCTCAGAAAACGCCTCGCTCTTCCGCCAGGTTCGGAGCAGAGCAGCCTCGGCCTCGTAGGTCCACGGACTCATCTCGAACAAAAAGAGGGAACAAAACAAACCTTGAACAGCTGCTCAACTCAAGCAAAGTGTCTTGAAACTAATTTTACTTGAAAGACACTGTTTTTCCGCCAAGCGTCACTCCCATCAGCGGCAACGCAGCCGATTTCCCCACGTCAGACGCAGCAGCGTCTGACGCTCAAACTTCCCGCGTTGCGTCAGTTGCCATGGAAAAGTTCATGATTCTGACGCTGACGCAGCATTTTTGCCGTAGTGTGACCGAGGCCTTAGAGACCTTCCATGTGACTTTGCCGCGGCGTCAAACACCAGTCGCACCTTGCCTTTCTCTTTGTTGTACACAGCAAAGTGTGGCAGGTACCATGTCCGCTCTGGCTGGTGGGTGGCCTCCTCCGGTGACAGCTTCCGGGCGTACCCCTGTTCCAAATAGCTGTCGATCTTGCTCTGGTAGCCTTGTGCAAGTGTGTCATCCTTCCGCAGGCGCCTCTCCAGCTGCTCGAGACGCTGGACACCCGTTGCCTTGCTCCTTGGAAGGGTGATGTCGTCCTCCCGCCAGAGAAGCCCCGTTTGCCGCGGCATCCGGTACGCGAGGTGGGAGTGTCTTTTTTTCTAGCAGCTGGAGTGCGCGGTCGTCAGCCTTGCTGCGGATTCTCCGATTTTCGGGGCTTGACCCCGAGGGAGTCTAGGGCGAACGACTGCTTGACCAGGTCATGGAGGTCGTTGTCGAGACCCCAGGTGGAAAGGACCACACCTTCGTCGATTCTGCAGCGGTCGGAACTGACCAAGGCATTACCCGAAACACAATTTGCCTTCCGCAAGAAATGTTCCCCGGATGACGCCCTCTGTGTGCTGACTGATAATCTGCAGAAGGCGAGAGACAGTGGCAAGACCACAGGGCTGTGCCTACTAGACATGTCGAAGGCTTTTGATAAAGTGCACCACGACAAGTGAATTCAAGACCTCCTTGCGGTTGGAATTTCTGGAAAAGCCCTTAGTTGGTTCGTCGACTACTTGTCCGGCCGCAAGCAGCAGATCCTCATCTCGCCTTCAACCAGCCCTGCTCTGGCTTGCACCTGCGGAGTGCCCCAAGGCTCTGTTCTCGGCCCTGTCCTCTTCAGTATAATCCACGAGATGTCCCTTTGGTTTCCTCGCCTGTGCCAAGTGTACAATTTGCAGATGACATAGCCCTGTACGACTCCCTGGTCTCAGCGGCGGAAGCGTCCAGAACCCTCACCACAGCGGCAACTGCTCTG
This sequence comes from Sycon ciliatum, assembly GCF_964019385.1. NCBI lineage: Eukaryota > Metazoa > Porifera > Calcarea > Leucosolenida > Sycettidae > Sycon > Sycon ciliatum. The sequence continues at coordinate 7,431,654 of NC_088647.1, forward strand.
GCCGGTTGGCTGAAGTCCCGAGGCCTCATCTTGAACGCCACCAAGAGCCAGGTTCTGACTATCTCTCCCCAGCAGCATGTACAGGAAGTAACAGTCAAAAGCGGCGACTGTCGCCTCCCCTCAGCGTCTTCTGCGCGCTACCTCGGCGTTCACCTTGACAATCGCCTAGATTGGGACACCCATGTAAACTATGTGGTCACCAAGGTTGCTAAGAAAATTGGCGCCTTGTGGCGGGCACGCCGAAGCCTATCAAGACGCTTTCGTCAGGTGTATGCGAAGGCGGTCACAATGCCCGACCTGCTTTATGGCTCCTGCTGCTTTTCAGCCGCAATGCGAGAGGGTCAACTGAAACGACTGCAAACCGCGCAAAACATCTCGGAAATCGGATTTATTCAGTACCATCTGCATTTGGGATGACGGTTCCGCCGTTACCCTAGACGACACGCCCTTTTCCGCGGCAGTCTCTACTAAAAGCACCTGCGTTGCTGTCAGATCCTGGGGGGGGGGGGGGGGCGTATTTCGCTAACAAGATCTGTGGCTCGAGTAGCTCTCTCCCTCCGAATGCGCCCTGACTCCTGTCGGCTGAGGGCTATTGCCTCGTTCAGTTGGTCTATTGGTGCAATATCATTGGTGCTTGTTAGAGGTGCTGCTGGTCTTATGCAGGAAGCCACAGGAGCCACAATCTGTCTGGAGGCGGAAAACTCTTTCCCTGCCTCCACCGAGGGCACAGGGATCGCCATGCCACCAAACGAGGCGTACATGCCGACGAAGGAACAAAGTACTGAAGATTAACCATGGCTAGTACACTGTAGTAGTTAAATGAACCCAGGCGCAACCCCGTTCTACCCTAGATGTATACGGACACTGTCCCTGAATATTTGCAGTCTACGTAATAAACGTACTGACTTGTCCCAATTGATATCGGACACGAAAACTGACATTGCTGCTGTATGTGAAACGTGGTTTAACAACTTCGTTTCGTCGATGGAGAGACCAATCGCAAACTATACTTTATTTCGGCTTGACAGGCGCGACAAACCCGGAGGTGGTGTATGTTCGTATGTTAATAACTCACTGTTTAGTCACCTACGTCCCGACTTAACAGCCGATGGCGTTGAAAGCATTTGGGTAGAGATCAAAACTTACCCACAACCTCTTCTTGTCGGGTGTATTTACCGCCCACCGAGTCAGTCACTAGCAGGCTTTCGAGGCTATGTTACACAAGGCATCGGGAGAAGCCAAGAATATTCTGCTTTGTGGTGACTTTAATGTTGATCTGGCCAGTCAATCTCCCACATCCCAGCATGCCTCCTTGCATGACATCACAACCAGCTTAGGCCTGCATCAACTTGTAAAATCTCCAACACGCATAACGCTGCAAGGGAGCTGCACTCTATTAGATCATGTCTACAGTACAGCTCAAGTCATATCCCCGCCTGATGTGTGTCCAGTTCCGTTCACGACCACTGTGCTATTGCAACCAAGATTTACAGCATTGCCTTCTCAGCGACTTTATCGAAACTTCAAGAGAATGGACTTGACATCACTTCGTATGGATATATCTTGCGCCAACCTCTGTGAACTTCGTGGGTCCTGCGACGACATGTGGCAACAGTGGCTGTCTAAGGTTGTGCCCATTCTTGATGCTCATGCTCCATTGCGCCACGCGTCTTCCCGACCAAGACAGCATTCACCATGGGTCAATGAACATTTGTTCCTGTTGATACGACGACGGAACCACGCTCATCGGAAATGGCTGCAATCTGAGTGCCAGACTGATTATTATGCGTTTAGAGAAGCCAGGCGTATCGTGACTCGTATGAACCGTGAATTGAAGACGATTTTTTTCCAGTCTACGTTCACCAGTGTTCAAGGTAATCCCAGGAAAACGTGGAAGGTTTTGAACGAGTTATTCGGAAGACAACGTGTTCAATCCGTTCCACAATGCTCTGCAAGCAACATTGGGTGTGTATTTGCTGATGTTGTCAGTGATCATCAACGAGCACCTGAACTGTGTCTTCCACAGGGCCCAGTGGGTTTTACATCCTTCAGTTCGGTGTCAATAGGTTGTGTGCGTAAACTGTTGGGTTCCTTGGACACCAGCAAAGCGACAGGCAGTTATGGAGTACCCGCATTTCTTCTGAAGTCCTGCGCTGATTTGCTAGCTCCCTCCTTAACATTGATATTTAATGCATCTCTTGCTGTTGGTTCTGTGCCGGACGGCATGAAGTTGGCACATGTCACGCCGGTATTCAAGGCTGGAAATCCTCAAGATCCGGGAAATTATCGCTCTGTGTCTCTCCTGCCAATTGTGTCGAAGCTGTTAGAACGAATTGTCCCTAGACAACTATCCTCATTTCTGGACAAGAAGAATTTGTACCCTCCCTGTCAGTTTGGCTTAAGACATCAACATTCAACGGAAGACGCTCTAGTTTTCGTCACGGACACGTTTGTTCGCGCTCGCGATGCCGGACAAATTACTGGTGCTGTGCTCGTGGATATGTCCAAAGCATTTGACAAGGTCAGGCACCAAGTGCTCATTAATGATTTGTTTGAGCTTGGCATATCTGGTTCAGCATTAGTTTGGTTTGCCGACTATTTTTCCAATCGTCGCCAAATAGTGCACATTGCTGAGAACTATAGCCCTCCTTTCCCCTGAATGTGTGGCGTTCCCCAGGGCTCTGTTCTTGGTCCGTTGCTTTTGTACCCTATGTTCGTTCGATCCAGTCCATTGTCTCCGAGTTTTGTGTGAAGGTTATTCAATTTGCTGACGATATTCTATTGTATTTTTGCGGTACGCAGAAGAATGCGCTTAGCAACTCCCTGTCTCCAGCTGTGTCAGCCATTAGTACCTGGCTGTCAAACCGCAATTTAATTCTAAATGCCCGGAAGACACAAGTGCTCTTCCTGTCTACGCCACATATTACTGACCACCAATTTGCAGTCTACTGTCATGGAGTGCAGCTCAAGCAAGTGACATGTGCAAAGTACCTTGGAATACATTTGGACCAGGATCTTTCTTGGAGGACTCAAGTTGATTCTATGGTCACCAAACTTGCCAGTAAAATTGGTATTCTGTTCCGGGATCGACACAATATTCCGCTGAGTTGCCGAGAAACCTTTGTAAAGTGCCTCGTGTTGCCAGATTTTCTATATGCATCAAATTGTTTTTCTGCTGGCCTTTCCTTAACCCAGTTAGGTAGGCTTGAACGAATGCTAAAGCGAGCTTTGCGTTCAGTGTACGATACTGGTTTTTGTAGCCCATCAAGCCCTTTATTTGCGAGACTTGGTCTAGATCGTTTGGCATCCATGTATTGCAAGAAATTACTGTATCTGACGTTGCGCTGTTTGGAAGGCCGCTGTAGTGTCACATTAAGTCAAATGTTCGAGCGTTTAAATAATGCTCTTGTAACACGCAGCCTTGTATCACGCACTCCTAAGTTGTCCATGTTCAGAACTGCCTTTGCCCGTCATGGCGCTTCCTTCCAATGTGCTAAGCTGTGGAATGATTTACACCCTCTAGCTCGCTGTGTGGATAACTCCGCCCATTTTAAGAAACTGTTACCCCAATGCCTTGCTTTTTCACGCTAGTACTTATGACTTTCAGCTATGCAAAAATGCAAACATGATCACCTATCCAATAGTCTATTATATTACATGTAATTATTCATATCTTTTTGCATCTTTCCCTCAAGTGGCTCTATTGTTATTAGGCAATTGACTGTTATAGTCACCACTATAAATAAAAATCCTATCCCATCCTAAACCGCACTGGTAGCGATAGCAGCTTTATTAGTGCCGACTCGTCCGAACAGGAATGGCCGCTGAGCGCTGGCAGCAGCTTGGTCGTGATGGCTGCGTCGAGACGGGCCAGAAGACTCGCAGGCCAGGCGCTCAACTTGCAGCGTCCACTTGTCGATTAATTCTGTGATGTACTCCTCGCAGAAGACAGTTGAACCGAGTGCGCCGCCAAGATACCGAGCACCCTCGGTCACAACGCGGATGCCCGTGTCCCCGAAAAGCTGGAGAGCCAAGGCTGAATGCAGCTCCTTGACAATTCGTGTTGTCTTGCTCGCGTTAGGGTAGTATCCATGGCCAGGGCCATGCTCCAGAATCCCATCCCAGTACTGTCTTAGATTGAGGAGCTGCCCGCCACCAGAATCGTCATCAGCATACCATAGCTGCACCACATCGGGGCAGCACTCTGACAGCTTGTCAATCAATGGCATCATGGCGACCGCGTATATCGCCATGGCGAGGGGATCACCTTGGCAGGTACCCTCCTGACTCCTTATCTCGCCACCACCCGACACAAACAGGCGACACGGACTGCTGTAGGTGTTCACTACTACACCTACTACTACTACTGTGTGTTATGGTTTTTTTATTTCCTGTATTCTATTTATTTATTTTTCACGGAGAAGGCGGACAGCGCGAACGTGCTGGTTGTCAATGATTTGTTTTGAGTTTTGCCCGTACTTCCAAAAGGTCTCGCGTCCACTACCCATTTACTACCTTACATTTTAAGTGTAGACTCAACACCGCGGTACCATTGAACAGACTCTGACGTATCCTTCCATTCTCTTACATGGCAGATGGTAGTAACAGCGCTGTTGCGGTCTTGTGGTTTGAGCTTGATAAAGCCACGTCTACAGTAGGATGAGAAGGAGCGCTGACCAGCAATGGACCAAGACAAGTATCTCCCATGCGCAACAGTCCTAGATCGACGTACTAAAGAATCATTATAAATGAAACTTATCCTCCTGCAGCAAATTCATTTCAGAGAAATCCTTCAGCGGAATCTTTATGAGTTGGATATTAAAGGCATCATGGAAATGAAGATTGCTGTAAGTACAATGCAAACCTAAATGGCTTTCTGTAGCTACTTCGAGACCAGCTATCCTTCAAAACCCACTGTACTCAATTCTTCCACGCAGGTCTTTTTTGCCCTATTGGGAATTGCGTCACTGGAGGCGCAAAATCCATTGGACACGAAAGGTGCGTTCACGGAAATGTTCTTGTCACGAGTCCCATAATTATTACTTGATGGGCTTTGTGGAGTGGGTCGCACTCCGAACGGCGTAGCCATTAAGGTATTGGTACTATTTATTTATACATGCATATGCATGCAATGTACGTTTGAGGGAGCTGAATAATCATCATTCGATATCGTGTTCTTGTCCTCGTGCTATTTGCTGCAGTCACTTTGAACGGTGAAGAAATACAGGAAGATTCCATTTTGACGGACGTAAAGTTGGACGATGTATTTGTCTGCTCCACATCGAAGATGAGCGATTTGGTGTGGCGCAGAGGAGGAACCTCTGACAGCACTGACTCAAACATTGAAATACAGCCCGATATGATCCTAGACCAGAATGTGGTAACGCTAAGCTTTACCGCTTTCGTAGAAGACGGCATTTTCATATGTGGCGTTTGCAACAACTGTGTGCGATTCGCAATTTACACCCCAAGTGAGTAAAGAATCATATGAAGTGACCCAGTAGTGCTGTTGGTAGTAAAGTAACGATAAAAATTATCCCGATGAATGTGACATAATTGTCATGATTGATAAAACTTTATAGAAAAGAAAAAGGACCAAAGAACTACAAGTTACACTATAATGTTCGCTACAGGTAGTTGTAGAACGTCAGTACCGTCGGTTAGTGTCGTGCAATGTTATCGCATGAGCTGAGTGTTTAGTAACTGGTGGTAACTTGTAGTTCCTTGGTCCTTTTTCTTTTCTATAAATTTATCCATGGTTCTCCATCTGAGTTCATTAAGTTAATGTAATTCCTCAGTGACATGACCTCCAAATCAGAAAACAGCTTTACTGAATGGTTCGCCCATTTTGTTCGACAAAACCGGACAGACCACTCCACCATGGGAATAGGACCATGCATTCAAAGTGTGTTCGCTTAGTTCGCTACAACAATACACAAGGCCGAAGGGTCACTTTCGGCGAGAGGTGTGGAGCAGTCCATTGATGTCGCAAAATGCTGATGCAGGGTACTAGTATTCAATCATGTCTTGGACATGCTGAAAAACAGTCGTCTAACAGAACGCCCAGCTTCACAGGAAAAGGGAACACAGAATATTGGCTATGACGCCAGGATGACAATACACGAGACACCATTGAACAGCAGAGCCATGGCGCACCTCAAAACCGTCAAACAACCTCCCCAACAGGGAGTAGGATTCAGGATTAACAATGATAAGTCTAGAGTGGCGCGACCATGAGATCAGACAGACCTTCCGCTTATCTTGGATGCACATGAGCATTTGTTTTCATGTTCGTTCTGATAAGAAGGAACCGCCCCGTGAGGGGGGGGGGGGGGGGGGTCCTGAATGTCGTGCTGTGTTCAGAAGATTGTTTTCCATTTGTCGCATGTACGTGCATTTTGATTAAGATGCTTTTATAATCACACCAAGAAACCTAATCTATGCAAATCATATCGACTTGAATTCGCACTTGGTTGTTAGATGGGTCCCCAGTAACCCGTTAATTAGTCACGTCCATCGATTGTCTATTGTCGCACTACGTTTCTTCACACTTGCGATTGCGATTGCACATTATGCCTACAGTTGTTGTTTTTCACTGCTCTTCTTTGCATTATCTTGTCACTCCTCTAATAAATAAATAAATAATAAAACAGGTCGCGTAATGAAGCAGCATAACGATAGATGTGCAAAGTCATGATGCCTGGTCCGCTTCTGTCCTGGGTTCACTAACCCGTGCGTTGCAGCCGCGAGCAAAACCAGCTCAGGCTGAGAGTTCCCTCCATGATTGCTTGTCCAAAGCGCGCATTCTGAGCCCACTCAGATCAGTCATGGCCTTCAGTGGCATGTCTCTGGCAGCTGTGCTTGCCTTGACTGCCGTGGCCAGGTTCGATTTCGGGCGTCCACGCACACTGGTGACATCTCGACGGAAGTAGTTGTCCATTGCCTGCTGTGGCGGGGCATCTGAGGGCATCCTCAGAACATGACCCAACATCCGGAAACGGCGGACAGCAACGGTGTGCGAAAGTGGCTGTGTGTGTGCTCTGGAATATAGGTCTTTGTTGGAGATGAGGGCGGGATACCTAATTCCGAACAAGTTCCGTAGTTGACGTCTATGGAAGGCGTTCAGCGTTCAGCAGTCACTCCTCTGCTGAACTTAATTCTTTGGTCCTGTCCTTTCGATTTTTGTTAGTGTTTCACCATGAAAGTATACTGGTGCAAACATTAATAAATTGTTATCAGCGTTCTGTCTCTCCCTGATGTTTTTAATCTTACCTTTCCTTATGGATTTGGCATCCCCTTTTGCCTTTTCAATTTTACAGATACAACAACGCGGGACGCTCTCCTGGGAGCCACCAGTGTTTTGGCTCTGCTTTTCGTGTTGTCTTTGACATTGGCGCTTTACGCCATACGAACAAAACTCCGCATAGCGGAGGCCCTTGATCACCAGTGAGTCTGAAATTGGTTATCATCGTATGCCTCGTGCATTGGTGAAATTATCTTTGGGAAATGACACGATATCGGTTAGGCCTTGGTCTGATATTGGGCTGCACAGAATCAGTTCAAGAGCAGGGACAGCGCGAAACAAGAATCCTTGATTAGTACAGTAGCTATTCTGGTGTGCTCAAAATCATCCTTATTTTTGGTTGTGGTGCCTGGTGGTGTATGGTGAGTGGCGATGGTGGTGCAGGTGGTGATATTGTCGTTGTTGTTGTTGTTGGGGTTGTTGTTGTTTTTTTGTTACTAGCTTACTGCTGTTCTTGTCGTTGTCATTATTGTTCCAGATACTGCTTCTTCTTTGTTGATGGTTATTTGTATGTCATGCAAGATTCTTGCGATATGGCCTAACCTTCTGCTATATCTACGTACCTTGATTGAAAGTCCTGAAACCGTGAATTAGATGATAGCGTATGTATCATACAATTCCATGGCAACATTATACCCTTTTTTGTTCTGGTCCTGTAGGCAACGGGAAAACCAAGCCCGGCGAGCCACCGCCATCGAAGACACGGTCTTTGTCCGCAGGGTGGATGGCCCTCCGCAGTACTCTCCGGACCTACCACAGACAGACAGGAGGTAAGTGAAGGGGAAACATGGTAACACTTTTGAAATTTAGCCACAGTTCTGATGACAGTATGCTTCTGGGAAGGGGATGGAGGACTTCAAAACAGGCAATGACACTTCAATGAGCACAGAGATAAAGAAACTGGAAAATCCAACCGCGCATGCCTGTCCATATACGTTGAGACAGCTGATTGAAGGAGAAGACGGAAAAAAACTGAAACAAGCCTTTTACAAGCCTTTGGGCCATGCATGCATCGAGCCACATATCAACGTCCTCTATATTCCTGAGTAACAAGCTGGCCTGCTGGACCCTACGTTTGTGGAACACTTTAATCAGGAATACTCTTGTCGGGTTGACAATATTAACGGTTATCCATGATCACTGAATTGGCTTGCAATGGGATAGTCGTGGGCCGACTTTGGCACAGTGGTGGAGCTTGCTCTATTTCCTGAAGTTGGCATAGCCGTTGAGGTGGCAGTGGCCAACTTATACGCAACAATTACGAGCGCCATGTTCAACATTACAGCCCGTGCTCATATTAAGTGCCCGCGCTCATACATTGGGATAGGGGTTAGGCATTGGCAAAGGGGTTAATCTCTTCAGAGCTAGTTTTGCACAACAGACAAACATAATCCCCACTGTCTCCTATAGTGGTGTCTTACAATCTTCAGATCTAAATAGCCGACATGGAGACAATAATCATTACAGTCATAGCGATGAGTAATACAGTTGCTTGCCCTTTCCCTTTTAAGTTAAAGTCATGATACTTTCACTGATGATTGTGATATGAAATCGTCCTGCACACCACATGTCTTTCGTTGCAATGCGTGTGACAGGAGTGTACATCTTATTTACCCTTCAAAATGCACATAAGGTGTTTTGTTTTATAATCTCTGTTACAGAGTACTGCCAGCGGAAATCCAAGCTGGTGTGTGGCCATCGTTCCGCCTGGCCCCCAGGTCGGCGGAGCGCAGAGAGGAAGTGCACGCTCTACACAGCAGAGCGTGTAGTGCCTCTCTGCGCTCCCAGTCACCGCAAGCAGCACCGTCGCCCGTGGGCCAGGCTCCAGCACTGCCACCACCACCCCCTGATTCGCCTCCTCCTCAATACAAGGAGGACGACGACTCAGAGACGTCCGTCTAAATGGTGAGTGATCTGTGCTCAAAATAATATTGACCTCACCCACATGCATACACGTATACAACGCCTGGGAACACATACCCAGGCACACACACACACACACATACACATGCGTGCGCAAACATAAACAAATACAGACATGTGTACACCAAGCAAACAGAATACCAGGGAGTGGGGCTTGTCATACTCCCTGGCCCAGGGGGTGGGTTTTGCCTCAATCCTTTTTTCCTTATTCAATTCTGTCTTACAAATTTTGATGAGACAGTGCATTCCGAACCAAGAATTGTGCAATAAACGGGAACAAGCGAATGCATGTGGCCCTTAATGGTTGGGGCTCCCAAAGATTTCAAGACTTGACATAGCCAAGGTTTGAAAATTTTCAAAAAAGACGGTTTTCTTACGTGGTGCACTGACAAACAGCCCCGCGCTCAAGGGATTAACACTTGTACTTGTAACTATCTGAATTAAATTATTTGTCGCACCCTGTGTAACTCTAAACCATGAGTCATCATACACGGTACGGCACTTAGGATCCGATTAGTTAGCAAAATTAATGTCTGTGCATTGCCGACTTCTTCTTTTTAATATCCAGCTCCCCCTTGTCATCATCATCCCCATCACCGTCACCATCATCATCCCCCATCACCATCATCACCATGCCTCTCTTCACTCCCATTCAGCATTATTTATCTCATAACTTGATCTCTTCCGTAATTTTCAATACAATCATCTACATACTTTATCTGGTCATCACGACCATTTCATCCATATAATTATGTGTAATTTGTAAAATTAATAGTTGTTAGAGTTACATGTAACTTGCTAAAGTACTTTTATTGTTATATTCATATTAGTACTTTTATTGTTATATTCATATTAGTACTTTTATTGTTATATTCATATTCATTGAGTTATGCTTACATTGTTAAAGTAGTCCAAATGTCACTTCAGCTCGTCCTACTTATTGCCATATTAAAATCGTTGTCTCCTCGTCGAATATTTATGCATATCATATTACATTTACTTTTCTGCATCTATTGTTCCTCTCGTTTGCTAACAGTAAATGTACTTCAGATATAATCACTACTTGGATGCAATGAATGGGATTTACTTTATGCAGTGAATGTGATTTTCTGTCTTTGATCATTTTGTGGAGGGTAGGGTCCGGCCGATTCTGCCGGCAGAAAAATTGGCAGAATTCGGTACTTTTTCTGGTAAGTTTCATGCATGTTTGGTATGTGGATAAAGAAATGGAGCAGAATTCGAGGAATTGCCCGCCGTAAGGTTTGTATGGTTCTGCCAATTTCACTGCTTTTCGAGCAGAATCCGCGGGTCCCCAGTGGTGGGTCTGATCTACTCATCTCCCACCGCTTAGGAGCTGCATCTGCGCCTTGATCCAAGAGGGTGGTGGCATTCCTGCGGATTAGGCACCAGCGGATCATGCCGCACTAAGTATTGGCATAATTCGGTGGTGGTTGAAAATTTGGATCACAATTTATTTGCCATCCTTTCGGAGGTACATGTAGGAGCATAACTACATCATTGTACCACAGTTCTAGAAATGTAGGCTACACAATTGTGTGCAATGCACCTGATAAGTGCTGGTAGTCTGCATGGCAAAGGGTTCGGAGATCATGCAGATAGTGTTTTCAATGAAAAGCAGGGTAGAAATCACGGCAATACAATATTGTATTCTCCAATTCGTCTTCTTCAAAGTTCTTTCTCACACTGATCTAGTACATGCAGCATGCGAGTGAATCCGCCTTTATCAGGTATCCTGGAACTGACGAGATAGTGACGGGTAGCCCGCAAAACGCCATGACTGTGCAGGCTATAGATATTGCTCAAGTAATAAAAAATATGAGGATAGTTGATGTTCGGTGCTGATGGAAGGAGAGGTGGAGCTACGGGATAGATGAGCTGATTATTCGCCGCACAATTCCATGATTTGGCGAGCATAATCCGCCGGAGCCTACTGCGAATGCGAAGAGTGATATCTGTCATACGAACTCGGCATGGGCATACATACTTAGTACTTCGAGTACTAGAATTGGCCGGCGCTGTCTGGACATGGGAAATCCTACATCATCAGCAAAGCAAGTTGTCGCTCTGCTGCAAATTCTGTAATCATCTCAAGCAGTTCAAACATTCGAAGATAAGCATTACCACAAGCTGTCTAAATGGAGAGTGATCATACTAGAGCCTAGAGGACATCGACAGCTGTTCGGCCTATGTACGTCAAGTGTTACAAACGTGTTGCTCAGTGAGCGAGTTTGACAGGTTTATTGTTCCTATCCTGTCCAAAAACAGACAAGTAGAGTCCAACAACAGCCATTGAGTATCATTCAACTGCATCCAGCATCCAGCATCCAGTCTACAAGTCCAAACTAACTTTGCAATACTGTAGCATAGGGTAGCTTACAAGAACATTGTAGACCTCCCCAGATTTCAATCATAATAATGTTGCTGCCATGTATTGACAGCTAGCGGCTGAAGTGCGCACACAACTAGATGGCTAATGATAATCCGTCGCACACCTACATGTACAGTGTACATGACATGACTCTTCGACCGTATATTCTATCGAATAATTTCGTATGACGTTACCAGACACAATCATAGTAATTATATTTTTTAGCAAACGTACAATTATTTTCATTAATTTTCAATTCCGGAGGGAACTCACGAAGGCCGCTAGCCCTCGACATCGCTTTCTGATAATCAAACCCACGGGAGATGTAGCAGATGCTAGTAATGGTACTGTTGTGTCTTGGCCGTTGGGGCATGACAGTATAGGAAGCTACCAGAAAAGTAAAGTGAAGTATTGTCCCTCTTCCCGAGGGAACCCAGGGCAGCTGTTAAAATACGGGAGATGCAATCGACTCGCCATGACGCTCCTCTCCGTAACAACCCCAGTAGTTATACGCAACTATAGTTTCTCTCTCACATTCACTGGGGTTTAACATTGCTTTCTTATGATATTGTTGGCGCTAACATTTTTTCACTGGTTGAGGGAATGGTAAAGGGAAAAGTCCCCCCCCCCCTGACAATTGTTGATGCTTTTGGAGCGAGCTTCTTCTGGCCGTGATGCGGCGACCTGAGGTCAGCGGAGCCATCAATGCCCTACTGATGCGTTTCGGTGTTTCCCCTCATGTTCAGTACTAGTTGTCTCATGTTCAGTACTAGTTGTCTCATGTTCAGTACTAGTTGTCTCATGTTCAGTACTAGTTGTCTCCGTAGTCCTAGTCTCAGTATCATTCGTCCTTTCTTATTTTTCGAGCTGGGTATGTGAATAAACAAGTAGTAATCAACTAATCATAATAGTTTTTCTTTAAATTTGATTGTTCCAACTAGGAGCACACACTTCTTGCCCAACTTGGCACTTGACTGGCTCACGACTGCCATCCGGAGCACACGAGGAGCACGTCGCACCTTCCACTCGGCAAACCTGCAAGAAAGCACCGCTCCCTGCTCAATACACAGTGTTTCGGGGAATTCGCCCCTCTTCAGTTAAGCTTGAGTAGGCTGAGGAAGATTGTGCCTGAAACGCACCACTTATATACTGCTCTCCAGGCCAAACCGTCACCAGGGATACAAACTTACAGAGACGCTTTGTTTCCAGCGCGATAAACACCTCGTGGAGGCCCAGGTAGCAGCGTGTGTCAGAGTCGCTCATGGAGTTGTGCTAAACAGACGTTGAGAGCCAGTATAGCTATTCGCAACGCTGTCACCTCCAACAACTAGTCGCACGTCCGCGTGTTCTAAGTTCGTATTTTTCTTTTATATAAATAATCCTTGGCTCTCCATCCGAGTTAATAACAATAAAGAAAAATAAAATTTGGTAGACGCTTGTACTGGTAAGGTTGGGGACATGCGGTTGGGACATGACAGTACAGGAAGCTACCAGAGAAGTAAATGTAAAGTATCATCTCAGCCAGCATAGCTTGCTGGTTAGTAAACATACGTCAGCAGACACTAGTAATGGTACTGTTGTGTCTTGGAAAATGCGGAGTGCACAAGCGCCGGGAGCTAGGCACCGGCGGATTATGCGGGCAGAAAAATTGGCAGAATTGGGTACTTTTTCCGATAAGTTTCATGCATGTTTAGTATGTGGATAAAGAAATGGAGCAGAATTCGAGCAATTTCCCGCCATAAGGTTTGTATGGTTCTGCCAATTTCACTGCTTTTCGAGCAGAATCTGCCATCTTTTCGAGCATTATCCGCCGGTGCCTACCGGGAGCATAGGCGAAGAAGCGTTGATCCCGAGTCAGCGAAAGAGTCATCGCCAAACAATCCGGCCTTGAGTATAAACCGCCCATGCAGGTTGCAAGTAAATTCATTTGCAAGGAGTCTGTACACGAAACGCCTTTAGTACCTCCCAGGCGCGCTAGGCACTTGCCCTCTGCGATTCCGTTTCGTGATTCTAGTTTACAGTTAGTAAACCATGATGAAGAATGTCTGGATTGTGGCCGTAAGTACACGTGTATACTGATCGTATGAAGGATAGCAAATTGTGGCAAGAATGTTGCAGTAAAGAGGTTGTTTTTGGACGGGTGTTCAGTGTGTAGCAACGCTAGAACGTTACTACACACGTCATTACTGGTTTGCTTCATAATTGTTATGATTCTTTACTCATTCGGGGCATGAAGAAAAATCACTCATATCTTTCTTAGGATGACCCAAAGGCTGGTCGCCTATCAAGGGGTTCACTGTATGGAAGGATGTACCAAGTACACGTACATGTACATGTGTGAGCGTGAGCTAAAAAAAATTATAAAAGTGGTGAAAGTAGTGCAGCGAGAATTCGCTGGGGAGCACATAGAGGAGTCCTGAACTGCACAATGTTATATGCCTGCCTGCATTGTTTAGGAATTGTGAAGGAAATAGTAAATATAGGGGTGTCTAATAATTGAAGAATTACAAAATTCGTCATCATGCATTTGTTCTCGGTAATAATATGGATGACCCCTAAGAAAAGTAATAATTGTACTGCTGATGTGTGCTGAAAAGAATGGACTGCATGTTCCATAAAGAATTACCTACCGTGTTGGAATGCTGGTTTTATTGCTTACCAGTTGCAGATGACAGCCAGGGCTAGTGAACCCAGTAAGATGCAACCTATAATGGTTGCTGCCAATCCAGTGACAGCTTCCTGATACCCAGAGCTGTTCCATTACTTCAATGGTGTAGTCCCTTCTGATCTTCTGGTTTACGATATTTCTAGCTGGCCCTATTTCAATATTGGAGGCGCTGACGAGCTTATTTTGAAAGTTTCCTCCTCTGCTCCACACACCGGGAGATGTATACATTCACGTTCGTCAGGATGGCTCCTGTCCATCTCTGGTAGCTCGAGAGAGTACTGCGGAGGGTAATCCGCACTGCGTGCATAGGGCGTATCTTCGCTGGCGGTTGCTGCACGGGCTTGGTTTTGCCGTTCTTGAAGCCCACTCCAGCTGGGCTGGCAGCCTGCTGCTGGAGAGTTTGGTTTTCCCGTTGTCTACAGGACCAGAACAAAAAGGGTATAATGTTGCTATGGAATTGTATGACACATTATTAATACATTCTAATTCAGGGTGCAGCACAATATAATCCATTTCAGACCGTGGCAAAACCGGTATCGTGGCATTTCTCAAAGATTATTTCACCAGTGCACGGGAAACACGAGTCGATGATAAAATTAATAATTTCAGACTGACTACTCTTGAAGGGCATCTTCTGTGTCGAGTTTTGCTCGTATCGCGTACAGTGCAAGGGACAAACAGAAAGAAGAACCGCGAGTATGTCCACAACGCTATTTGCTGCGAGAAGAACGTTTCTTGTGGTGTTATCTGTAAAATTGACTCACTGCTCTTCAAGGGCATCCTCTGTGCGGAGTTTTGCTCGAAATGTGTACACAGCTAGTCCTAAGGACGACTGGAAGCAAATGGATAGAACGCTGGTTGCTCCCAGCAGAATGTACGGAATTGTATGACACATACTATGCAGTGCGTGTAGTGCGTCTCTACTTTCCGCAGATGATGTTCACGGTAAAGACTACGGAGGTTATGACTCTCCTCATAACTGGGAGCCAGTGACGGCAACAGTGGTTTTGAGAGTGGTTTTGAGAGTGGTTTTGAGAGTGGTTTTGAGAGTGGTTTTGAGAGTGGCTTTGAGAGTGGTTTTGAGAGTGGTTTTGAGAGTGGTTTTGAGAGTGGTTTTGAGAGTGGTTTTGAGAGTGGTTTTGAGAGTGGTTTTGAGAGTGGTTTTGAGAGTGGTTTTGAGAGTTGTTTTGAGAGTGGCTTCTGGCACACTCTACTGTACAGTGCATGGAGTGCTGCTGTACGCTTTGCCCACCACCTTCGTTTTATGCCCAACGTTGGAGGCGCTCCCAGCAGGGGTGTTGAACTTGTAGGCGGAAATCTGCGTGCAGCGCTGCTCTACGCTCCGCTGAGGATCTTCTCGGTAGCAAAATCCCAAAGAGTTGGCGGTGCCAGTGCTCCAACGGTGGAGACTGCTTTGACTTCATTGCCTTGCGGAAACAACGTCACTTACAGAGCATCCGGTTTGTACATGGGGTAGTGGTATTAGATACAACATGGGGTAGTGGTATTAGGTACAACATGGGGTAGTGGTCTATAGGAAAATGTACTCACAGTATACCGCACAACCACACTCGCAGCCACATGCTAGCAAAAAAAAGGCCAGAAAATGATCAAGACAATGTCGGCCAGCAAGAGAGATGCCAGTGAAAAACGCAAGCAGAGCAATAGCACGGTGTTGGTGACTGGGCAGCAGGGAACGCCTGAAAACATGACTCCCTATGTATACAGCCACGACCGCTCAACCAGGCTGGAAGCCCCTGAAAAACTCACCTTGTGGCCAAAACACCCTTATACTGGTATGGGACGTACCCGCTGCCAGTCACACCCGAAACCTGAATAGAGGCAAGTGGAAAAGGCAACATGAAACAACACCTCTGCAATGGGTCCAATCTGCGAGACATACGACTCACCGAGTTTGAACATTGTGTCTGCGATGCAGTTACTATTGTCGTCGCACATGTAAACATTTCCATGATAACGTGATGGAAAAACATCATAATTATTGTGGACAGCATGTTAGTTGCCATAGAGATGGTTGCCCGTTTGGTCGTCGATGGAAAATTAATAAAACTTCAAGCGAACAAACATGTTGATTCAGGTACTATAAGAATAAGAATAAGAAAACTGGTAGTCAAACAATTAAATGTAGAGAAAGGCTAGGTGAAGACTACAGTAGGTGCATCACTCGTGTACTACAGTATAAGAATAAATACCGTGGATTCAGAACAGAACAACAAAAGGACAATCAAGGCTTGTTTGCTGCTACTTCAAGTTTCATGCTCACGCAATCATCAGGCAATATCATTGCGCAGGATGTTGCCTGATGATTGTGTGAGCATGAAACTTGAAGTAGCAGCAAACAAGCCTTGATTGTCCTTGTTGTTCTGTTCTGTATTACGCTCTGCCTCCGCGGTGTTGAGCACTGTCAGCACGCTGAGTACATCCTCCGGCAGTGTGAGTACATAAAATTTCAGCAGCTATTCGGTTACATTTGGCACCGACCCAAAACACTGAAATAAAAACGCTGATGAAGGTTTTGGCTTTGGTGATGTACATAATTATGACAAAATATTAACCCCGTGCCGAAAATAATTACGTATCTAATATTGACTGAGTACGAGGTCAATATAGGAAATAAAAGCCAAGTAAAAGACCCAGGCGAAGCCGAGGTCTTTTACGAGGTGTTTATTCCTATCCTGACCAAGTACTAAGTCAATATTGTATTGTATTGTATTGTATTGTATTTATTTAAAAGGATTCTCCAAAAGCAAATGGATGCTTATCACGGAAATCTCCCACATAAATATCGCAAGAAAAATGGGGAAATGGGGGAGAGGAGAGTGGAAGATGAAGCATGGGAAGAAGGGAAACAAGTACCTAAATATCGAGGTATAAAAGCAGGAAAGAAATCGACGAGGGAAGAAATCACCTCTGCAGATAATAGCGGGACATTTAGATGAAAAAAACCCAGCAAGGATTAATTTCAAGGAAAAAAAATTCTCAAACGGAAAAGTTCGGAATTCCAGTCAGAGAATATCTATGCTGTGAGTAATGAGTCTTTAGAGCAATGCGAAAATTGACAGAGGACTGAACGCAGCGGATGTGTTCTGGAAGTTTGTTCCATTCCACAGATAAACTGAAGAGAGGGGATTTAAGGAAATGGGCGCCAGAACGAGGTAAAACTATAGAGGACGGGTGACGACAACTAAGGGATACATTGAATTTGAAACGAATTAGCAAAGACGGAAACTGGTAAAAGACATGATGAAAATACAGCAAGGACAGAATCTGACGACGCCACTTCAGGGATGACCAGTCACAAGTACGATGACCAGTCACAAGTACATATTAGGTGTATCATGACTAGCCAAAGCCTGTGTTCAATCGCTAAAAAGGAGTCAAATATAAGCAGTCTATATAGTCCTAAGGAGTGAAATATGCATGAATATTGGACTGCTTAGGTATAGCGAAAATGTATGGAAGTCAATACTAAGGGAGTGATAATTCGAAGTATATCGCTGCCGGAATGTCGAAAATCGTGAAATCATCAGCTGAAATTTTGCAGCACCGAAATTTTATTTCTTTACAGCATAGAACTCACCGTACTCGTATTGCACCTTCTTTTTGCTCTGTGAGTTTCAGACCTTATTGAAGGCAGGTCACCACGGCGTATGAACAATACTCGTGCTGCCTACAGCATGGAGGCTTTCCATCATGTTCTCTCCAGATGTCTACATGTACGTGTGCGGTGACGATAGTAACGGCATCGCAATCGCAATCTTCAAACCGGCCGGGTGGGTAGTATATGTTTTCTGTTCAGTTGTCTTAGGATTGCTATCTGACATGAAGCTATCAGTTTCAACAAACCAGACGCGTGGTACTCTGTGACTCGTGTGTTTCAACTGAAGTAGTATGTATATTTAGGATATTATTTGAGTGATTTCCCAAAGGCCGAGAAACACATCGGTGTGATATACATGTTTATCACTCCCTTAGTATTGACTCGCATAGATTTTTGCCATACCTAAGCAGTCAAATATTCCTGCATATTTCACTCCTTAGGGCTATATTGACTGCTTATATTTGACTGCTTAGGGGTTGCGCAGTTGAACGGTGCACGTGCCTAGTGCAGCATTGTCACTGCATGAGTAGGTGGTGCTGCAACGGTTGTGCAATCATAAAACCGGGATTCATGAGGTTATCGTTCTGGAATTTGAAATACGGACTGTTTGTCGTGATAAATCTAATATTGACTTCGTACTTGGTCAGTATAGGAAATAAAAACCTCGTAAAAGACCTCGGCTTCGCCTCGGTCTTTTACTCGGCTTTTATTTCCTATATTGACCTCGTACCCAGTCAATATTAGATACATATGTACAACAATTAAAAAATATCCAATGATGAGCCAATAGTAGTAGTTATGTAAAGAGAAAAAGGACCTATAAGATACGAGTTATGACTAACAGTTCACCATGGTAACGAGATCTTATACAGTCAGATACTGCGACAATAAAGCACAAAACTGACAGGGATACTGAGACATTCAACGACCTTACACCTAGCTCCAACACATCCACAAAGCGCAAACCAACAACCTTCCTACTTGGAACGCTCAGGTGCGGACAGTACCAAAGAGGGGAATCGATTCGCCACGAAGATGTGCACCACCTACATGTATGTCCCTGGGCAAAAAATGTTAGTCATAACTTGCCTCTTATACTAAGTTATAGGTCCTTTTCTCTTTACAGAAAGAAAAGATAAAAAAAGATTAATTTTAAAAATTAAATGTGAAGAGGTCAATAAAGACGTCTGCGTAGAAGCACGCGAAATGAGTAATTGAAAAGAAGGCGGTAATCAAGAAGTGAGAAAATCTCGAGGATGGAATTAATATCTGTGGAAATGGGACTTAATTTGCCGGGTAAATACACCATGGGTTTCAGATATCCTAGTCTCGGCAGGCAGGGATAAATATGTTACTGCTGTGTAATCAAGTGATGTGCTTCACTGTCCGAAGAGTGCTCAATATCCATGTAGGGCAGAGCCTTGTACACAAGAGAGAGATTGTAAGCTGTGTTGCAACTCTGAGTTTCACGTATTTCTACGATCATCAGGAAACTGATTATTCCAAAACTAGTACCCTGAACGTAAGGGGGGGGGGGCAAGATGGGAAATCCCGAGTATGGGTAGCATAGCCCAAGAATCAGGTGTACTACTGCTGTGTAGAGTATTTCATGTACACTCATACCTCGCTTATCCAGCAGGCTCGGACCGGGCAGGGTTCGTCAAACTTTGAAATGTCCGTGACTCCTAATCACATACATTTTGATGGGGAAAAATCATAGATATGGCATGGAACGTCACTATTTCCACAGAAGGTGACACAAGGATACAGTAAAACCTGGTGTAAGCGACCTCTGGGTTTAGCGACCACCTGCTCTTAACGCCCGTTTTTCCATGCACCGACAGTTCCACACAAACACTGTGGGACCTGGTTATAAAGACCACCTGGCTATAAACGACCGTTTTGCTTGCATCGTTGGGCGGTCGCTTAAACCAGGTTTTACTGTAGAAGTTAGTATTTCAACTGAAACTCGTCCAAAGGGCGCCCGGTAGATCAAAGTGCCGGTAACTTGGAGCTGCGGATAACCGAGGTATGAGTGTAATGGGCTGCTACATCCATTTCAACTTGCTGCGACAAAAATATCAGCGAATGACATTTATTTGTTCACTGCTTCATGTTTGGGCCACATATCAATCTCCCCCTGCCACCCTAAAATAAATCTTGCAACAATCTCTCCAAATTCGCTCAGAATGTCCATGTCACTGAGGGCCACCCA
Source organism: Sycon ciliatum (assembly GCF_964019385.1). Classification (NCBI taxonomy): domain Eukaryota; kingdom Metazoa; phylum Porifera; class Calcarea; order Leucosolenida; family Sycettidae; genus Sycon; species Sycon ciliatum. The sequence continues at coordinate 7,451,774 of NC_088647.1, forward strand.
CTCCACCATCTCCCTTGGAGTTCGTAGCTGCGTGTTGGGTGCTGAAAGACCATCATGGTGTACTAGTAAACAAAATGCTTTTATTGGAAAGAACCTTTATTGGAAAGGTGAGAAATGAAACCAAAACAAAGGATAATGTGAAAGGTTTCAACACCTTTGCATATTTTTTAAAGGGTGACACATTATATCACTAGCACAAGAATGGAGAAATTGCACTCTGGTAGAACCTACAACAAAAATAGCATGAACTATTGGCCCTCTCTGACCAAGACACTACCGAACTACTTGAACAACTTCAACGTACTAACGCCAGGCTATCCTTCTGCACACACAAAATAGGCTTCCATTAAGACTTGTGTGTTTTGTAAATCTTGGAGTCACAACCACTCCTGCAATATACTAGTCAGTGTACACGCAGGACACCACGAGAGAAAAGCCACTTCCTGTATACGTCACACTACCCAGGACCACGCTGGTCCTGGATATGGAAACTGCGTTCTGCACTACATTTGTACCTTGACTTATCACTGAGTCGACACAATTAACAAACGATGGCAGATCACCTTGCCCCTCATCTGGATAGATCCATTCACAATGACTAAATGCGTGAAGGTCTGCATGCACAATGACTAAATGTGTGAAGGTTAAGTTGCAGATGCCTTCACCATCCCAGTACAAATAGCAACTACTTGAAGTATTTGTGGTTGCGGTATTGACAATGCATGCAATAACGTCTTCCTTGTCCAGCTTCAAATTTTGTCCCCTCAGTTATTCTTCCACTGCCCACAGTAAACGTAGCTTGACGCCGGCGATGGCAGGAATCTCAGGCGGTGTTGGCGGGTCCAGTGCTCCAACTCAGGAGACTGGTTTCACTTTGTCGCCTTGGGGACACAATGGCGTGAAGTGGCTCTGCACTGTCTGCGCTCAGCCTTCCATAGCCTGGCACACTCTGCCTGGCACACTCTGCTATGCAGTGGGTGTAATGCTGCTCTGCGTTCCACATATAGTGTTCGCAGTGAAGAGTACGGAGGTTTTGACTCTCCTCATACCTGGGAGCCGATGATGGCAGCAGTGGTGTTGGCAGTGACTTTGGGTACACTCTGCTGTGCATGGCACGTGCTACTCTACTCTCTGGTCTGTGCAAGATCTTCTCAGTAACGAGTATGGTGGTGGTATGAGCGTTGGCGGCGTTGGTGGCCAGAAATGTAACCGTTTCCGCGCACATAAAATCACAGGTCACTCACCACTCAAACTGAGGTATCACACATGGAATTCATGCCACTACTCCCACCGTGCCTGGACCTAGAAATCTAGCAGCGAAAGTGATTGCTGCTCCTCCCCTTTGTAATCAGGGTTAACAGAGAACCAGGCAGTAGTGGTGGTGGTGGTGGCACTACACGCTCTGCTGTGCAGTGCATGCACTTCCTCTCTGCGCTCTGCCGACGCCCTGGGGGCCAGGCCGAACGATGGACACACGCCACCACTCAATTCTGCTGGCAGTACCTGTGGTGGGGGTGCCAGTGCTCCAACTGTGGACACTGGTTTGACTTTGTTGCCTTGGGGAAACAATGGCTGCTTCTTTCAGGAAAACATCTTGACTCAGTCACCACTCAAACATCCGTTTCCTCCATCCTCTGCCGCCATCGCGACTGGCTCTCCTCATAGGCGGGAATTGTAATCAGGGTTAACAGAGAACCAGGCAGTAGTGGTGGTGGTGGTGGCACTACACGCTCTGCTGTGCAGTGCATGCACTTCCTCTCTGCGCTCTGCCGACGCCCTGGGGGCCAGGCCGAACGATGGACACACGCCACCACTCAATTCTGCTGGCAGTACTCTCCTGTGGTGGGGGTGCCAGTGCTCCAACTGTGGACACTGGTTTGACTTTGTCGCGATGGCGGCAGAGGTGCTGGGGGGTTCGCCAGTTCTTGCATGGCATGCCATGCTTCCCCCAGCTGCAGGGTTGACCTTTTTATCAATGCATATGGTGGTGGCGGTGGCATTGGTGGTGTTGGAGGCCGGACTCTGTAACGGATACTATAAAACGGGATATGATATAAAGATCAATTGGAGACAATGAGAAATATGTTCAGCGTATGCAACCCCCGTACTAGTGTATATCTTTATCCTATCCCGTTTTATATCTGTTACAGAGTCCGGCCTCCAGCACCACCAATGCCGCCACCACCACCATACGGATTGGTGAAAAGATCATCCGTGGAGCAGCGGCATGGCATGCTATGCAAGAGCAGGAGAATCCCCCAGCACCTCTGCCGCCATCGCCGGCTCCCACCTCTGAGGAGAGACAGCGGCGATGGCAGCAGAGGCTTTCTGATGCACACATGGACAAGATGGAGGAAACGGATGTTTGAGTGGTGAGTGAGTGGTCTGTGCTCGAAATTCACATGTCAGAAACAAGTGCTAGATGTATATGATTGCTGGATTTGACGATGATGACAGCCGCAGATACGTTAGTCATAAACCCCTAAACATCCTCTCTCTCTCTCTCTCTCTCTCTCTCTCTCTCTCTCCGTGGCGGCTAATTGGCAATCGATTCCTGTGGACAAATGCTGGTTTGATTTTTTATCGTTGTGCAGCCCTGACTGGAGTGAATGCCCCAGCTGCCATGGCCTCTCGTTTGGCAGTGGTTGCTACTAGACCTTCTAGTATCACACTCGCGACTACAAGATTCGTGGTGCACATGGACATCGCCATCAGTGAGGCCTCCCGCTGTCAATCCTGTTGAGGGGCGGACAGGTCGGTGTGAAACCTGAACGGCAACCGAGCCCGTCGCGTTGGAGGATCTCAGTGGTGAGTCTCGCCTCGCCTGCACACAGGGACATTGCACCATCATAATTATCACTACGTACAACATCCATGTACTTTCCAGTGGCATCATTATTCTCGCTTTGTTGCAATCAGTTGCAAGGTCATTTCTGTGTAAGATTTGCGTCGCCTGTGTGGTGTGTTCCTCCACCAATGAGGTTACATTTTCATCTGCTTTTATCGGTGGTTACCCATCACATACACAGGGGGGGGGGGGGGCAGTTCAATATCAAACTATTGCGGGAGTGCTAGTTTCATATTGTGTCAACATGCCAAAAAGAACGGATTTCACTAATTTCACACAAGCCAGCCAGCCTGGATTTACCTGGCGATGTTGGTGATGCAAATCTGTATAGTTCCATGGCAGACTCCATGTGCAACATTTCCTAAATCGGCCGGCCGAGAAATTCGACGAAAATAGTGGTTTCGAAAAAGTCACCGATCTCTTCGCCGAATATGCCCCTCAACAGCTTGCAAATACAGTTTCTGTAACCATTATACTGCAAATGGTGACTGCCACTTTAGGCATTTCCGAAATCGGTCTGCAGGTTAAGACGCAAAATCAATGTCTGGCAAGAAATCGCCAATAATTGCCCCGAATTTACAAATTTCGCGCTGAATTCGACGGATATCGATGTTTTATGCCTTTGCAGCGTACATGACATGTTAATGTACATGTGCAGTGCGAGCGGTGGCTTCAAGTACTGCTTTGAGTCGAATTCTGCCTTTGGGGCTCATAATATAGCCGAATTTTGGCATTCTCTTAGCCGATCGGAAAGCCGATTAGGCGAAAGAATCGGGCGGAATTGGGAAATGCCTAGTACATTGCATTAGTCTATTACAAGGACATTCTGAAACGTGTTTGAGACTGGTCAGCTTGAACGCTTTACAACACAAACCAGCTGAGCTGTATTATTATGGTTTGCCTCTGTTTGCCCCAGCTGATTCAGCTGCTACCTCCTCAGTCACTGCCATCGTTGAAAGTTTCGTCCACAAAGCACTCATCTATCATTCCTTCCTACGCTCCGTGACATATATAACTCACTTTCAGCATCACTTTCTTTTTACATGCATATCTCCAATAATTGGTATTTGTATTGTGAAACCATACCGACATTATAGTTTTATACAATTCACATCCCAGTAAGCCATGAACGGAGACCCCCTCGACCATGGCCTCGGCCTTTGGGGAATGCATAAAAAAATAAATAACATGGCGTGCGACAGCTAGCCGCTTGCACCTCTTCCCCGTATGCCTGTAATATCTTGCACATAACCCCGCTTGCCGTCGCGTCATTAACTTTCATTTCCCTAAAGTATTCTAAGCGTCTGTAGCCATCACAGCGAGTGGAATATTGCACCTTGCAGTTGCACTTGTTTGTTGGTACATTGCAGGGCAAGTATCTCCCCATCTCTAACTACTAACCACTATTTCTTTTACACCCTTCTCACACTATGTGGTAATACAGTCTCCCTTGGACCTTTGTTGAGAATATAAGATTACCGACTGTAACTGTGGGCAGTGGAAGAACAATTCGGACTTTGTAGCACAATAGTTATTGGTTTGTTCTCTCGATCACTATTCCATGTACATGTACATGTAGATTCACTGATGACCATCTTCTTCAAAGTTCTTTCTCACACTCGTGCAGTGCATGTAGCAGAAGATGCGAGTGAATCAGTCTTTATCAGGTATCCCGGGGCGGACGAGATAGTGACGTGTAGTCCGAAAAACTCTGCGTACATGTGCATTACGCATAGTGCTGAAACGATTATATCGATTACTCGTTACTTACTCGATAAGAAATAGATCGAACGGCTATTTCGATTTTATCGGCTAAACGAGTAGAATGGTACCTACGCTCGTTACGAGATTTCCCCCCTTTTGGGGTCGCACAAAGCGTGCATGCATCGAACGTGTTGCGAATACGTCACGAATATGTACATGACTGTACACTTGCAACATCGATGTTCATGTACATGTACGTGTGAAGACTTTAGGCACCCACGCGATCTGAGAAACATCGATGTGATCACCGTTACCGTTACTTCGCCTTCTTTTGAGCTGACTACTTTTCTTACATACAGCATGCAGGACGGGCGGGCTCAGTATGTATCTACACTAGCTAGCTGCAGGGGCTGGAGTTCCCTCCACGTGCGAGTATTCTTAAGCTAGCCTAAAGACAGTAAAGTGGTCTTCAGTTTCATGTTTTCCGTTCTGTCGACGGTTCCTGAACCAGTTTGCTCGACGACGAGCTAGGCCTGGCGTCCGGGCCTATTTTGAGCGTAGACAGGAAAAACAACTAGTTACTTGTTGGTGCGCCTCAAGTCAGCTCATCTGTCGAAACCCGCCGATTTGCACCCCTGGCCGGCTTCTCTGACCTCATCGTCGGAGTCAGCGAAGTCACACGCGAAGGGCACCATCAGCTCTTGGGTTGCAACCAGTGAGTTGCCTCTGTTTTGTCTGTATTCGTCTGGTCAGTCCGAACAGCTGACAGACTTGTTGCGGGATCATCGGATCTATGCGCCCGCTTTCCGTCGTTGGCGATGTTGGACTGGTAATTTTTTGGACATTCACAGAATGTACATGTACTGATGTAGTTACAATAATACTCGTTTAGCCGATAAGCCGATCATTATGGTATCAGCTAAGCCACTAAGGAAAAAACGTAATCGTTTCAGCACTAAATTTACGCATGATGCGAAGTCATGGGTTTTATCAGCCATGACTGTGCAGGATAAGGATATTACTCTAATAAAAGAATAAAAAAGGTCAATAAGGCAAAAAAAAGAAGCCTTCTATTGTAGGCTTGATATCAACATACAATGGACACACCACTCACATCCATTCAAAAACGTAAGTATCATCCTTATACGGACGTGCATGTATTCCCTGCATACCTCTTGATACATGGTATGACCAGAAATACCATAATGATCACTAAGAAGATGGCTGTTGTCCCTCCAAGAGTGGAAATTATTACAATATTGGAGGACGATTTGGATCCATAATATCCTCGCATCTGTGCTGGTTGCGCATCTGCTGGTCCTAACGCAAACACAGAAACACATACTAGAACTTATCCGCTTATCCACTAAAATTGAAAGATCCAAACAACCAATTTGAACTACACTTGATGGAGCAACAAGTTTACCCCTCATCACAGTGATCATGCTATGCATCCAGGAATGTACAGGGAGTGGACCACCAAAGTCTGCTGTGTCACCTTAAAGGGGAATTATACTCTAAAATCAATTTTTCACCAGTTGTAGCCTTCAGGGTGCTGAGTAGAATGGTCTTGATCCGAGGGAGCTCAGACGCTCCCTTCCTCTTTTATTCCCAATCGAACTTGCCACTTCCACAGAAACTGGTTGACTGTGCCCTACTAGATGGGGATGTGTATGCGAAATGTCATTAAAAGCGCTATTTCTTTCTTATAAAAGAACGGATGAGCACGATTGGCCCATGTGTTCTAGTCTTCAGGACGCGGAATCGACTGGTTTTGAGGCTGTGATGCGGCGTTCGGCCCTTATTTCCAACCGAACATGGTTTAGTAAGAGGTCATGCGTACACCAGTCACCTGATCACCGTGCCTGCAGGCTACAATTTTCACATGGTTCATTTCGAGTGACAGAAAAGGGCACAAACAGACTGTAGGTTGCAGCCTGCAGGAACGGTGACCATGTGGCTGGTGTAGGCATGAACACGGGACCGCTTATTCAGCGGGACCTCATGTCATGATTCGCAGGCAAGTCAGCAAACCAATAAGCCATAAGCGTTGAATTTCAAAATTGTAAAGTTTTGGCCACTGTCAGAACGATTTACAAGGAGGGCAGACATAATACTTACCTGAGCATGCTACAAATTCCTCACTCCATGTTCCATTGTCTTGACATTTGATGACTTGATGCTGTTGTGATAGATTTCCTGATACATACAATCCATCCTTGCATGTCACATTCACTGTTTGTTTATGGGAGACATTTTGGCTCAAGATAAAGATGGTTTCAGGATTGAAAGAACTTGCAACGAATGCAATCCAATAAAAATCCGTTGGAGCAGCGCAGAAGACTTTAGTTTGAGATGGTGGGCTGGAGGATGGACTCTTCTCCACAGAGTCTTTAGCATGGTCTGCAGTGCTAACACGTGTAGTAACACCAGGTCCAGGACCAGCAGAGTTGACAGCAAACACTGTAATCAGAACATCACTGTTGTTCAGTAGTCCAGTGATGTTGTATTGTAACATTGCTGTACTGATATTGACCTTGACTCTCTGCACAGATGACTGAGAATTCACCATACTATACTCCAGTGTATAGTACAGGATATCGCCTGGTGGAAAGAGAGAATATGAAACAATGGTATACTCATTAAAATTCTAGTCAAGAGGGCAATTATTTAAAAGAAGATTTTTTGCTAAGAATTTATCAGTGACGGTTTGTGGTAGATGAGTATAGAGAATGAATAAAAGCAGCCCACAGCAGCAACAGATAAAGCTCAGTGCTGCCAACCTTCCCTATTTTTCCGTATTTGTACGGAAATTCACTCCTTTGTCCGCAGTACGGAAATTGACCAAACTTGTACCGAAAACTGAAAACTTTGCATCAGCTGACTATGGACCAGTTCTTGTTGCATGTACATGTACATGATGAGTGCAGTTTGAATGGATATGGCCTTGATTTACGAACAATGAGTATCCTTGTCCTACCAAAGACAGCTACAGTGCATGCCACACCCACAATCATAATTACTAGGACTACAGTGTACATGGCAACATCAGTCATGCACACAACTCATGTCATGACTATGATAGTCTGTACATAATACATGACTTTGTACATTGCATGCAGAGCACACAAAACTGCAGAAAACCCCTGGTAAATTGGTGCCAATTTGAATTAACTCTTAAGATGTCAAAGGTTCTTGCCACGTGATAAATATTACGTGGATTGTGTTAGAGGAGAGAGGGTAGTCGACTGGCTATCAAGGGTAAGTTTTACCATGACAGCCTAAGACTGCCTGCTACAATCACCGGACTAAAAATGAACAATGTTGGCATATCTTGTGTCAGTGTGTTTATGTATGCGTGTGTGTGTGTGTGTGTGTGTGTGTGTGTGTGTGTGTGTGCGTGTGTGTGTGTGTGTGTGTGTGTGCATGTGTGTGTGTGTGTGTTGCTGACGATGCTGCGCTATACGCCACGTCCAAGGTATCCTTTGATCCGGGTGCGCGGAGACGTTTGTGGCTTGTGCTTCTGGTTGCGGACTGACCGTCAGCTTGACAAAGACCAAAGCTATATCAATTAATACTCCCACCAGTGAGCCCGTTCATCTCGGGAATGGAACCATCGACGCCGTTGACCCATTCACATATATTGGGTCCGTGATTCACCGGGATGGTCTTTGTGCGCATGATGTGCAGTTGCGGATTTCTAAGGCGTCTCGAGTGTTTGGTTGCTTGCGGGCACCTGTCTTCGGGAACCGTTCCTTGTCCCTCCGATTTCGACGTCCTGTCTACGTGGCTCTCGTTCTTACGACCCTGTTGTATGGTGCAGAGACCTGGACGACCAAGGCTCCTGATCTGCGCCGTTTTAACGCATTCCACCATCAGTGCGTGCGGGCTATTGTCGGCATCCCGAGACACCAGCAATGGGATGACCGAGTCACTTCTTCAACACTGGCGAAGATCCTCGGAATTGATTCGGACATCGGCGACATCATCCGCGAGCGTCGGCTAAGATATTGGCCGCATGGACGATGACCGTCTGCCCAAGTGTACCCAGTTTGAGGAGCTCTCTGCAACTCGACCGCAGCACGGTCCACGCAAGCGTTGGTGGGATGTGGTTGTGGACGACTTCAACTGCATTCATCCACTTGTCCCGGAGAAGGAATGGCTCGACACTGCCCAGAACCGCTCGGAGTGGAGGGAGGTCATCGACCGTCGTCCTCAGCCTCGTGATGTCTCCGCCGAGCCAAAGTATCGTTGTGCTTGCGGGAAGACGTGTCGCCGCCCCGGCGATCTGAAGCGCCACGAACCTTTCTGCCGGTTGCAGCCGAATTAGTCCTTTCGCTATCATTGCCTATGGCAATGGGCAAGTTCATCGTTCAAGGTGTGTGTGTGTGTGTGTGTGTGTCTGCGAGTCGTGTGTGTATGTTTGTGTGAGCGTGCATGTATGTGTGTGTGTGTGTGTGTTTGTGGGTGTGTGCATCTGCGCGCATGTATGTATGTGGGTGTGTTTGTGGGTGGGTGCATCTGCGTGCATTTGCGCGTGAAAAGGAGGAGCACTAAAATTACAACAGCGAAAAATGAACTTCCTTGACTACCAATAGATTGGCCATCCACCTAGCAGAGGTGTGGCGGCCAGCAGATAGTCCATGTATTGATTGTGGTTTCATTCAAATGTATATGTACAGTCAAACCTCGTTAGGACGAACTTCAAGGGCCGAACAAGTTTGTTTGTCTTATCCGGATTTCTTCTTATCCAGATCTTACAAAATATTGATATGCATATCATATGAATTGTATTTATGTGAAGATGCATTCTGTGGCAAATGTACTTCGAAGTAAGTCATTCATAATATAACACAGCAACAGGTAAGTACAATGTGCAATGAATTCATGACAACATTTCATCCGCCTTGTAACATGTTTTGCCAGTACAAGAGGCCTCTATTATCGGAAAAAAACTACAGCCAGCGCACCCACGCCCACCGAAAGTTCGTACTACACGCTGATCCTGTTCAAATCACGCTTGAAATTTGTTCGTCTTACAGAGTTTGTTGTTAACGAATATTTTTGACTTGATATAATTCCTGGCCAACCATAGAATTGGGCCAGATCGTACTAAAGGAAAGTTCGCCATATCAGTGTTCGTCCTGACGAGGTTTGAAAGTACATGTATTTGAACATGTTTAAAAGTACACATGCTACATATATAGAGTACCTACCATTAGATATGCGAGGTGCTTCCCACTTTGTCTGCACTGCAGAGCTGGATATTACCATGGCAACCACACGATTTACAGGACCTGGTGCTGTGTACAATAAAAGCAACAGTAGAACAACATTTGTGTTACACTGCCATACAAATAACAAAACGCTACATGCTTACAGAGCGACATACATTACAAACATTCTGTGTTGGCATGCCATGCACAATGAGAGGATGGCAAAACTGTACTCGATATGAGCCACATTTAGGGGTCGCACTTGGTATCATGACCCGTCACTGGCCACCGTAAGAGGAAAAAAAGACGTATTGAAGCTTGATAGCATGAATGTGCTTGCACCGGGACCACGGCACATTTTGTCACATCGTTCTCGCAGAAAATAACTCAGCCAAAGGGAAGGGCGACCAACAACCATATTTCTAATGAGCGAGGTACAACATATCAGTGGAGTGATAAGACCAGTGTACCTTCCAAAAATCCAATACAAATGATAGAAAACCCTGAATAATCAGATTTATAACTCACCGAATTCCTTAGGGGTGAAGTTGATCCAAGCCTTCTGTCCAACACCAGCTCTATTGACAGCTGCAACTGATATTTGGTATGTTGTGAAATACCTCAGTCCAGACAAGGAGATTGAGTTGGTGACCCAACCTGGAATAACAAGATACAAATCATTGATATCATGATACAACAAGTAATGCCAGTTATAACATTGTATTTTCTGTACACTGTGGCGAGTTGTCACCAGAAAGGTCGAGACTGTTTACCTGCCCATGTTAGTGGAGAGAGTCAAGAAGATGCACTGAATGAAACTCACTTTCATGAAAGGAGACAGCTCCACGTAGAGAGCAGTTGTATTGCTGACATGGACAGTCCTGATGTGTAACACATTCAGTGGCATTGAAAGTAATTTGATATCCAGTGAGTACTCCATGGGAAAGTACTGGTGAAATTGGCTGTAGGAAAAACATGCATCAATCAAAATGGTGTAGAGATTATTGGCAGTTGGATACTAAAATATCAAGGTTCATCATGGAGGAGAAGTTATATCCCTTGCCAGCCAGGGGTGTAGGGAGTGCTTGGGAACTGGTAAGACGAAAGGACGGAGCGGGGTGGGAAGGGAGGTCCGGGGTTGTCCCCCAGGAAAAGGTTGTAAAGAAGACACGAGATCCTGTTTTCTAGGTACTTTTGGCACATTTTTTACTAATTCTTGCTCATAGGATTTTATGGTTCAGGTGCAGAAAGCTAAGTTTCCGTGAACCAAGTGTACCTAACAGCCTAATTGAATCGAGTATGAGTCAAACTCTCAAACAAAAAGTCAAAGATCTGACGGGTCCCGAATTTTTTTATCACAGTTCGCACGTTCCAGACGAACAACACTTTTCGAAAAGTCCTACTTCCTCCGCGTGATCGAAATTGTCGCAGTTTGACTTTTGACATAAAACGGGGTATTTACTCACCAGCACTCGTACCAGAGGCAAGGAATCGGAGATAGGCGATAGTCATCAGTACAGGGTGACGGCAAAGTTCTATTTTCTGTTATTGGAAGCTGAAATTTTTGAACTAGACGCAATTTCTTCGCTGATGTCGCTGCGATGGTAATTTTGACTCGCTGAGATCAGTCAGGCGTTGCAGCCTGCACATTTCTCGTGCTTATGGCCATTCACTCAAGCCTCATCACTGTTTTACCTTAGCTGGGGTGAGAATGACTTCGTGGAAAAAGTAGCAGCGCTTGGAGAAACATCGAGGTGTCAGCAAACGAAATGCATGCAACAGCGATAAAATGTGTCGCTCTGGCTGAGACACTCAGTATATGATTGTACCTGCAAGAGCCGTGTAGGCTCTACACGAAGTGCTAGTGATGCACGCGCAGGTGCCGTACCAGTGATGCTAAAAAAGAGGGTGATGCTGGATGATAGTACACTTACCTGCATGAGCTGTGACCACACAGCTAAAATAAATGGGCATGCCACGGCTAAAAAGTGTTCATTTCAAGATCGAAGTGATTCCGCCGACGGTAATCAACCGACCTCGCAACGATCGTGTTTTCTTACAAGGCTTCGTTGGTGGTGAAGTAGAAATCATCCAGAGCTAGCAGACGACAAGCATAGCAGCTCTTGTCCTGTGGAGAAAGTCAAAGCGTCTGAGATGAGGCGCGACCAACTTTCAACCTTCCTTGAAATATTTCGAAACGATATTTTTGCGTCCATCGACATCAGCAACGACGAGGACTTCATCTCTGCATGAAAACTCTCAGTCCAACTGTCCTGGAACGTTACTCTAGTCTTCAGACTATCATACTGTGTAATAAGTTTTGAATGGTTTAGCTTATGGAGTTGTCAGTAATAAGTGGCAAGTCACTAGTCAAACTGGGACAATTTCGATGACGCGGAGGAAGTACGTCCATGCTTTTCGTCAGCCCAACACGTGATTCTTGACCATGTAAGGCAAACAAATATCATCTCTCGTAGTCAATATTCGCACTCATTTCAAGCCGATAACCGAAACGCAACTAAAATGCCTGCTTGATATCGCTTCTAACAAGTAATGACTGAGCGATGGGTATAACCGTTTCAGCACTAGTCTAAAATGCCATAAATCAGCATTACATTTGATGGCACGATACCAGAGTCATGAAAGTACTTGTGTAATGGAGATGTGCTAACATAATGCTCTTGACTGAAAGGATAAGAACATCCTTACATGGATAAATCATTGATTTTCATTCAGTGATAAACCGCACTGTTGTCTTACCTTGAAGAATGTGGTGACATGCCCTGCTGAACTAGACACTGTAGAGAGATTTTCCGGTTTTCCTGGGGCTGCACACACAGCAGTCAAAATTGTTAATCAATCATTTATACAGAAAATCACAATCTCTTATCACTGGATTAGTGACCACAATCTCTATCATGTTGAACATGCACAGAATATGGACACTAAACTGAAAGACAGGACCACTACAGAGTACTTACGGGACTCCGGAGTGGTCAGCTTGAGAATTGGACTTGGACCACTGCGACCAACTGCATTCCATACATGATACCAGCAACTGTACTTGGTGGCTGGTTGAAGACCAGTAACAGTGACACTGGTCACTGAAAACCTCTGTACAGTGTCCTTCACATATGATCTGTACTCCACATCAGGTCTACAAATGACTTCATAACTTGTTATTGGTGAATTGCCAGTTGATGATGGTGGAGTGAGAAGAAGACCAACAGACCTTGCCAGAAGATAGTGTGGCATGATTATAGCAGGTACTGGTTTGAGCCAAAATCTTGGAATATCTATACATGGACACAATAGATAATGCCCACGATTCAGAACAGCGTACGTTCCGTATTGGTTCACTAATTATAATATTTTCCCCAAAATACGTACAGCTGATGATTAGGCCCAGTCACATAAAAAAAAAATTGTTAGTTTCCCTAACATTATCTGTGATAGCTTACTGTGTCTATCCCTGATAATTATGCAGGTTGTCCAATGATTACACTATGTGAAGTGCTTTAGTTTGTCACTCAACAAAGTCAACAATAGCTGAAGTCAGTTAGCATAAACAGCACCAAATTTACACGAATTTATATCCCAAACATTCCTATTTGTACTGGGATACTGAATGTAATTACATAACCAATATACAGAGGCAAGTTAGTCGGCGTTGCTCTAACGGAGTAGTCTGAGCTAATAAGTACAACTCATTGGAGGGAAAGGAAGGTTTCTTCGAGAACAAAATTTTTAGAACTTTCTTATGATGAACTTCAATGGAATCGGATAAGACCTTAGCTAGGCCACACCAGGCTGTGGCAGCATATTCAAACAATGGAAGGAGATAAATTTTATATATAGCGGAACGGCACGGAATAGAGAGATGTTTACAATGACTTTTAATATAGCCAAGAGCACGGCTGACTTTATTACAAATGTAATCTACATGAGCCGACCAGGACATGGATGAATCGAACATTACCCCTAGGTGCTTGTGCTCCTTTACCGTCTGAATTTCTGTGGGTGAATTGGGAAAGGTGAACTTAAACATTGAGGCAGAATCTGTTAGAAACAGTACTTTGGTTTTTGAAATGTTTGCCTGAAGCCTCCAACTGGACATCCAGGTGACAATCATATTTATCGCGTCTTGCAACTCTGACTCAAGCTGTTTGACAGTTTTACAGTGGCGCAAAGCAGCTGTGTCGTCAGCAAACAATGACATTCCAGAAACATGACTTGGTAGATCATTAACATACAAAACAAAAAGCAATGGTCCAAGAATTGAGCCCTGAGGCACCCCCGACAGCACGGGTAGCTTTGGAGAGTCTGCTCCCGACACGGACACAAACTGGCTTCTCCCAGAAAGATAGCTCTCTATCCACTTCAACGGTGTGTCAGAGGTATATTGGTTCATCGAATTCTCTTGGGTTGTGTTCCTGAACATATAAAGCCTTATAACTGGTTTGTTTCGGGCCGCTCAACCAGAAACAAAGTGTCTCTTCCCAAGGCCAAGTCAACGCAATTCACAAGATCGCCATTCTTCCAGGGCTACTGTGCATGGCTACAACTTCCCGAATCAGTGAAGACTTCTGCATCATTGAAAGAATTTAAAGTGAATCTGAGGGCCTGCTGATGACTGAGTGCACCATAATAATAATACTTGCAAGTAAAAACTAATCAATATAGCTTTTCGGCTGTTTCCTTTTCATGGATATAATCTTCTCCTTCTTTTACCATGGTTGGCTATCACCCACATCTTCCCGTTTTGGCTGCCATCGGAAGCCATAAGATGTTGAATAAATAAATAAATAAATTGTAATATAAGAAAAAATTGCGCCCATATGATTGTCTTTTCATATTTTTAAAGTCCATTCTGTGTGCACTTAGCATAAATTATGCTAGATTTAATCAAGAAACTGGAAGATGGGTTTCAAGTTTCTATGGAGGTATAAGTTTGTGGAAAAACACGGCTCGAAACAGGGGGATAACTGGTCTCTCCCCATGCAAAAAGTCAATATGTAACGTTGCACGTATTTTCTATAGTAGATGAAGCCGGTGCTAATGTATCAGTCTCTGATAAACTTACCAAGAACAAGTAGATGAAGTTGTTTCCAATCATGACCATAGCGACTTGAAGCAGAGCAGTTGTATATGCCAGAATCTGCTGCTGTCACTGCACCAGCAAACGAATGTGTCCAACCATCTGCACCCAATGCTGAGCGGAGCGGCACTCCGTCCTTCGTCCAGGAATACTTGAGTTCATCACCTGATGCATTGCAGTGCAAAGCTAGAGATGCAATCTTCCAGGATGTCGACATTACTGTCACTGAGTTGGTGATGAAAGTGATTTTAGGTTTTTCTTCAATCAGAAAAATCAGAATTGGTAAAAAAGGACTTCAATTTTACAAGTGCATACTGGACTCCAGTGGACAAGTGCCACTTTCCCTAACAAATTATGTCACTGACAAATAGGGAACGATTTTTGAGCCTGCGTAACAGTGCCTTGTTGATTGCTTGAAAGGATTTACAGAATACTGGTACCGTATTGATTCTGTCCTCACAAAGACTATGACCGTGAATACCTGCTCAATAATGTATACAAACGATTGGGCAACACTTTAATTATTGTGTACTCTAATGGTGGCTTATGGATTATGAGAAAGTTTTTTTCAGAATACACAGCCAACTTCTACACACTGCCACAGCACACCATCAGCAAAAAAACACATCCGCTTACAATTGTCTTCAGAATACTAGTAACACAGGAACGTAGCTTGTCCCCTTCTGGGGGGGGGGGGGGGGGGGGGGGGGTGGTGCACGGCCGAATACAATGATTATAATGTAGGATGGCTGGTGCATGTCATTCAGGTCATAAGAGAGTGATAAAATTATCACTCTTCTATATTGCCCTCCACTAATTCTTGTGATCCTTGACTGGTCCTATATTACCAAGAGTACATAAACCAGAGTGTGCAACTCGGGATGGTTCCTGTGGGAGCGTAATTCGTGCGTCATTTCTGATGACACGGTAAGCCACAGGTACGGTGAAAAGTTGCGTAACCAGTCACGGTGGTGCAGGTCACTGAGTTTGTCCTGATCTCCGCTTTTGATACGGATAGCCTGGTGAATTTACTTGTCGGTGGATGTACGCAGAGTACACAGTCACAGAAAAACACCTAAATCCTGAAACAGGACGTCTAAAATCAAGCAAACTTGGCTGATTTCCGGGTTATTAAACACGAAAATTTGAGCTATACGCAAGTCGCGGCTTGGCTGACCTCATCAGGGTAACGTAGTGCACGAACTGCGCTGTTTCAGATCTGATATGCACAGTTGCACACTGTGGTTTATGTGCTCTTGATATTACCCATATCGCCGTAATATCGACTGCTGGTATCAACCACTTAGGCATTGTGATCTTTCGACTTTGGAGGGACTTAGAAATTTTCTCTCCACTTCTAAAAGTGGATTTTAAAGAAAGAAGACAAATGACGAGAACAAGCAGGATACGAACCCACAACCGTATGAATCTCAAGCAACCCCTTATACCACCCAGCTACTATGCTGCAGATGCTGAACCCTGTTGTTCTTACAGTCTTATACCCAAAATAGGCAACATCCTATGTATAGTACAAATGCTATACTAAAAGGCAAAAATAGCTCCTAAAGGATCACAATTTGGGGTTATAGCAAAGGAATCGGGATAAATAGGATATTGACCTCGACTTCGGTCTATATGGGAAATATAGACCTCGTCTTGCTCAATATCCTATACGTAACAGTGGTGATCAGTTGCTTAAACTCGTATCCAAGAGTCTCTTCTCTTCTCTAAATTAACTCATTAACTGATTGTCTATGCATAGTGCTCCAGAAAAGCTCTCAAAAACTCACCTCCCACTACTAAGTAGAAGCTAACATAGTACCACCCAGGATCAAGGTCAAAGCGACTGCACTTGTATTCACCAGCTATGTCTTTGGTTAAAATATGTGGCCAAACGATGGTGGGGTAATAGTACACTTCTTCGAAATGCCGATACCAATCAACGTGTTTCGAAACACCGAGATGTGGATGGTTGGCTACTGGAGAATTCTGGAAGAACAAGTACTGTTTTGATGCTGGATAAGGCTGCCGTCTATAGTAGCTGCGACGTATGCAGCATGTGATGGATGGTAAGGATGTTGATAGTGCCCCTTCCACCCCATACAGGACCTCGCCCTTGCTCACATTGTATAACGTAACTGAGTTGTGGCATTCTGTAAGGAGACAAATTGATGGAAGACGAAATTCAATCTTCAATGATAATCGTTAGGATACATAATAGAAGAAGGAAACACAAGGAAAGGAGTTGTGAAGCAACCATGCGCAACTGTAACAAGATAATAATCAGTCAGAAGTGCGTTAACAGGGCACAAAACTGACGGGCTACTAAGACATTCAATGACCTGAGACCTAGCTCTAACACTCTGCAGTGCGCAAACCAACAGCCTTCCAACTTAGAAGGTTCATTGTTGAGTAGGACCGGAGAGGGAAAGGTGAGTGCGGCGAAAATGTGCACAAGCTAAATCCCACGGCAACAGAGAATGCCGACTGTTACAGGCCGATGACGAGACCAGTTAATAATATGACAATGCGGTCTAACTACAATTCGAGGCACAAGTAACACACCACCCAACTTAGGTGGGTGAGCAATATAGTGATGGGGAAGCTTTTCGAAAACGATTATTGCTTTGCTGCCTCGAATTGTCTTCCACCACCAAACTTGGGTGGGTCAGCAATATCAGAGATAAAGTAAGGGGAAAGCTTTGAACACTTGAAAAGGGATCCAAAAAAAGGTGCCGCAACTGGGGTTCGAACTGCACAATGTACTGTTGCAAGTAGAGTGAACAGCCTGGATTTTCCGAATTCCGTGCTTTTGGAGCAAAGCCTGGCCGAAACCCTATCCTTGTTACGGTTCGCGTTTTAGAGAAATAGACTCCAGAAGTATAATTGGAAGAGCATTCAATTGGGGATTGCCAAAATGCTCTCTTTGTTTATGAATGGACTGTAGTTTATCCACTGCTGCCCCTTCTGTTGCCCTGCTAGATCACCCACCACCTGCACTAGGATGTTTACGGCATGCCAAGAGTGCCCCAATTTTTTTTGATGAACCAGAACACAATCAAACTGTGATTTGTTTAATTCATATCAGAATGGCAGTAAAGAGTTGTTCACAGCTGCAGTTAAACAACCATTCCAACTGATCAAATGTACATGTCGTACATCTCCCAACAGCTACTTACGTTCACGTGGAAACTTTTGAGAAAGTCCATGCTTGAACAGTGTCAAAAATATCAGCAGTGTTGGTACAATGATGTGGCGCCCCTGTGACAAAAAGAAGGCAGGTGGCGCCACACTTTATCAATCTGTAGTGTACATCATTTTTAGGTCTGCCAATGAAAGGTCAGGTGACTAGCCAATTCAGTACACATTCGATAAGGCGCCCGCACGGGACGCGAGGAGCGACAGGAACCGACGGGCCGTGCTTGATGCCAATAATTATTGACAGCGCCAAATGTAAATGCAAGAAATTGGGGAAGAAGCCATGCTGATGTAAAAAATAAGAAAGCAATGCATGAGGTAAAACAGGTGAAATGTCCATACCATACCCTGGTAATGCAAGAACACGAGCGGGCAGCATTTAATGTGTGAACTGGCGGCGGAAGACAACTTACCAAATGGCTCACATGGCCGAGTTGAAATTTACCGTATGTCCGCACCTTTACAGCCATGGATGTATATTCGATTATACAGCCAGTCTCAGTTATAATAAATAAAAAGCCATGGGCTTCATAATTATAAGTGAAATCACATTTGGATTCTGTTTTGTAAAATTGAAGTAATAAGTACTATACCAACAAACTTACAGCCCAGCAGGAAGGGTGAACAAGACTTAGTGGACTTAGACTGAAATTTCTGTGTGGAATTTGACTTTCATGGCATGGTGTAGTGGGTGAGTCATTTTGCATCTAAAATAGCTAGGAAAGCAGCGGCGTTTCAAATATAAGGCCATGGCTTTAAAGGCGCTGACATACAGTAACAATCTAGGATTTACTTTTGAAGCCATCTCTCCTCCTCCCTGCACTTTCAGCAGACACATGGCTACCCTCAGTAGCCGTTACACACACCAATTAACAACGAAGCGGTTATGGGTACCTCTAGTATTGTTACAGATAAGGCTTTTTGATGCACACGGCATTGTTTACATACCGTAGCAGCACTGGATCAATGAGTTCAAAATGTGTCATCACTCACTAGAAGTTGCTGCATGTCATGGAATTACTGTATTGTGTTTGGGGACTAAGGTGACTTGTGAGTGTGGCATTGAAGTTTCATGAGTGGAACGTTTCGTGTCAACTACATGTACCAAGAGTCAATAATCAAGAGTATGGAACTGTTATTCTCTTTTCTATGGGCCAGATGCGCGGCGCGCTGCCTTCATTACATCATTCAGCTGCAGTCCGCGCACTGCGGAAAATCAAACACCGCGCTTTCCCTCTGGTTTGAAATGAATTTTCATACGGAACTGGAGTTCACGCGCGAAAATTTAGAGATCGCGTAGGTACTGGAATGAATCGAGCAAAAACGGATGGGCTCGTACGAGAAATTTTGGGTTTGAGTGCATGCTTTCAGAGCGTGATGGAGGCAAGTTACGTAATGAAGGCAACGCGCCGCACAGTGGCCCATAACCACAGTTGCATACTCTTGTTTATGCACTCTTGCATGTACATGTAAAGCAAATCTGCATGCAAGAAATTTTTGCCACAAGTGAAGAGAAGAAAATTACTCTACTCACTGACGTACAAGTAGAAGGGATGACCAAGGAACTACAAGGTACAGTGGTCCCTCTATAATCCGGCACCATTTGTGCCACGAAAATCTGCTGGATTAAGGAGGGTGCCGGATTAACAAATCTGATTTACTGCTGCAATGTGCATGAAGAGGACATTTTGGCTACTGAAAATTGTGCTGGTTTATCGAGGGTGCTGGATTATAAAGTGCCGGATTAGAGAGGGACGACTGTACGCTATAATGTCCACTGTTCCTTAGCTAGAGTCCTCATTTCTTCTTACCTGTAGAAATGAATTCTTGGTTCTCCACCCAAGTTTAACGTATAATTAGCCCCATCCCTCCCAAACACAAGTCAACAAAGAGGCATCTTTCGATTGAGGAGTGCTGGTTTCGAAACAACTGGTTTGAAGCTCAAAGTAGAGCTGGTGTTAGCTCAGAGCAGAGCTGCAGTTAGCTCATAGCAGAGCTGCTGTTAGCTCAGAGCAGAGCTCGTGTTAGCTCAAAGTAGAGCTTCGGTTAGCTCAAAGTAGAGCTTCGGTTAGCTCAAAGTAGAGCTGCTGTTAGCTCAAAGTAGAGCTGCGGTTAGCTCAAAGTAGAGCTGCTGTTAGCTCAAAGTAGAGCTGCGATTGGCTCAAAGTAGAGCTGCTGTTAGCTCAAGGTAGAGCTGCTGTTAGCTCAAAGTAGAGCTGCTGTTAGCTCAAAGTAGAGCTGCGGTTAGCTCAAAGTAGAGCTGCTGTTAGCTCAAAGTAGAGCTGCTGTTAGCTCAACGTAGAGCTGCAATGCTAAATGGATGTAATATAGCACAAGGCAGAGTCGCAGCAAATAGCTAGATAACACCAGTTGTGAGAGTGGACCCATGAAACCAGCACTCCGTTAGCTAAGCACTATTGACGCACAGCAAGGGTCAATCAATGTCAGCACAGGCAAGCATTGCGCAGCTAGAGTTCAGTAGCTCATTACTCACCCGAGTTGGGGATCATGGCATCCATGACACGGCAGCAAGCCGGTACGATAGCTGGCGCTTAGCGCTTGTTGTAGTCCGGATGTAGCATAGACGCGCATTGCTCTTTCCACTGACCTGCCACTCGGAAGAAGGAGTCGGGGGCACCAGCCATAACAGCGGTGGTGGCTGCACCAATGTGGACTGAATGCCCGGAGTAGTTCGACTGGGATGGTACACCGGCCGCAGCGACAAGAGACCGTACTGTTACTGTGAATGACTGCCTGGTCAGCTGCTGTCCGTTCGAGAGTACGAACAAGAGTTGTTTCGGTTCCTCGCGACAAATGGGTAGCTAACCATGGCACGGACCGGGCAGTACGGCGGTAGAGACGGGCCAATGTCACTAGTAACGCCTTTACCGGATGGGTCCGTCTTGGATGAAAGCAGGAAGAGTTGCAAGCGACCATCACCAGGGGAGCTAGTACAGCCCTGTGTGATGCCATTAGTGAATTCGGCACACCAAAGAAATCCAAAGAAGCAGCATGGCGGCTTGGTAGAGCAGCTTGTCATGGCCAATCAGGACACTACTTTTCCGGCGTGCACCCGTCAGGTGTCGTAGGATTGGCATAGTGATAGGAAGGCGAGGGGTGAGTACAGCCGTCCCATGGCATTGCTGGATGCCCTTCAACACCCTCTTCAGAAGCCACGCATCTACTAAGGGGCCGGCAAACCCATTCTCAAGATGGGCTTTACGCACCGCACTCACATACACAGATACAGTTCAGGGCACACTGATCATAGTTCACGCATGGATTATGTGTGTCCAGGAACGATGACTCGGGCAGCAAAAGCGAGCTTCCCCAGGAGGGACTCGAGTTGACGCTGGCCGATGCTGCGCTCGCTGATTGTAGCCATGAGTGGCGCACGGGTCTCGGACAGCTTGTCCTCTTGTAGCCGAGCTTCGTGGCGCTCGCAGCCTAGGACAATACCAAGGAATGTCAATGATGATGATGGCCCTTCGAGCTGGGAAGGAGCAAAGAGGAATGCCGAGATACGTGAATTCCCGGAGGGGGATGGTGAGTTGCTGGTTGGCTGCAGCCAAACCAGTGGAGATATCGAGAAAGTCATCGAGGTAATGAAGCCGGTGATTTATAGCAAACTCCAGTTGACTGCTGTGGCTACTGAGTCCGAGACGGCTGGGCTGGAGCGGAGGCCGAAAGGCAGAAAGCGCTCGTAGTAGTAGTAGGAGCCTTCCTAGCGAAGTCCTGACGGCGGACTGGGATCTGCCAAAATGCACTGCGTACATCGAGCTTGGACAAATACACAGGCTGTCGGCATGACATGATGATGTTGATCGCATTGTCAATGCTCGTGTAGTGCAGAGAGAGCGGCTCGGCAGGGATGCTGCTGTTTGCGCCGGTACCTTCCGGACTAGACAGAGATGGTGGATCATTCGCAGCTTGCCGTTCTTTTCGGGGATGGCACCAATACCAGATCGGCGCATGAACTGAAATGGAGGCGACAGAAATGGGCCTGTGATCTCGATGCGGGCGCAGGAAGCAGCTAATTGCTCGGATATCAATGCAGAGTGAGTGAAAGCCGAGGGCAGATTATTCGAAAAAAACGAAATGTCGTGTTGGCCGGCAGATCCAAGAGCAAAGCCATGGCGCAGGCCATGGAGAACATACGCAACACATGATTGTTCTGAGTGGTACACGTAACAGGCGGGCAAAGTGGTCAGCTAGCAGTGTGGTGTCTGCAGGGTGTATAGGAAAGAAGCTACGTACCGAGTCAAGCGATTCAGTAGCTATAGCCAGTATAGGGCTTGAAAGTGATGACGTCAAAACAGCCAGGGAGTAGTAAGTTGACATCAGATTTCTATTTTTGGATCCACTAAGGTGTGACTTTGCTATTGCCTAAGTATGTGGGTGCATAGCAACCCACTCATGTGGCATGCAGGTGTGACTTTTATTTCGCCACCAGTTGTAACCCCGCCACCAGTAGCCAAATCAGTCAGTTTCACTGGCTACATCACCATTCTGTGGGTAAGACCGCTTGAAATGTGCTTGGATCCATACAAAAACTGGATCCAAGTGGATCCAGTTTTTGAATTTTTGAAATTGTTCCTATGCTGTGACGTAGCACTTTCAAGCCCTATTCTGCTAGGAGCGGCGGGGTGGCCGATTGGCTCCCCGCTGCTGCTGGTTGCACCTGATGCATGGGTGGTCCTTGCCACACTGGCTGCAGGTGTGGGAGAAGCGGCACGACGACGAAGAACAGCGACCTCCATTGAAGTTGCGACAGATTTCTTGGCCGTCGCTGGTATGGTTGCGACCACTGGAGGTAAATGCTGCTGGTTTCGGGAATTGAGATTGGGGACGAAAAGGACACAAACCGCCCCTGGATGGACCATCTTCCATTGAGCGCATTTTGGGTGTACATGGTCTGTGAAAGCTATCTGCCATAGGTTCACGTCGATGGTGTCCAACCTCTTCGTGCCTGGTTTCTGGGCCACGAGCATCCGCAGCTGGCGGTCGTTCTCTAGCCACGCGCTTGGGAAGAACTGGCGGTTAGCAGTCAGGATCAACTGCTGGTACGCAATCAGTTCAGCAGTTCAGCAGTGCTGTGTGGGGCAGTAGCCGTGATAACAGACATGTATGTGGTCCATGCCTCGAGCCGGGTAGCTACATGTACCGTGAACCTTGCGACGCACCTGCTTCGCGTCATCCGACTCAACGATATTTAGCTGGCTATTGTTATTCGGGCTGTGCACCAGCCGGAATGTTGGGCCGGAAGTGTGCAAGAATTTCAGGCAACAAACTTTGAAACGTCTACGAACTCCCCTCAGTCCTCAACATACGTTCTTGCACAGCCTTGGGCACAGCTGGTGCAGGTGGCTGATCGGGTGGGTTACAGGAGCTTGGCCTGGCGTAGTGGCGGCAGCAGCCGCATTGCCTTGGCTTTGGGTGGGGAGCGGCACAATGCTCTCCGATAATAGTATAACGGCGGCCGACAAAGCCGACTACACCTCGTCCCGCACGAGAGCGCAGAGATCCGTTGAGCCCGCGTCACCTGAGCTGGCGAAGGAGGCATTGGTGCCAGCCGGGCTTCTGGGCTCGCGAGCCGCGGGCCGTGTCCGCACTGTCATGTTGCTGGTTCTCCTGGCCGGAGCAGACCTCACTACCAAGGGCTAGCTGTGCCAGCAAACGGTCCTGTAAATTACTGTTTAAGTTTCCTTTCGGATTCAAGCTGCGCTGAGAAAGCTCGCCGCGGAGGGCTTGGCAAGGCATTGCCTTGACAGTGTCGACAGTTAGGTCAGACATACTGAAGAAATACAGTGTCGAGGTGACACTCGGGCTGGCAGCAAAGCTACGAAAGGAAAAGAAACACTGCTGAAGCACGATCCGTTGTCTGGAAGAGGACAATACTCAATAGGGCAAGCAAGATTTGTTTTTCTTTTCAGCAAAACGGGCTGATGCCATTAATTTTGTGATTACGCAGCGAAACAAAGCACATGACGTCAGTCTTGAATGCAGTACAAAGCACTGCAGTGCAGTGTGTGCGCTAGTTCGGATTGCTGCTAACAAGTACAGTAGGTATCGGCAAGAGTCCTTTACCATAAACAAGAGTATGCAACTGTGATCTCTTTTCTATGGGCCAGATGCGTGGCGCGCTGCCTTCATTACATCATTCAGCTGCAGTCCGCGCACTGCGGAAAATCAAACACCGCACTTTCCCTCTGGTTTGAAATGAACTTTCGTACGGTACTGGAGTTCTCGCGCCAGAATTTAGAGATCGCGTAGGTACTGGAACAAATC
Organism: Sycon ciliatum; assembly: GCF_964019385.1. Lineage (NCBI taxonomy): Eukaryota > Metazoa > Porifera > Calcarea > Leucosolenida > Sycettidae > Sycon > Sycon ciliatum. Next base: position 7,476,126 of record NC_088647.1, read on the forward strand.
GAGCAAAAACGAATGGGCTCGTACGAGAAATTGTGAGTTGGAATGCATGCTTTCAGAGCGTGATGAAGGCAAGTTACGTAATGAAGGCAGCGCACCGCGCACTGACCCATCACCACAGTTGCATACTCTTGTTTATGCACTCTTGGCATCGGTTATAGCGTGGGTGTTTGAAAAACGACTTTCAATTCTTATTTCCGATATTTCTTACACACGATCAATCAAGTGTGGCATATCATGTGCATGTGCGCAGCGGCAGGAAGATCATCATAAAATACAAGGTAGTGCTACTGTGCATGCGGCTGGTCACAGTCACATAGGCTTACCATGTGGCTATGCAACATGAGTTACATGACCACAATAGTTGAACTTGCAGCACTACGACCCAACGTGAGTCAGATCAGAACTGCTTTGCACGGATGTTATTACTACAGGCGATATACTTTGTACTGATCTGGCATGTTTCGCTACACAAAGTCCATTCTTAGGACCGATATATTCTACTGTACGATAAAATTGCTTGTAAGAATAAATGTGCACATGAAATCCATGTTATGATTATGAAAACATGAGAGTTCATTCTTGTAAGCAGTATATTCTTTTACATGACCACGCTATAACCGATACGCACTGTACTAGCATAGCTAGTAGTACACCAGAAACAATCCTAGTATTTTTATAGTAAAGAAAAAAGGACCAAGAAATTACAAGTTACGCTATAATGTCCACTAGTCCACTGTGTTAGTGGATATTATAGCGTAACTTATTTTGTAGTTTCTTGGTCCTTTTCTTTACTATAAAATTTTCCTTGGCTCTCCATCCGAGTCCTATTATTTTTATACCGGTATTGATTTTTGAGGGTGTTGAAATGGGACAAATAATCGCATTATTAAAATTTGAAACTCGGATGTTGACCCAATAATAAATGTAGAAAGGAAAAGGACATATGGATATGAGTTAAGAGTAACTCTCCACCACTACAACTACAATGTAGATACTATTATACAGTCAGAAACTTTACAGAAAGTGTAACAAATAAGCACAAAACTGACAGAGTACTGTGACATTCGATTACTTATTTTTCCAAAAAAATACACAAAATGCACTTCTACACTTACTGTCATAGCGAACTAGTTTTCCTTGACCACTGAAGCTAGCAATTTATGGCAGCTACAGAACTGTTGATGTTGCTACAATTAGACTTGCGATACTATTACTACTAGTGAAAAACGACTGAACCCACTACTGAGTAAATCCAGAACCTTGAGTACAAACTCCTGCTTTCCTAGACTACAGCTAGCTGAGTCGGTTGTGTAAAAAAAAGTAAATTGTCGTGTTCGTTCCCGAAGGGAACTCACGACGGCCGCTAACACCCGATAAACCTTAGCGGCAGATGCAGCGCCTAACGGTGGTCGGTTGTGTGCTTCAAACAAAACACGGTGCAAATGAACAATGATTGTAGGAGTACTACACAGTCAGTAGAGTGCTAGTGTAGTAGGTCTAATCGGCGCGCGCAGTTGGGGACAAAACTAACTAAAATTTACTTCAAAAAAGCCAAGTGCAAGGTACGAGGTGATTTGGCTTTTTTTAAAGGGGAAGTTAAGGCAAAAATTAAAATTTCACCAGTTGTAGTCTTCGGGGTGCTGAGTCGAATGGTCTTGGTCCGAGGAAGCTGAGACGCTCCCTTCCTACTTGAATCCCAATCGAACTCGCGCACTTCCACCGAAACTGGGTGACTGCGCCCTACGAGATGGGGATTTGTATGCAAAATGTCACTAAAAGCGCCATTTCGTTCTTATAAAAGCACGGATGACGGCGATTGGCCCATATGTTGTAGTCTTTGGGACGCTGAGTCGACTGGTTTTGGTCCGAAAAGGCTGCGATGCAGCGTTCCTCCTTTATTCCCAATCGAACATGGTTGAACAAGCGGTCACGTGGTCCTGGGTGCCCAAATCACCTGGTCACCACGCCAGCAGGTGACAACTTTCACACCAAGGTTCAACTCGGGTTCAACTCGAGTGACAGGACTGCACCCAAAAAAGGTCAAACAGGCTAGTAAGTTGTACCCTGCAGGCACGGTGACCAGGTGACTGGTGTACGCAGGAGCACGTGACCGCTTCTTCAACCATGTTCGATTGGGAATAAAGGAGGAACGCCGCATCGCAGCCTTTTCGGACCAAAACCAATCGACTCAGCGTCCCAAAGACTACAACATATGGGCCAATCGCGGTCATCCGTGCTTTTATAAGAACGAAATGGCGCTTGCATACAAATCCCCATCTAGTAGGGCGCAGTCACCCAGTTTCGGTGGAAGTGCGCGAGTTCGATTGGGATTCAAGTAGGAAGGGAGCGTCTCAGCTTCCTCGGACCAAGACCATTCGACTCAGCACCCCGAAGACTACAACTGGTGAAATTTTAATTTTTGCCTTAACTTCCCCTTTAAACATTTGGCATTTTTTAACAAATGTGTAAAATTTGCTTTTCTTCTGGCTGTTTCTCTGCTCCGGATGGCTGTATCGAAACATGGGTGGTGGCAAATGGGAGCCAGTTTATCGTAGATCAACATTGACCAGAAAATTTGGTGCATATAATTTAATTCTCCCTGCCACGTTGGTATAACTAGTGGTGGGTGCTTTGCCATTTTGTGTAAAATGTGTAAAATGTGTGATTGGAAATTTTTATTTCCATTGCTATCAGGTTCGGCCTCATTTCCTCTGTGCTGCGCTGACGAGTCCACAAAGGACGAAACAGTTCTGTCCGCAGATTGAGTATTTCGCTCCTGCTCTAAGCAGTTGAGCACTCTTGCGTGGGGTAGTGCCTTTGCTCTTTGCTTTATGCAGAGCTCACTGACTTGTCAGTTTGAGCACTCTGGCAAGGTACGTTCGGGCCTGATTGGAAATTTTTATTTCCATTGCTATCAGGTTCGGCCTCATTTCCTCTGTGCTGCGCTGACGAGTCCACAAAGGACGAAACAGTTCTGTCCGCAGATTGAGTATTTCGCTCCTGCTCTAAGCAGTTGAGCACTCTTGCGTGGGGTAGTGCCTTTGCTCTTTGCTTTATGCAGAGCTCACTGACTTGTCAGTTTGAGCACTCTGGCAAGGTACGTTCGGGCCTGATTGGAAATTTTTATTTCCATTGCTATCAGGTTCGGCCTCATTTCCTCTGTGCTGCGCTGACGAGTCCACAAAGGACGAAACAGTTCTGTCCGCAGATTGAGTATTTCGCTCCTGCTCTAAGCAGTTGAGCACCCTTGCGTGGGGTAGTGCCTTTGCTCTTTGCTTTATGCAGAGCCCACTGACTTGTCAGTTTGAGCACTCTGGCAAGGTACGTTCGGGCCTGATTGGAAATTTTTATTTCCATTGCTATCAGGTTCGGCCTCATTTCCTCTGTGCTGCGCTGACGAGTCCACAAAGGACGAAACAGTTCTGTCCGCAGATTGAGTGTAAAATGTGTAAAAATGAGCCCCTGAATGGACGAGCAGGGCAGTGAATTGCTTCCGCAGGGCCTTTGGACGACGGCAGGCCGTCTTGCCATCACTAAAGACAGTACTGAAGAACAGTAGGTCACGGAATGCACTCTGTGAGAACGAAAACATCGCTGCGATGCTGCGGCTATCTATCCAATTCCACCGTATAACACAGCCACTAGTTACAAATACAAAAACACGGCTTTCGCAGCTTACAATGCAGTTCACTCCTCTGTTCACAGATTAATTTTCATCCACTAGCAATCCTTGAAGTGATATCTATCAACTTCAGAACATTGATGACCGAATATCCCAGTTTGTGATGTATTACGCTCTGCCTTTGTGGTGTTGAGCACTGTCAAGCACTCTGGGTACATCCTTCGGTGATGCCATTTTACAAATTTGTTAAAAAATGACACACCAATTATTTGAATCCTGAGAATACTGTGGAAGTAGGACATGATTCAAGACACTTTCCAAAGTGGGATCATTCCCATTTTTGGACACAACGGGCATGAAGGATAGCACTTCCACTTGCAACAATTCATTTGGACGTAGCTTGTCTAGAAGTGACTGAAAAAACGTCATTTTACAACCATGTTAAAAAAAGCCAAACCACCTCGTACCGGTATACCGGTAACGCGTAGGTAGCGCAACCTGCATAGTAAAAAAAGAACCGCTATAAAAATGAAATCCGATCGCGAGTCGCAAGTAAAATGTAAAGATTGCATATCAGAACTTCGAGCTTCGATATAACAGGGTACCAAAGGCAAGGACACTGATATCTCCGCTCTCCGCACGCTCCTCATACAATCCCAGTGCTGCCAAACCGTCCGATTTTTCGGACAGGGCCGATTTTTGAAGGCTCTTCCGAAAACTGGTCCGAAAAGGGAAACGTCCGAAAAGCAGCCAAAATGTCGGAGATCAATACTTTCCTATGCAGAAGTCCTGTACTTTCACTTTTCAGCGCAACTGAAGGCACAAATCACTGTACATTTGCTTCTAAAAAAGGCTAGCGCTTGGCTGTGGAAGTGCAAAGACTTTAGTAACATGCCTGATCAGGCTGGATGGCATGTACGCTGACAGTCTGTACCGAGTCAGTCACAGTGTGCGACCACACTCATCATTACAAAATTCATGACAACTCCGGGGTTACCATGGCAACGAAGCGAATTTTCATGGTGTTTTAGGCGATATTTTGAATTATCTTTAAAAAAAATTGCCGAGGAGAAAAATTCGCACCATGCGGCCAGCCTCGGCGGTGAATAGAAGCTACGCACTCAGCGGACAAGGGCGAAAGGAGGGACGTGATAGCAGGGTGACGGCCGAGTTGAGTTCAATGGACCCGGTCAGGCGGGATGGACGAGACAGAGAGAGTACAGAGGAAGCGGAGGATGGAACGGACGGCGGAGGGAGCAGTGAGTCGGAGAGCAGTGATGGGAGTGATGGTGAGAATGCCGGTGAGAGTGTTAGTGTTGTGCGTAGGTTTCGTGGTAGCAAGTCTTCAGTGTACAATCATTTGCTAGCTAGTCCTGATTGTTGCAATTCGTATTCCGACTCTTCGTTCACTGTATTGTGCCGTGGTCGTCATGGTTATGGACTACAGTTAAAAGTGTTGGAAGCTATCTATCAGCGTCTGTACAAGCCTAATTTGTGTGTACAGAAAGATAGTATAATTGGGTTGAAATTGTTCAAGTAACGTGTCGTGTTTAGTGCGGCCAAGATTGGCCGTTAATGTTCTAGGTGTAATGTACTGCTGTTATGTGTTATCACGTTGTCTTTCCTTCCTTTCTCCTTTGTTCATTTCTCGCTTTGATTGTTAAAATTCACACTTGTAAATTTCACTGTTGTTGCTCTTAGTGTTATTTCTCTAACTTAGATTTTCTATAATAGTTCAATTTTTGTTTCAGTGTCCTTTAGCACAACGACGATTCCTGATGAGTGTTGTACGAAAACTTGTTTGAATCCATATTTTTTCCCTACACCATTTCTTCATAGTTTCATCGTTTTATTGCACATCGTCTCCACCGTTTTTACATTGCATGAATAAAGTACACAAATGTCGGTTCAGCTAGTTTTATTGATTGCGGTTATCAAATCCAATTTATGCGATTCGTATGCAATTAGCCTCGAATTATGCGATTATTCGATTTTGGTAGGAATTATGCAAAAATATTATGCTAGCATAATCCGTCAAGGCCTAATTTCGGTTGTGGCTTAGGCCTTGACAGATTATGCTAGCATAATTTTTCGCATAATTCCTACCATAATCGAATAATCGCATAGTTCGAGGCAAATTGCATACGAATCACATAAAATTGGACTAATCCGCCTGTTCGCATCAAAATCCATACAGTTGTACAATGTCATGTTCTACAAGTACAAGTAGACGCACCAGGAAGGAGTAGGTTCACGATTCCCTTGGCCTTGATAACATGTCCAGTCCACTACAATCAGTGTGACAGTGACCAGGGTGACGGACCTGACGGTCGTCGCTAGGTCGGACGGTGCGTTGACCCCGTTGAACTTTTGCTACTACAGTACTACGCCCTCTACAAAAAATCACCTGTTGTTTTGCACAGAACCATCATAATTATACATTAGCAGCATATGTGAGCATAAGTATATAATAAATGTAGAGCCGAAGGATTTATTGCAATTACATACCAGTATAAAAACCGAGGTCCCCCGAGGTTTTTATAACTGGTATGTAATTGCAATAAATCCTTCGGCCACTACATTATTTTATTATACATAATGTTGACCTTCGCTTTCCCTAAAAAGGAGTATTTTATGAACATTATTTATTGGTCTTATAAAATACCACTAAGGCCAATAAATACTGTTTATAAAATACTCTTTATGTGCTATCCGTAATTCAATCTGATCTAGAATTTGCATTTCAATCGTTCTTACCCTGCTTATCTGCAAAAGACCGTGGGCGCCTATTTGCTGTTCACCGTCGTGCGATCCGAGCTGCCTGTGGTGCCCATTACTGTGCTGACGTGGACCCCCTTTACCACTCTCTTAAGCTATGTCCTCTGGACCACCGTTTCTTACAGTTGTTCATTAAATTTATCTTTCAGTGTAAAGTAGCTCACCCAGTTGCCAGTTTAGATTCTCTATTTTGTAGGCACAGTACACCTGCTTACACCACTCGCGGCTCTTCTGCAAATAATCGTTCGTTATGCCGATATAAGACTGCATGCGGGTATCGCTCATTGTCTAGTAGGATTGCTTTACTTTGGAATGCTCTGCCCTTCGAAATGAAGTCTTGCAATACGTCTTATGCATTTAACGCTCATCTTGCCTGCCTTCTTAATGACGGGCCACAATGTACCCGGTTAAAACAGCTCCTTTTTGAAAATGTTTTCGATGAGTGATGTGTCGCTTTGTTTTGCTCTAATTGGTGCTTTTCTCCAGTGTCATGCAGTCGTATTTATTCAGCTTTTATTTCTTGTGTACTTGCATTCTGGTATTAGTTTAGTCCCACAATCTGCGATAAAATGATCCGCTGTAGCACCTACTCCACTTTTATGTTTATGTATCTATGTCATTCGGATCTTCCCAAGTTGTACAATGTACTGTTGAGATACCGAATTCAAATAAGTCAATACCATACCATACTCCTTTTTAGAGAAAAGTGCAGTGTTGCATATGGAAAAGTACAGTGGTATTTATTGAGTCAAGCAAGTTTATTTGAATTTGATACTGTTGATGGTGTGGCCACTAGTGAGTGTGGGTATTTATCAAAGGTCAATATATTGCCGCATAATATGATAACTTTTAGCATAAAAATAGCATAATTCTGCAATTTGTTCAGCAATGCGAAAAGCATAATTTCACGAAAATATTGGCATTATCTGTCAAGGCCTATTGTGGCTGCCTTCTCCTCTGGCTGGCATGTACAAATGTACATGTAGTAGCGGTGTAATGGAATGTAGGCATGGGCGGGTAATGCTAGCATTATGGCTGGCATTATAGTCCCTTTTTTCCAAGTGGCATAATAATAATAATATAATAATGACTCGGCGTGGAGAAAGCAATTTTATGTTAAGCAGTTGAAGGCTCTGGAAGCTGTATGTATTCGTGTGCATAATCCTGTTCTTTGTAAACAAAAGAAGCATGTAGTCGCGCTAAAGTTGTTCTCGTAGCTGGTTATCAGATGTAAATGTCGTGTCATGTTGCACTGTATCACCTCATGCTTTGTGCCTGCAATCAGTTATATATGTTAGCACTATGTTTGACACCTATTATGTAATGCTTTAGCACTTCCTTTTTTGTTCACACTTTTAATTATGCTGTTATAAAATGTTCTTTTTTGTACACAGTGTCCTCAGTTCCGATACTATTCACTGATGAGCGGAACACGAAAATCGATTTAGAATAAAATAATATTTATTGAAGGCATTAAGGTGGCAGACTACCCAAAAATTCGCTGAAAAATCGAATTTGTAAATTCATATTGAGTGCTACGTCAGTTGAAAGAGCATGAATAGCTGCAAATTCTCTGAAAATTGTGTCCCGATCTGACCAGCCGTTCAAGAGTTATGGCCGAAAATGTGCCCTTGCAAGGAAAGATTTTTTTGTTGCACGCTGTCATTTGTTGGCAGCACTGTATTTGAATGTGAGCAGACCGTGCGCAACTTGTCGTATCATGGAAACACGCGAAAGTGTGCAGAATTTTGCTCAAAGTCCAAAAAAGTCCAAAAAATCACGTTAAAAACCCACGTATTGGGGTGCACGGCGCCCGCCGCCGTGCAGCAGGACTTTTGCCAGCACCCTCGTGACGTTGCAGATATGTGGCTTGATTATTGTAGTTGACGTTGATTTAGTGACTTTGGCAAGTTTGAGTCGTGTCAAGAAGTCAGGTAGGATTCAGTACTAGGCAGTAGTGAAACGTGAGTGGTAGTCTTTGCCGGTTTCTGAGGGCATCCTGGATTTGGTGTGCAGCGCTGTGGAAATGGCTTGCTGTGGAGGTCCCAGCACTGGAGGAGATGTCACCGGTGTGCGTGGACGCCCGAAATCGAACCTGGCCACGGCAGTCAAGGCAAGCACAGCTGCCAGAGACATGCCACTAAAGACCATGACTGATCTGAGTGGGCTCAGAATGCGCGCTTTGGACAAGCAATCATGGAGGGAACTCTCAGCCTGAGCTGGTTTTGCTCGCGGCTGCAACGCAAGGGGTAGTGAACCCAGGACAGAAGCGGACCAGGCATCATGACTTTGCACATCTATCGTTGTGCTGCTTTATTACGCAACCTGTTTTATTATTATTATTATTATTATTAGCTGCGTGCACCTGCCAAATGCTAGTGGGGGGGGGGGGGGGGGGGAGCGAAGTTGCTGCAGCGGAGCGGCTGTGCACTGCCGGCCTATTCATCGAGGGGTAGCCCACGGTTGCGGTTTATCGCAGTGTTGGGCGAAGGTGTATGCTATTGGTGATAGTTACAGGTCTACTGGTCTGTCGAATGGTTACTAGTATCTACGGACTCGAAAAGGTATGACAAGTGATCTGCTTATGTTCGATCTGTGGTCTGGCTGCGTGCACGGAGGTCCACTCTCTGGAGTCCCGTGAGGCAATTATACCTGGGTCAAGTATATACGTGACTTACCCATCGGCAAATCACAAGAAACACCACAGCGTCATTACTTCCAGCAGCTGCAAGTGGCAAGCAATTCTACGCAGGCGCCATCCAGGGTGCAGGGTGGGAAGAAGCGTAGGATGTCTCCCAGAGGTCATTGCGGAATAAACGTGCAGAATTCAGCTATAAATTCTACGTTTATCTGTAGCCATGATTCACGTTATGATCCATATCAAGAGTCCATAACCACCCAGAGTGTGCAACTCGTGATCCTTCTCAGCACAAATCAGTGCCGCAACGAAATCCAAACTTCATACGTCATGTAGTGAGTAGCTATGACGAAATGGGAAGTTTGGCCCGGACCTACTTCGCCCGTTTGCCCAATTTGGGGTCTTTCTTTACGAATCCCCGGCCAGGTATTGTACGTAACACGCCTGGAAAGGCTCAAGTACACAAAGAATTATGTTAGAGTTGTCGAACAGTTTTCTCTTTTGAGTGTCTATCCGATAAGAGAAGAACAATGGCCACTGTTGAACCTAAAGCAAAGCGCTCCCCATTGTCGCCGGAGCTCCGGAGTGCAGTGTCTCTGTGGACGATATTCGTCAGTTTTTGCTCGATCTGGGCTCCTCATTTTCTTCTCTCGATTGTCGAGTGTTGGAAATTGTTAATTCTTCCAGCACCTGGATAGAGATTTATTGCTCGAAGTCTGTAAATCTATATCCATGCCTATCCATGCCTATTCTTGCTATCCCGGAGTCACGAACTCTCCCAATACAAGCTTTTCAGACAACGAGCAGAGAAACTCTCTTCAAATAAAAAAATTCTGTGACTGTGAAATCAAAGCCGTTCTGCTGACATTGCATAGCCCGTGGAGCAAACGTTTTACGTGACACTTCCGTGGCTTGCTTCAAAGCAACCTTCAACTTGGAACCCCCGCCGGATGTACCAGATATGCACATGGCCCCATCCGCCCATGCTTGCCCGGGGACCGGATGACGCAATGTTTGGATTTCGTTGCGCCAGACCCCAACCTGGAGTTGCACACTCTGGGGGGTTATGGACTCTTGTCCATATTTGTAATAACTGGCCTCTCATAATGGAGACCTCTCCTACTTGACAGCTGAGTGCGTTTTTCGTTTGTTTGTATTCTTTATTTGGAGTGGGAAGTCCAAAACAGACCCTAGCCTAATAACAATGGTCCCACTAGTGAGGGAATGCTGTATATCTGTGCATAAGGATCAGTGAGTGTAACAGCAACTAGTAGGGAAAGAAAAAGAGAGAAGAAAAACAACTCAAAACAGGAGTTGCTACTTGCATAGGAAGAAAATAACGGAAAGAGCAGTGCATACAGCATTTGTAAAAAGGCTTATTTATCTGGTAAGCAAAAAGGCAAGAGCCATTGACTTGAAGCGATTGCGTTTTCTTTCTTGCCTGACCGCAGCGGGGAGCTGGTTCCATAAGATGGTCCCAGCATAGGTTTCATATGAGGTTTGATATGAGTTGCGCCCAACATTCAGCCTGGGAATATAACATTAGTATGGTTCCCAACTGACATGCAGATCTTTCTCTATAGATCTCGGCGTACACTGCTCATAGTACACTTACTTTCCGTGTAGACTCAACACAGTGGTAACATTGACGAGGCTGAGAAGTACCTGTCCGCTCTCCTACATCGTATGCATTAGTAATGGAACTGTTGTTGTGTTCCTGTGGTTTGGGCACGAGAAAGCCAGGTCTGGAGATGGATGAAAATGAGCGCTGGCTACCAATGAACCAAGACATGTATCGCCCGTGCACAACTGTCCTAGATCGGTGTGCTAAAGAATCAAGATTATAAATGATCGTTATCCTCCTGGAGCGAATTCATTTTAGTAAAATCCTGAAGCGGAATGTTATGAGCCAGAAATTGGAGTGGATCATGCAAACTATAATTATTGTAAGTATCGTAACTACAAATCTAAATTGTTATCTGTAGATGCTTCGAGCTTTCATTCAAGACCCATAGTACTCAATTCTTTCATGCAGATCCTATTTGGCCTAGTGGCCATTGGTTCTCTGGAAGTAGCTGGAGAGAGTCAGCCGAGAGGTGAGTTATTGAAAATGTTCTTGTCACAAATAACTCGTAGGCCTTGATGCGCTTTGTTGAGTTGAACGTAATCCGATCAGTATAGCCATGCTGGTACTAAGTTAAAATCATCAATGTTACATGTGTCACGAAATAACGTGTTATACATGTAAGTAAGTGTGAGGAAGTTGAACAATAATTCATCATTCGATGTCATGTTCTTGTCCTTGTGTTCTTTGCTGCAGCCACTTTTAAAGGGAAAACCATTGGTGTTAACGATATCTTGACGGACGTCCATGTCATGGAAAACATAACCTGTTATGCACCGGACAACTCAGATTTCTCATGGCGTAGCCCTGGAAACTGCAACGAGAAGCTACCCACTGACTACAACGTTAAAGTAACGAAAGAAAAGAAGAACAAGACTACTATAGAGACACTATCATTTACTGCATTCGTTGAAAATGGCATTTTCACGTGCGGTGGATGCGACCACAGTATAGCATTTACGATATATAACCCTGGTGAGTTGAAAGAATCATAATATGAACAAGTACTACAGTAATGCTGTTCGTATTGTTCTGTTGTGTCTGGCAATATGACTCCTTTTTAGTTACTCGATAGTAATAACGTTAGGATGTGCATTGTGACGTTGAGGTGCGTCGAGATTTTTTTTCACAAGCGAATCATAACAATCTTTATTCATATGAGGAAGGTGGTTCCTCCACTGGAGCTCGCTATTTTCCGCCGACTGACTTGGCACTTGACTGACTCACAACTGCCATCCAGATCTTTCCATGTGTATTGCATTGCGCAATACACATGGAATAATTATTTTGTTCTTGTCACTTTGCTTTTTTGCCAGAGCTTCACATTAGACATAATGATAGTAAAAACCGTAAAAATATTGCTGTTGAAGAACCTACAGTCTGTCCTCCGCATGCGGGTTGTGAAGGCTTTTTTTATCTCCGAAGAACTGATTAGATAACTCGGATGGTCAGCCAATTAAATTATTGTGAAAAGAAGAAGAACAAAATGTTACGAGTTCTGACCAACTGTCCACCAGCGTAACCAGATCTTATACAGTCAGCGAGTGCGACAAAATGCGCTTTCCTTCCCCTCTTGGACCTTTCCGAACCTGAGCCTTCCAAGTTGGTAGGTTGTTGGTTTGCGCCTTGGAGAAGTGTTGGAGCTAGGTGTCAGGTCGCCGAATGTCTCAGTACTCCTTGTCAGTTTTGTGCCATTTTGTCGCACTCGCTGACTGTATAAGATCTGGTTGGTGGACAGTTAGTCATAACTCGTAACATGTTGTCCTTCTTCTTTTCACAACTGATTAGATAAATTGTTTTCCCAACATATGCATTTTTGTCTTACCTTTCCTATGTGAGGTTGCTATCGTTTGTGCCTTTTTTGATTTTACAGATAACACCACCAGAGACGCCTTGGTGGCTTCCATCAGCGTTCTGGCTGCACTGTTCGTTTTTTTGTTATTAGTTGCCCTGTACGCGATACGGGGCAAACTGCGATCAGAAGATGCCCTAGAATTGCAGTGAGTCTGAAATTGGTTATCTTCGTATGCCTCGTGCATTGGTGAAGTTATCTTTGGGAAATGCCACGATATCGGTTAGACCTTGGTCTGATATTGTGCTGCGCAGAACCAGTTCAAGAGCAGGGACAGGGTGAAACAAGAATCCTTGATTAGTCCAGTAGCTATTCTGGTGCGCTCAAAATCAATCATCCTTTTTTGGCTGTGGTGTAGCGTGAGTGGCGATGGTGGTGTAGGTGGCGTTATTGCTGCTGCTGCTGGTGCTCTTGTTGCTGCTGCTGCTGCTGCTGCTGCTGTTGTTGTTGTTGTTGTTGTTGTTGTTGTTGTTGTTGTTGTTGTTGTTGTTGTTGTTGTTATTGTTGTTGTTGTTGTTGTTGTTTTTGTTTTTGTTACTAACTTAATGCTGTTCTTGTCGTTGTCATTACTGTTCCAGATACTGATTCTTCTTTTGTTGATGGTTATTTGTATGTCATGCAAGCTTCTTGCGATATGGCCTAACCTCCTGCTATACATCTACGTACCTTGATTGAAGTCCTGAAGCCGTGAATTACATGTACATGATAGCGTATGTATCATACAATTCCATAGCAACATTTCATGTATACCCTGTTTTTGGTTTGGTCCTGTAGACAACGGGAAAGTCAAGCCCGGCGAGACACCGCCATCGAAGATACACCTTATGCCCGCAGGGCGGATGATGGCCCTCCGCTGTACTCTCCGGACCTACCACAGACAGACAGGAGGTAAGTGAAGGGGAAACCATGGTAACACTTTTGAAATTTAGCCACAGTTCTGATGACAGTATGCTTCTGGGAAGGGGATGGAGGACTTCAAAACAGGCAATGACACTTCAATGCGCACAGGGATAAAGAAGATGGAAAATCCAACCGTGAATGCCTGTCCATATACATTGAGACAGCTGATTGAAGGAGAAGACGGAAGAAAAACTGAAACAAGCCTTTTCCAAGCCCTTGGGCCATGCATCGAGCCACATATCAACGTCCTCTATATTCCTGAATAACCAGCTGGCCTGCTGGACCCTTCGTCTGTGGAACATTTTAATCAGGAATACTCTTGTCGGGTTGACAATATTAACGGTTATCCATGATCACTGAATTGGCTTGCAATGGGCTAGTCGTGGGCCGACTTTGCCACAGTGCAGTGGTGGAACCTGCTTTATTTCCTGAAGTTGGCATAGCCGTTGAGGTGGCAGTGGCCAACTTATCCGCAACAATCACGAGCGCCATGTTCAACATTACAGCCCGTGCTCATATTAAGTGCCCGCGCTCATACATTGGGATAGGGGTTAGGCATTGGCAAAGGGGTTAATCTCTCCAGAGCTAGTTTTGCACAACAGACAAACATAATCTCCACTGTCTCTTATAGTGGTGTCTTACAATCTTCATATCTAAATAGCCGACATGGAGACAATAATCACTACAGTCATAGCGATGAGCAATAAAGTTGCTTGCCCTTTCCCTTTTAAGTTAAAGTCACGATACTTTCCCTGATGATTGTGATATGAAATCGTCCTGCACACCACATGTCTTTCGTTGCAATGCGTGTGACAGGAGTGTACATCTTATTTACCCTTCAAAATGCACATAAGGTGTTTTGTTTTATAATCTCTGTTACAGAGTACTGCCAGCCGAAACTATGATGCAAGCTGGTGTGTGGCCATCGTTCCGCCTGGCCCCCAGGTCGGCGGAGCGCAGAGAGGAAGTGCACGCTCTACACAGCAGAGCGTGTAGTGCCTCTCTGCGCTCCCAGTCACCGCAAGCAGCACCGTCGCCCGTGGGCCAGGCTCCAGCAATGCCACCACCACCCCCTGATTCGCCTCCTCCTCAATACAAGGAGGACGACGACTCAGAGACGTCCGTCTAAATGGTGAGTGATCTGTGCTCAAAATAATATTGACCTCACCCACATGCATACACGTATACAACGCCTGGGAGCACATACCCAGGCACACACACACACACACACACACACACACATACACATGCGTGCGCAAACATAAACAAATACAGACATGTGTACACCAAACAAACAGAATACCAGGGAGTGGGGCTTGTCATACTCCCTGGCCCAGGGGGTGGGTTTTGCCTCAATCCTTTTTTCCTTATTCAATTCTGTCTTACAAATTTTGATGAGACAGTGCATTCTGAACCAAGAATTGTGCAATAAACGGGAACAAGCGAATGCATGTGGCCCTTAATGGTTGGGGCTCCCAAAGATTTCACGACTTGACATAGCCAAGGTTTGAAAATTTTCAAAAAAGACGGTTTTCTTACGTGGTGCACTGACAACCAGCCCCGCACTCAAGGGATTAACACTTGTACTTGTAACTATCTGAATTAAATTATTTGTCGCACCCTGTGTAACTCTAAACCATGAGTCATCATACACGGTACGGCACTTAGGATCCGATTAGTTAGCAAAATTAATGTCTGTGCATTGCCGACTTCTTCTTTTCAATATCCAGCTCCTCCTTGTCATCATCATCCCCCATCACCATCATCACCATGCCTCTCTTCATTCCCATTCAGCATTATTTATCTCATAACTTGATCTCTTCCGTAATTTTCAATACAATCATGTACATACTTTATCTGGTCATCACGACCATTTCATCCATATAATTATAATTATGTGTAATTTGTAAAATTAATAGTTGTTAAAGTTACATGTAACTTGCTAAAGTACTTTTATTGTTACGAAGTATATTCATATTAGTACTTTTATTGTTATATTCATATTCATTGAGTTATGCTTACATTGTTAAAGTAATCCAAATGTCACTTCAGCTCGTCCTACTTATTGCCATATAAAAATTGTTGTCTCCTCGTCGAATATTTATGCATATCATACATTTACATGTCTGCATCTATTGTTCCTCTCGTTTGCTAACAGTAAATTTACTTCAGATATAATCACTACTTGGATGCAGTGATTTACTTAATGCAGTGAATGTGATTTTCTGTCTTTGATCATTTTGTGGAGGGTAGGGTCCGGCCGATTCTGCCGGCAGAAAAATTGGCAGAATTCGGTACTTTTTCTGGTAAGTTTCATGCATGTTTGGTATGTGGATAAAGAAATGGAGCAGAATTCGAGGAATTGCCCGCCGTAAGGTTTGTATGGTTCTGCCAATTTCACTGCTTTTCGAACAGAATCTGCCAACTTTTCGAGCAGAATACGCGGGTCCCCAGTGGTGGGTCTGATCTACTCACCTCCCACCGCTTAGGAGCTGCATCTGCGCCTTGATCCAAGAGGGTGGTGGCATTCCTGCGGATTAGGCACCAGCGGATTATGCCGCACTAAGTATTGGCTTAATTCGGTGGTGGTTGAAAATTTGGATCATAATTTATTTGCCATCCTTTCGGAGGCAGGAGCATAACTACATGATTGTACCACAGTTCTAGAAATGTAGGCTACACAATTGTGTGCAATCCACCTGATAAGTGCTGGTAGTCTGCATGGCAAAGGGTACGGAGATCATGCAGATAGTGTTTTCAATGAAAAGCAGGGTAGAAATCACGGCAATACAATAGTGTATGCTCCAATTCGTCTTCTTCAAAGTTCTTTCTCACACTGATCTAGTACATGCAGCATGCGAGTGAATCCGCCTTTATCAGGTATCCTGGAACTGACGAGATAGTGACGGGTAGCCCGCAAAACGCCATGACTGTGCAGGCTATAGATATTGCTCAAATAATTAAAAATATGAGGTATAGTTGATGGTCGGTCATGATGGAAGGAGAGGTGGAGCTACGGGATAGATGAGCTGATTATTCGCCGCATAATTCCATGATTTGGCGAGCATAATCCGCCGGAGCCTACTGCGAATGCGAAGAGTGATATCTGTCATACGAACTCGGCATGGGCATACATACTTAGTACTTCGAGTACTAGAATTGGCCGGCGCTGTCTGGACATGGGAAATCCTACATCATCAGCAAAGCAAGTTGTCGCTTTGCTGCAAATTCTGTAATCATCTCAAGCAGTTCAAACATTCGAAGATAAGCATTACCACAAGCTGTCTAAATGGAGAGTGATCATACTAGAGCCTAGAGGACATCGACAGCTGTTCGTCCTATGTACGTCAAGTGTTACAAACGTGTTGCTCAGTGAGCGAATTTGACAGGTTTATTGTTCCTATCCTGTCCAAAAACAGACAAGTAGAGTCCAACTACAGCCATTGAGTATCATTCAACTGCATCCAGCATCCAGCATCCAGCATCCAGTCTACAAGTCCAAACTAACTTTGCAATACTGTAGCATAGGGTAGCTTACAAGAACATTGTAGACCTCCCCAGATTTCAACCATAATAATGTTGCTGCCATGTATTGACAGCTAGCGGCTGAAGTGCGCACACAACTAGATGGCTAATGATAATCCGTCGCACACCTACACTAGGCTACAGTGTACATCACATGACAGCAGCCATGACGCTACCAGACACAATCATAGTAGTTATATTTTTTAGCAAACGTACAATTATTTTCATTAATTTTCAATTCCGGAGGGAACTCACGAAGGCCGCTAGCCCTCGACATCGCTTTCTGATAATCAAACCCACGGGAGATGTAGCAGATGCTAGTAATGGTACTGTTGTGTCTTGGCCGTTGGGGCATGGCAGTATAGGAAGCTACCAGAAAAGTAAAGTGAAGTATTGTCTCTCTTCCCGAGGGAACCCAGGGCAGCTGTTAAAATACGGGAGATGCAATCGACTCGCCATGACGCTCCTCTCCGTAACAACCCCAGCAGTTATACGCAACTATAGTTTCTCTCTCACATTCACTGGGGTTTAACATTGCTTTCTTATGATATTGTTGGCGCTAACATGTTTTCACTGGTTGAGGGAATGGTAAAGGGAAAAGTCCCCCCCCCCCCCCCCTGACAATTGTTGATGCTTTTGGAGCGAGCTTCTTCTGGCCGTGATGCGGCGACCTGAGATCGGCGGAGCCATCAATGCCCTACTGATGCGTTTCGGTGTAGCCCCTCATGTTCAGTACTAGTTGTCTCCGTAGTCCTAGTCTCAGTATCATTCGTCCTTTCTTATTTTTCGAGCTGGGTACGTGAATAAACAATAAGTAATCAACTAATATTAACTGGTTTTGAGGGAAAGAGAGAGAGTAATCAACTAATCATAATAGTTTTTCTTTAAATTTGATTGTTCCAACTAGGAGCACACGCTTCTTGCCCAACTAATACTTGGCACTTGACTGACTCACGACTGCCATCCGGAGCACACGAGGAGCACGTCGCACCTTCCACTCGGCAAACCTGCAAGAAAGCACCGCTCCCTGTTCAATACACAGTGTTTCGGGGAATTCACCCCTCATCAGTTGAGCTTGAGTAGGCTGAGGAAGATTGTGCCTGAAACGCACCACTTATATACTGCTCTCCAGGCCAAACCGTCACCAGGGATACAAACTTACAGAGACGCTTTGTAAGGCCCAGGTAGCAGCGTGAGTCAGAGTCGCTCATGGAGTTGTGCTAAACAGACGTTGAGAGCCAGTATAGCTATTCACAACGCTGTAACCTCCAACAACTAGTCGCACGTCCGCGTGTTCTAAGTTCGTATTTCTTCTTTTGCATAAATAATCCTTGGCTCTCCATCCGAGTTAAGAAAAATAAAGAAAAATAAAATGTGGTAGACGCTTGTACTGGTAAGGTTGGGGACATGCGGTTGGGATATGACAGTACAGGAAGTTACCAGAGAAGTAAATGTAAAGTATCATCTCAGCCAGCATAGCTTGCTGGTTAGTAAACATACGTCAGCAGACACTAGTAATGGTACTGTTGTGTCTTGGAAAATGTGGAGTGCACAAGCGCCGGGAGGCGCATAGGCGAAGAAGCGTTGATCCCGAGTCAGCGAAAGAGTCATCGCCAAACAATCCGGCCTTGAGTATAAACCGCCCATCCAGGTTGCAAGTAAATTCATTTGCAAGGAGGCTGTAGACGAAGCGCCTGAAGTATAATTGGTCGCCTCCCAGGCGCGCTAGGCACTTACCCGCTCTGCGATTCCGTCTCGTGATTCTAGTTTACAGTTAGTAAACCATGGTGAAGAATGTCTGGCTGGATTGTGGCCGTAAGTACACGTGTATCCTGATCGTATGAAGGATAGCAAATTGTGGCAAGAATGCTGCAGTAAAGAGGTTGTTTTTGGACGGGTTTTCAGTGTGTAGCAACGCTAGAACGTTACTACACACTTCATTACTGGTTTGCTTCATAATTGTTATGAATCTTTACTCATTTGGGGCATGAAGAATAAATCACTTATATCTTTCTTAGGATGACCCAAAGGCTGGTCGCCTATCAAGGGGTTCACTGTGTGGAAGGATGTACCAAGTACACGTACATGTACATGTGTGAGCGCGTGAGCTAAAAAATACAAGTGGTGAAAGTAGTGCAGCGAGAATTCGCTGGGGAGCACATAGAGGAGTCCTGAACTGCACAATGTTATATGCCTGCCTGCATTGTTTAGGAATTGTGAAGGAAATAGTAAATATAGGGGTGTCTAATAATTGAAGAATTACAAAATTCGTCATCATGCATTTGTTCTCGGTAATAATATGGATGACCCCTAAGAAAAGTAATAATTGTACTGCTGATGTGTGCTGAAAAGAATGGACTGCATGTTCCATAAAGAATTACCTACCGTGTTGGAATGCTGGTTTTATTGCTTACCAGTTGCAGATGACAGCCAGGGCTAGTGAACCCAGTAAGATGCCACCTATAATGGTTGCTGCCAATCCAGTGACAGCTTCCTGATACCCAGAGCTGTTCCATTACTTTAATGGTGTAGTCCCTTCTGATCGTCTGGTTTACGATATTTCTAGCTGGCCCTATTTCAATATTGGAGGCGCTGACGAGCTTATTTTGAAAGTTTCCTCCTCTGCTCCACACACCGGGAGATGTATACATTCACGTTCGTCAGGATGGCTCCTGTCCATCTCTGGTAGCTCGAGAGAGTACTGCGGAGGGTAATCCGCACTGCGTGCATAGGGCGTATCTTCGCTGGCGGTTGCTGCACGGGCTTGGTTTTGCCGTTCTTGAAGCCCACTCCAGCTGGGCTGGCAGCCTGCTGCTGCAGAGTTTGGTTTTCCCGTTGTCTACAGGACCAGAACAAAAAGGGTATAATGTTGCTATGGAATTGTATGACACAATGTGTCATACAATACATTCTAATTCAGGGTGCAGCACAATATAATCCATTTCAGACCGTGGCAAAACCGGTATCGTGGCATTTCTCAAAGATTATTTCACCAGTGCACGGGAAACACGAGTCGATGATAAAATTAATAATTTCAGACTGAATACTCTTGAAGGGCATCTTCTGTGTCGAGTTTTGCTCGTATCGCGTACAGTGCAAGGGACAAACAGAAAGAAGAACCGCGAGTATGTCCACAACGCTATTTGCTGCGAGAAGAACGTTTCTTGTGGTGTTATCTGTAAAATTGACTCACTGCTCTTCAAGGGCATCCTCTGTGCGGAGTTTTGCTCGAAATGTGTACACAGCTAGTCCTAAGGACGACTGGAAGCAAATGGATAGAACGCTGGTTGCTCCCAGCAGAATGTACGGAATTGTATGACACATACTATGCAGTGCGTGTAGTGCGTCTCTACTTTCCGCAGATGATGTTCACGGTAAAGACTACGGAGGTTATGACTCTCCTCATAACTGGGAGCCAGTGACGGCAACAGTGGTTTTGAGAGTGGTTTTGAGAGTGGTTTTGAGGGTGGTTTTGAGAGTGGCTTTGAGAGTGGTTTTGAGAGTGGTTTTGAGAGTGGTTTTGAGAGTGGTTTTGAGAGTGGTTTTGAGAGTGGTTTTGAGAGTGGTTTTGAGAGTGGTTTTGAGAGTGGCTTTGAGAGTGGTTTGAGAGTGGTTTTGAGAGTGGTTTTGAGAGTGGTTTTGAGAGTGGTTTTGAGAGTGGCTTTGAGAGTGGCTTTGAGAGTGGTTTTGAGAGTGGTTTTGAGAGTGGTTTTGAGAGTGGTTTTGAGAGTGGTTTTGAGAGTGGTTTTGAGAGTGGTTTTGAGAGTGGTTTTGAGAGTGGTTTTGAGAGTGGTTTTGAGAGTGGTTTTGAGAGTGGTTTTGAGAGTGGTTTTGAGAGTGGTTTTGAGAGTGGTTTTGAGAGTGGTTTTGAGAGTGGTTTTGAGAGTGGCTTCTGGCACACTCTACTGTACAGTGCATGGAGTGCTGCTGTACGCTTTGCCCACCACCTTCGTTTTATGCCAAACGTTGGAGGCGCTCCCAGCAGGGGTGTTGAACTTGTAGGCGGAAATCTGCGTGCAGCGCTGCTCTACGCTCCGCTGAGGATCTTCTCGGTAGCAAAATCCCAAAGAGTTGGCGGTGCCAGTGCTCCAACGGTGGAGACTGCTTTGACTTCATTGCCTTGCGGAAACAGCGTCACTTACAGAGCATCCGGTTTGTACATGGGGTAGTGGTATTAAATACAACATGGGGTAGTGGTATTAGGTACAACATGGGGTAGTGGTATTAGGTACAACATGGGGTAGTGGTATTAGGTACAACATGGGGTAGTGGTATTAGGTACAACATGGGGTAGTGGTCTATAGGAAATGTACTCACAGTATACCGCACAACCACACTCGCAGCCACATGCTAGCAAAAAAAGGCCAGAAAATGATCAAGACAATGTCGGCCAGCAAGAGAGATGCCAGTGAAAAACGCAAGCAGAGCAATAGCACGGTGTTGGTGACTGGGCAGCAGGGAACGCCTGAAACATGACTCCCTATGTACCGTACTGGCAATATAATGGTCGCAGTGAGGCCATGAAGCGTTACATTGGCACATGTTTACCGCACGCAGGGCGTTACATGCAAAGTCGCACAGGAGCCGTTACACAGGTTTCTATATTGCCGCAGTCCTTTTTTGCTATTGCAGGACTTCCTGCTGCGTCCAGTTTTGAACTTTTCACCACGCGTTACACGTGCTTTCACAGTTTTCAGCCTTTTTTGCAATGAAAAGATCGCCGCACCCCGCCGGACGCGCGTTACGAACGCAACGAAAATTTGTCGCACTAGCCTGGTCGCGCGTTACGCCGCACCCCCCTGCGTTACGCGTTACGCGGCAATATTATATTGCCAGTACGGTATACAGCCACGACCGCTCAACCAGGCTGGAAGCCCCTGAAAAACTCACCTTGTGGCCAAACCACCCTTATACTGATATGGGACATACCCACTGCCAGTCACACCCAAAACCTGAATAGAGGCAAGTGGAAAAGGCAACATGAAACAACACCTCTGCAATGGGTCCAATCTGCGACACATACGACTCACCGAGTTTGAACATTGTGTCTGCGATGTAGTTACTATTGTCGTCGCACATGTAAACATTATGAGATAACTTGATGGAAAAACATCATAATTATTGTGGACAGCATGTTAGTTGCCATAGAGATAGTTGCCCGTTTGGTCGGCGATGGAAAATTCATAAAACTTCAAGCGAACAAACATGTTGATTCAGGTACTATAAGAATAAGAATAAGAAAACTGGTAGTCAAACAATTAAATGTAGAGAAAGGCTAGGTGAAGACTACAGTAGGTGCATCACTCGTGTACTAGAGTACTTGTATAAGAATAAATACAATGAATTCAGAACAGAACAACAAAAGGACAATCAAGGCTTGTTTGCTGCTACTTCAAGTTTCATGCTTACGCAATCATCAGGCAATATCATTGCGCAGGATGTTGCCTGATGATTGTGTGAGCATGAAACTTGAAGTAGCAGCAAACAAGCCTTGATTGTCCTTGTTGTTCTGTTCTGTATTACGCTCTGCCTCCGCGGTGTTGAGCACTGTCAGCACGCTGAGTACATCCTCCGGCACTGTGAATACACAAAATTTCAGCAGCTATTCGGCTACATTTGGTACCGACCCAAAACACTGAAATAAAAACGCTGATGAAGGTTTTGGCTTTGGGGATGTACATAATTATGACAAATATTAACCCCGTGCCGAAAATAATTACGTATCTAATATTGACTGAGTACGAGGTTAATATAGGAAATAAAAGCCGAGTAAAAGACCCAGGCGAAGCCGAGGTCTTTTACGAGGTTTTTATTCCTATCCTGACCAAGTACGAAGTCGATATTAGGTTTATCATGACTAGCCAAAACCTGTGTTCAATCGCTAAAAAGGAGTCAAATATAAGCAGTCAATATAGTCCTAAGGAGTGAAATATGCAGGAATATTTGACTGCTTAGGTATAGCGAAAATCTATGGGAGTCAATACTAAGGGAGTGATAATTCGAAGTATATCGCTGCCGGAATGTCGAAAATCGTGAAATCAGCAGCTGAAATTTTGCAGCACCGAAATTCTATTTCTTTACAGTATACAGCTCACCGTACTCGTATTGCACCTTCTTTTTGCTCTGTGAGTTTCAGACCTTATTGAAGGCAGGTCACCGCGGCGTATGAACAATACTCGTGCTGCCTACAGTATGGAGGCTTTCCGTTATCTCCGGATGTCTACATGTACGTGAGCGGCGACGATAGTAACGGCATCGCGATCGCAATCTTCAAACCGGCCGGGTGGGTAGTATATGTTTTCTGTTCAGTTGTCTGAAGATTGCCATCTGGCATGAAGCTATAAGTTGCAACAAACCAGACGCGTGGTACTCTGTGACTCGTGTGTTTCAACTGAAGTAGTATGTATATTTAGGATATTATTTGAGTGATTTCCCAAAGGCCGAAGCCTAAATTAATTAGGGGGTCTCCGAGAAACACATCGGTGTGATATACATGTACATGTACAATATTTTGAAAATATCCAATGGTGAGCCAATAGTAGTAGTTATGTAAAGAGAAAAGGACCTATAAGATGCGAGTTATGACTAACAGTCCACCAAGGTAACGAGATCTTATACAGTCAGATAGTGCGACAATAAAGCACAAAACTGACAGGGATACTGAGACATTCAACGACCTGACACCTAGCTCCAACACATCCACGAAGCGCAAACCAACAACATTCCTACTTGGAAGGCTTAGGTGCGGAAAATTCCAAAGAGGGGAATCGATTCGCCACGAAGATGTGCACCAGCTACTAGCCCTTTCCCAAAGGTGCTCTTTTAATTCGCACTTAGCGCTTTTCGCGTCCCTCAAAATATGCTGACAAAGTGCTCTTTTTTTCAGCGAAGCATAGCCATGATACATGTTCAGATATGAACCCAAGCTGAGAAATGAGTCCACGAAAGGCAAAACAGGAGGTAAAGTTCAAAAAACCACTTTTTACAGCATTGTGTACACCGGGTACAAGCTTCACCAACTTGTTGCCCCCCCCCCCCAAAAAGCGGCGTGCCAAGGCCCATCGAGCACTCGGAAACTGTGATCGCATGCATGAGCAAACAGATTTTAGCACTTTTTCAGCTAAAAAAGCTAAAAAAAGGGCGATATTCACAAACAAACGCAATAAAGGGCGAAAGAAACGGGCTTTTCCAAAAAGGGCGAAAAAAAGGCGAGCACCTTTGGGAAAGGGCTACCAGCTACATGTATGTCCCTGGGCAAAAAATATTAGTCATAACTTGCATCTTATACTAAGTTATAGGTCCTTTTCTCTTCACAGAAAGAAAAGATAAAAAAGATTAATTAAAAAAAATGTTAGTCCTAACTTGCATCTTATACTAAGTTATAGGTCCTTTTCTCTTTACAGAAATAAGAGATAAA
Source organism: Sycon ciliatum (assembly GCF_964019385.1). Classification (NCBI taxonomy): domain Eukaryota; kingdom Metazoa; phylum Porifera; class Calcarea; order Leucosolenida; family Sycettidae; genus Sycon; species Sycon ciliatum. The sequence goes on from NC_088647.1 coordinate 7,500,482, forward strand.
AAAGATAAATTGATGAGAAAAAAGACGTCTGCAAAGAGGCACGCGAAATGAGTACTTGAAAAGAAGGCAGTAATCAGGAAGTGAGAAAATCTCGAGGATGGAATTAATATCTGTGGAAATGGGACTTAACTTGCCGGGTAAATACACCATGGGTTTCAGATAGGGTCCGGCAGAATTCAGTACTTTTTCTGGTAAGTTTCATGCATGTTTGGTATTGTGGATAAAGAACTACAGCAGAATTCGAGGAATTGCCCGCCATAAGGTTTGTATAGTTCTGCCAATTTCAATGCTTTTCGAGCAGAATCTGCCACCTTTTCGAGCAGAATCCGCCGGTCCCTAGTTTCAGATATCCTAGTCTCGGCAGGCAGGGATAAATATGTTACTGCTGTGTAATCAAGTGATGTGCTTCACTGTCCGAAGAGTGCTCAATATCCATGTAGGGCAGATCCTTGTACACAAGAGAGAGATTGGAAGCTGTGTTGCAACTCTGAGTTTCACGTATTTCTAAGATCATCAGGCAACTGATGGCTCCAAAACGGGTACCCTGAACGTAAGGGGGGGGGGGCAAGATGGGACATTCCGAGGGGTATCATAGCCCAAGAATGAGGTGAACTACTGCTGTGTAGAGTATTTCATGTACACTCATACCTCGCTTATCCAGCAGGCTCGGACCGGGCAGGGTTCGTCAAACTTTGAAATGTCCGTGACTCCTAATCACATACATTTTGATGGGGAAAAATCATAGATATGGCATGGAACGTCACTATTTCCACAGAAGGTGACAAAAGAATACAGTAAAACCTGGTGTAAGCGACCTCTGGGTTCAGCGACCACCTGCTCTTAACGACCGTTTTTCCATGCACCGACAGTTCCACACAAACACTGTGGGACCTGGTTATAAAGACCACCTGGCTATAACGGCCGCTTTTGCTTGCATCGTAGGGTGGTAGCTTAAACCAGGTTTTACTGTAGAAGTTAGTATTTAAACTTGAACTCGTCCAAAGGGCGCCTGGTAGATCAAAGTGCCGGTAACTTGGAGCTGCGGATAACCGAGGTATGAGTGTAATGGGCTGCTACATCCAGTTCAACTTGCTGCGACAAAAATATCAGCGAATGACATTTCTTTGTTCACTGCTTCATGTTTGGGCCACATGTCAATCTCCCCCTGCCACCCTAAAATAAGTCATGCAACAATCTCTCCAAATTCGCTCAGAATGTCCATGTCACTGAGGTCCACCCACTCCACCATCTCCCTTGGAGTTCGTAGCTGCGTGTTGGGTGCTGAAAGACCATCATGGTGTACTACTAAACTAAATGCTTTTATTGGAAAGAACCTTTATTGGAAAGGTGAGAAATGAAACCAAAACAAGGGATAATGTAAAAGGTTTCAACACCTTTGCATTTTTTTTTAAGCGTGACACATTATATCACTAGCACAAGAATGGAGAAATTGCACTCTGGTACAACCTACAACAAAAGTAGCATGAACTATTGGCCCTCTCTGACCAAGACACTACCGAACTACTTGAACAACTTCAACGTACTAACGCCAGGCTATCCTTTTGCACACACAAAATAGGCTTCCATTTAGACTTGTGTGTGTTGTAAATCATGGAGTCACAACCACTCCTGCAATATACTAGTTGGTGCTGTACACGCAGGACACCACGAGAGAAAAGCCACTTCCTGTATACGTCACACTACCCAGGACCACGCTGGTCCTGGATATGGAAACTTCGTTCTGCATTACATTTGTACCTTGACTTATCACTGAGTCGACACAATTAACAAACGATGGCAGATCACCTTGCCCCTTATCTGGATAGATCCATTCACAATGACTAAATGCGTGAAGGTCTGCATACACAATGACTAAATGTGTGAAGGTTTAGTTGCAGATGCCTTCACCATCCCAGTACAAATAGCAACTACTTGAAGTATTTGTGGTTGCCGTATTGACAATGCATGCAATAACGTCGTCCTTGTCCAGCTTCAAATTTTGTCCCGTCAGTTATTCTTCCACTGCCCACAGTATACGTAGCTTGACGCCGGCGATGGCAGGAATCTCAGGCGGTGTTGGCGGGTCCAGTGCTCCAACTCAGGAGACTGGTTTGACTTTGTCGCCTTGGGGACACAATGGCGTGAAGTGGCTCTGCACTGTCTGCGCTCAGCCTTCCATAGCCTGGCACACTCTGCCTGGCACACTCTGCTATGCAGTGGGTGTAATGCTGCTCTGCGTTCCACATATAGTGTTCGCAGTGAAGAGTACGGAGGTTTTGACTCTCCTCATACCTGGGAGCCGATGATGGCAGCAGTGGTGTTGGCAGTGACTTAGGGTACACTCTGCTGTGCATGGCACGTGCTACTCTACTCTCTGGTCTGTGCAAGATCTTCTCAGGAACGAGTATGGTGGTGGTATGAGCGTTGGCGGCGTTGGCGGCCGGAAATGTAACCGTTTCCGCGCACATAAAATCACAGGTCACTCACCACTCAAACTGAGGTATCACACATGGAATTCATGCCACTACTCCCACCGTGCCTGGACCTAGAAATCTAGCAGCGAAAGTGATTGCTGCTCCTCCCCTTTGTAATCAGGGTTAACAGAGAACCAGGCAGTAGTGGTGGTGGTGGTGGCACTACACGCTCTGCTGTGCAGTGCATGCACTTCCTCTCTGCGCTCTGCCAACGCCCTGGGGGCCAGGCGGAACGATGGCCATACACCAGCTTGCATTTCTGCTGGCAGTACTCTCCTGTGGTGGGGTGCCAGTGCTCCAACTGTGGACACTGGTTTGACTTTGTTGCCTTGGGGAAACAATGGCTGCTTCTTTCAGGAAAACATCTTGACTCAGTCACCACTCAAACATCCGTTTCCTCCATCCTCTGCCACCATCGCGACTGGCTCTCCTCATAGGTGGGAATTGTAATCAGGGTTAACAGAGAACCAGGCAGCAGTGGTGGTGGTGGTGGCACTACACGCTCTGCTGTGCAGTGCATGCACTTCCTCTCTGCGCTCTGCCGACGCCCTGGGGGCCAGGCCGAACGATGGACACACGCCACCACTCAATTCTGCTGGCAGTACTCTCCTGTGGTGGGGGTGCCAGTGCTCCAACTGTGGACACTGGTTTGACTTTGTTGTCTTGGGGAAACAATGGCTGCTTCTTTCAGGAAAACATCTTGACTCAGTCACCACTCAAACATCCGTTTCCTCCATCCTCTGCCGCCATCGCGACTGGCTCTCCTCATAGGTAGGAACCGGCGATGGCGGCAAAGGGGCTGGGGGGTTCTCCAGCTCTTGCATGACATGACATGCTCCCCCCCCCAGCTGCAGGGCTGATCTTTTCACCAATCCGTATGGTGGTGGTGGCGGCATTGGTGGTGTTGGAGGCCGGACTCTGTAACAGATACTATAAAATGGGATATGATATAAAGATCAATTGGAGACAATGAGAAATATGTTCAGCGTATGCAACCCCCGTACTAGTGTATATCTTTATCCTATCCCGTTTTATAATATCTGTTACAGAGTCCGGCCTCCAGCACCACCAATGCCGCCACCACCACCATACGGATTGGTGAAAAGATCATCCGTGGAGCAGCGGCATGGCATGCTATGCAAGAGCAGGAGAATCCCCCAGCACCTCTGCCGCCATCGCCAGCTCCCAGACAGCGGAGACAGCGGAGAGACAGCGGCGATGGCAGCAGAGGCTTTCTGATGCACACATGGACAACATGGAGGAAACGGATGTTTGAGTGGTCAGTGAGTGGTCTGTGCTCGAAATTCACATGTCAGAAACAAGTGCTAGATGTATATGATTGCTGGATTTGACGATGATGACAGCCGCAGATACATTAGTCATAAACCCCTAAACATCCTCTCTCTCTCTCTCTCTCTCTCTCTCTCTCTCTCTCTCTCTCTCTCTCTCTCTCTCTCTCTTCGTGGCGGCTCATTGGTAATCGATTCCTGTGGACAAATGCTGGTTTGATTTTTCTATCGTTGTGCAGCCCTGACTGGAGTGAATACCCCAGCTGCCATGGCCTCTCGTTTGTCAGTGGTTGCTACTAGACCTTCTAGTATCACACTCGCGACTACAAGATTCGTGGTGCACATGGACATCGCCATCAGTGAGGCCTCCCGCTGTCAATCCTGTTGAGGGGCGGACAGGTCGGTGTGAATCCTGAACGGCAACCGAGCCCGTCGCGTTGGAGGATCTCAGCGGTGAGTCTCGCCTCGCCTGCACACAGGGACATTGCACCATCATAATTATCACTACGAACAACATCCATGTACTTTCCAGTGGCATCATTATTCTCGCTTTGTTGCAATCAGTTGCAGGGTCATTTCTGCGTAAGATTTGCGTCACCTGTGTGTTGTGTTCCTCCACCAATAAGGTTACATTTTCATCTGCTTTTATCGGTGGTTACCCATCACATACACAGGGGGGGGGGGGGGGGCAGTTCAATGTCAAACTATTGCGGGAGTGCTAGTTTCATATTGTGTCAACATGCCAAAAGGAACGGATTTCACTAATTTGACACAAGCCAGCCAGCCTGGATTTACCTGGCGATGTTGGTGATGCAAATCTGTATAGTTCCATGGCAGACTCCATGTGCAACATTTCCTAAATCGGCCGGCCGAGAAATTCGCCGAAAATAGTGGTTTCGAAAAAGTCACCGATCTCTTCGCCGACTATGCCCCTCAACAGCTTGCAAATACAGTTTCTGTAACCATTATACTGCAAATGGTGACTGCCACTTTAGGCATTTCCGAAATCGGTCAGCAGGAAAAGACGCAAAATCAATGTCTGGCAAGAAATCGCCAATAATAGCCCCGAATTTACAAATTTCGCACTGAATTCGACGGAAATCGATGTTTTATGCCTTTGCAGCGTACATGACATGTTAATGTACATGTGTACTGCGAGCGGTGGTTTCAAGTACTGCTTTGAGTCTAATTCTGCCTTTGGGGCTCATAATATGGCCGAATTTTGGCATCCTCTTAGGCGATCGGAAAGCCAATTAGGCGAAAGTATCGGGCGGAATTGGGATATGCCTAGTACATTGTGTTAATCTATTGTAAGGACATTTTGAAACGTGTTTGAGGCTGGTCAGCTTGAACAACACAAACCAGCTGAGCTGTATTATTATGGTTTACCTCTGTTTGCCCCAGCTGCTTCAGCTGCTACCTCCTCAGTCACTGCCATCGTTGAAAGTTTCGTCCACAAAGCACTCATCTATCATTCCTTCCTACGCTCCGTGACATATATAACTCACTTTCAGCCTCACTTTCTTTTTACATGCATATCTCCAGTAATTGGGATTTGTATTGTGAAACCATACTGACATGATAGTTTTATACAATTCACATCCCAGTAAGCCATGAACGGAGACCCCCTCGACTTAGGCCTCGGCCTTTGGGGAATGCATAAAAAAATAAATAACATGGCGTGCGACAGCTAGCCGCTTGCACCTCTTTCCCTTATGCATGTAATATCTTGCACATAACCCCGCTTGCCGTCGCGTCATTAATTTTCATTTCCCTCACGTATTCTAAGCGCCTGTAGCCATCACAGCGCGTGGAATATTGCACCTTGCAGTTGCACCGGTTTGTTGGTACATTGCAGGGCAAGTATCTCCCCATCTTCTAACTACTTACTATTATTTCTTTTAAACCTTTCTCACATTATGCGGTAATACAGTCACCCTTGCGCCTTTAATGAGATTATAAGTTTTGTAACTTTCAATTCGGACTTTGTAGCCCAATAGTTATTGGTGTGTTCTCTAGATCACTATTCGATGTATATGTAGATTCACTGATGACCATCAAGGAAAAACGTTTTATGGATTATTCTTTTCATCAGAAGACATAGCACCAAACTTCACTAGGCACCGGCGGATTATGCCGGCATAATTGCTAAGTATTGGTATAATTTGGTGGTTGACAATTAGGAGAATAATTTGGCATCTTTTCGGAGGTAGGAGCACAACTACATGATTGTGCCACAGTTCTAGTATGTAGGCTACACAATTTGTACAATGGACCTGATCAGCTGGTGGTCTGGTGGTCTGCATGGTAAAGGGTTCGGAGGTCATGCAGAAAATGTTTTCAATGAAGAGCAGGGTAGACTTGAACCATGGCAATACATAACTGTATGCTCGAACTCGTCTTCTTCAAAAGTTCTTTCTCACACTGATCCAGTACATGTAGCAGAAGATGCGAGCGAATCAGTCTTTGTCAGGTATCCCGGGGCGGACGAGATAGTGACGGGTAGTCAGCAGAACTCTGGGTACATTAATTTTGCATTATGCATGATGCGAAGTCATGACCTCAGGATGTTAGCAGCCATGACTGTGCAGGCTATGGATATTGCTCTTATAATTAAAAAAAGTGGTCACTTAAAGGCAAAAAAGAAGCCTTCTACTGTAGGCTTGATATCAACCTACAATGTACACACCACTCACATCCATTCAAAAACAACATTAGTATCATCCTTGGACAGACGTGCAGGTGTTCCCTGCATGCCTCTTGATACCTGGTATGACCAGAAACAGCAGAATGATCACTAGGAGGATGACTGTTGTACCTCCAAGAATGGATAATGGTACAATATTGGAGGACGATTTGGATCCGTAAAATCCTCGCATCTGTGCCCTTTGCACATCTGCTGGTCCTAATGCAAACACAGAAACACATACTAGAATTTGTCAGCTGATCCACTAACATTGAAATACCCAAACAACCAACTTGAACTTCACTTAATGCAGCAACAAGTTTACCCCTCATCACAGTGATCATGCAATGCATCCAGGAATGTACAGGGAGTGGACCACCAAAGTCTGCTGTGTCAGCTTAAAGGAGAAGTATACTCTAAAATCAATGTTTCACCAGTTGTAGTCTTCAGGGTGCTGAGTAGAATGGTCTTTATCCGAGGGAGCTCAGACGCTCCCTTTCTCTTTTATTCCCAATCAAACTTGCCACTTCCACAGAAACTGGTTGACTGTGCCCTACTAGATGGGGATGTGTAAGAAAAATGTCACTAAAAGCGCCATTTCTTTCTTATAAAAGAACGGATGAGCACGATTGGCCCATGTGTTTTAGTCTTCTGGACGCGGAGTCGACTGGTATTGAGGCTGCGCTGCAGCATTCGGCCCTTATTTCCAACCGAACATGGTTTAATAAGCGGTCATGTGTACACCAGTCACCTGATCACCGTGCCTGCAGGCTATAATTTTCACCGGCATGGTTCAACTCGAGTGACAGGAACGGGCACACACAGACTGTTGGTTGCAGCCTACAGGTACGGTGACCATGTGGCTGGTGCAGGCATGAACACGTGACCGCTTATTCAACGGGACCTCATGTCATGATTCGCAGGCAAGCCTGCAAACCAATACGTCATTTGCGTTAAATTTCGAAATTGTGAAGTTTTTGGCCACTACCAGAACGACTTGCAAAGACGGCAGACATAATACTTACCTGAGCATGCTACAATCTCATCACTCCATGTTCCATTGTCTTGACATTTGATGACTTGATGCTGTTGTGATAGATTTCCTGATACATACAATCCATCCTTGCATGTCACATTCACTGTTTGTTTATGGGAGACATTTTGGCTCAAGATAAAGATGGTTTCGGGATTGAAAGAACTTGCAACGAATGCAATCCAAAGGAAATCGGTTGGAGCAGTGCAGTAGACTTTAGTTTGAGATTCATGACTTGAAGATGGACTCTTCTCTATGGAGTTTTCAGCATGGTCTGTTGTGCTAACACGTCTGGTAACACCAGGTCCAGGACCAGCAGAGTTGACAGCAAACACTGTAATCAGAACATCACTGTTGTTCAGTAGTCCAGTGATGTTGTATTGTAACATTGCTGTACTGATATTGACCTTGACTCTCTGCACAGATGACTGAGAATTCACCATACTATACTCCAGTGTATAGTACAGGATATTGCCTGGTCAAAAGAGAGAAAACAAGACAATGGTAGCACATTTTCAAAATTCTAGTCGGAAAGAAGAAGTGATCAGTGACCATTTGTGGTAGATGAGTATAGAGAATGAATGAAGCAGCCCACAATAGCAAAAGATAAAGCTACTACTGGTTTCAGACCAGCAACAAGGTGTGAGCCGGCGAAATGTTTTGAAGAACAGCACGAGATATAACGGGAAAAAGCAGCACAATATATTCAGACAGTACCAAGAGGAGCACGGTCTGCCCTGATCAAACACGGCAGTGCAATGTTCTGCTTCATCCTACAGCGGTTAGGCTGCTGTGTGAGAATATACACAGATTCCTGCATTTTCAAATGATGATCAGAATGACCGCGTGACAAAATATCAACACAATCATCAAGATAGAAATAAAAACTTTCGGAAACAAAAGAAAAGCAATTTTCATAATTGATATTTTTATTATAGAAAACCCCTGGTAAATTGGTACCAATATGAAGTAACTCTAAGATGCCAGAAGTTCTTCCTACGTGCTAAATATTACCTGTGACTATGCTAGAGGAGAGAGGGTAGTGGACTGGCTATCAAGGGTAAGTTTTATCATAACAGCCTAAGACTGCCTGCTACAATCACCGGACTAAAAATGAACAATGCTGGCATGTCTTGACAGCTGGTAACATCCACAAGTAACTTAGTTTTGTGCCAACACTTACATTTTAACGTAAGTGTTGGCAGGAATGGGACAGAACAGAAGCTGCGATCAGCACTTTGTGTGTGTGTGTTTATGTTTGTGTATGTGTGTGTGTGTGTGTGTGTGTGTGTGTGTGTGTGTGTGTGTGTGTGTGTGTGTGTGTGTGTGTGTGTGTGTTGTGCCAGCTAGTTCGGTTGGTGGGTACACTTATGCCTGATTGTGTTGGGTCGGTTGCCAACGGGCTCGGCTACTTGAAGGTGTAATGTTGTACCTGCCACCTTTGTTGGTTCCAGGGTTCATATACTGTCCATTTGAAGTATAAATACCTGTTAACCATGGACTGCTTCTGGCTAGATAAACTCTTGTGTAATCAATGGTGCTAGTGAAGCTTATATCAAATCCACTCTGATCTAGCCACCCACACAAGTAGCAAGTATTACCTTCACTGGGGCAGGGATAACTGCAGTTGGATCCCTGGACGGATACCCTGATGCCGTCAATCCTTTTTCTGCACCTTGTCCTCACCCACTTACTGAAGTGTGGTGAGCCCATAAGTGGGTTCATTTTCAAGTCCACCCAGAGTGTTGGGTATTTCAGGGGGTGTCGGCCGTTGGGTGGTTCAATAGCCAATTGAGTCATCTTTCCAAGATTCCTTTTGACTCTCTCTCCCCTCTCCCGGGAGACCCACGTGACCAGTTTTGGCCGTGATCAACAAGTGTTTGTTTGTGTGTGTGTGTGTGTGTGTTTGTGTGTGTGTGTGTATGTGCGTGTTTGTGGGTGCATACATCTGTGTGTGAAAAGGAGGAGCACCAAAAATTCCAACGGCGAAAAACAAACTACCTTGACTACCGATAGATTATTCATCCCCCTTGCAGAGGTGTCGGGGTCAGCAGACGGTCCATGCAGCGATTGTGGTTTCATGTCAATGTATATGTACATGTATTTTCACATGTTTAAAAGTACACATACTACATGTATAGAGTACCTACCATTAGATATGCGAGGTGCTTCCCACTTTGTCTGCACTGCAGAGCTGGATATTACCATGGCAACCACACGATTTACAGGACCTGGTGCTGTGTACAATAAAAGCAGCAACAATAACAAAATTTGTGTTACACTTCCATACAAAAAAAACAATGCGCTACATTTTTACAGAGAGACATACATTACAAAAATTCCTCTCTGTGTTGACATGCCATGCACAATTAGAGGATGGCAAAACTGTACTCCACTGACCAAAAGCCTCGGAAAATACAATGTTGCAGAATCTACACCTATGTCAGCCACATTGCAAGTGTGTTTTGCCTAAAACTAGGATTTTTAAGGGCGAAACAAAATAACAACAGAAAGAACATAAAACAGCACCAGCACAATGACAAATCCAAGCACAGCTGCCACACAGCTGTTCGCCCGACTCATTCCCCCCCCCCCCCCAGACCCGCCACTTGACACCATAAGAGTAAAAACGACGTACTGAAGCTTGATAGCATGATTGTGCTTGCACCGGGACCACGGCACATTTTGTTACATCATTCTTGGAAAAAAGAACTCAGCCAACGAGAAGGGCAAGCAACAACCATATTTCTAATGAGCGAGGAACAACATATGATAAGGCAACTGTACCTTTCAAAAATTCAATACAAATGATAAAAACCCTGATTAATCCGATTTCCGACTCACCGAATTCCTTAGGGGTGAAGTTGATCCAAGCCTTCTGTCCAACACCAGCTCTATTGATTGCTGCAACTGCTATTTGGTATGTTGTGAAGTATCTCAGACCAGACAAGGAGATTGAATTGCTGACCCAACCTGGAATAACAAGAAACAAATCATTGATATCATGATAGAACAAGTAATGCCAGTCAGAACATTGTATTTTCTGCACGCTGTGGTGAGTTGGTACGTCACCAGAAAGGTCCAGACTGTCAAGCTGCCCATGTTAGTGGAGAGAGTCAAGAAGATGCACTGATAGAAACTTACTTTCATGGAATAATGCAGATCCATGTAGAGAGCAGTTGTATTGCTGACATGGACAGTCCTGATGTGTAATACATTCAGTGGCATTGAAAGTAATTTGATATCCAGTGAGTACTCCATGGGTAAGTGCTGGTGACATTGGCTGTAGGAAAAACATGCATGAATCAAAATGCAAGAGAGATTATTGGCAGTTGGATACTAAATATCAGATGTATCATGCCGGAGAAGTGGTGTCCCTTGACAGCTGTGTACCGCCAGTACAGGTTGAAGGATTGTAGGAGCATTTTCTACCCAAAAGTGTACTCCGAATTTTACATGATCTTCTACTGCATACCACACTAGAAACTGGCAATGCCGCTGTTTTCCTATACCTTTGTTCAAGCTGTGAAGAGATGGATCAGTTTTACATTTGATGGTGCTATGTATATCAGAAACACAATACAATGCTGGAAACGTGCTAACATTATGCTCTTGACTAAGAAGATAAGAATGTCCTTCTATGGATGAATCATTGGTTTTCATTCAGTGATAAACTGTACTGTTGTCTTACTTTGAAGAATGTGGTGACATGCCCTGCTGAACTAGACACTGTAGAGAGATTTTCCGGTTTTCCTGGGGCTGCACATACAGCAGTCAGAATCGTTAATCAATTTATGCATTTATGCAGAGAATCACAATCTCTTATGACTGGAATAGTGAACACAATCTCTGTCATATTGAACATGCACAGATGAACGCTAAACTGAAAGACAGGGCCCCAACAGAGTACTTACGCGACTCAGGAGTGTTCAGCTTAAGAATTGGGCTTGGAAAGCTGATACCAACTGCATTCTCTGCACGATACCAGCAACTGTACTTGGTGGCTGGTTGAAGACCAGTAACAGTGACACTGGTCACTGAAAACCTCTGTACAGTGTCCTTCACATATGATCTGTACTCCACATCAGGTCTGCAAGTGACTTCATAACTTGTTATTGGTGAATTGCCAGTCGATGATGGTGGGACTAGATGAAGACCAACAGACCTTGCCAGAAGAGAGTATGGCATGATTATAGCAGGTACTGGTTTGAGCCAAAATCTGGGTATATCTACATGAAGACAGCCATACCCAACACAGAACATCAAACTTCGAAACCTGGGCAGGATTTCCTTCATGAAACTGTGTCCTCTTGCAAAGTTGGTAGATAGTGGAAAACGTATTGTACCAAGCTAGCCCGAACGTACCCAACCGGTTGTTGCTTCGGAAGTTTGCGGGCTTTTCCGGTATGTCCACAATTTTGAAGATGGTGCATATGCATTAGTCGCATTTAGTGACCAGCATAATATCCATGCCATGATAAAGTGCACAAGATAGTGGGGAAATGGCTAATTGGAGAGGACTCTACTTTGAGTGAAGACAATTTCATGGCATTTGTCCCGCAACGTTCCGCAAACGCGCAGACCCCCGGCTGGAAAAGAATGGACGTGATATATTCAAGTAAAAATCCCTAAAAATAGTTTCAAGGAACTACTCTGCTAGGTGAGGTTTGATCACAAAGATGGTCACCAGACACAGCAGCGAACGGAAACTACTTGCTTGCTATGAGTGGTGACACCACTTTCTCCTTTCGCTCGTAGATGTATTTATCACAGCAGTCAATGAATGACCAACCTTTCCCTAGCAAATCCAGCAAGTTGGCGAACCAGCAGCAACAATGGGGTGATAGACTGAAATGTAGAGTTTGTAGGATGAGCATGGTAAGCAAATGCTCTTTTAGCTTGCCGTAAACCGACGAGAGGTCGCCCTTTCGTTTCACAGTTTGCCAGCTGCTAGTCTCCAAGATTGAGCACCTGAAATTGGTTCTTCCTTTTAAAAGGTACCCTTTTAACCCAAGGACGTCCGTTTCCATACATATTACCCAAAAGAACACCAGACGGGTATGTTAAAGTCCGGTGGAGTCTAATGATGCCTCCGTTAATTCTAGGGTTGTTGACATTTTGGTAGTTCTAGGGTTGAGTAAGATTTATACAAAAGAAAAATCGACCAAGGAACTACAAGGTATGCTATAATGTCCACTAGCATCACCAGTTACTAAACAATCAGCTCATGCGATAACATTGCACGACACTGACCGACGGTACTTTTTTTTTTTTTAAATGTTTATTTGAATTCGGATAGCTCAACAGTACAGAAGTACAACTACAAAGAGTACCGAATAGAAGGCCCCGAGAACGGGAAACCAAAAAACCAAAAACAAAAACAGCAACATCAATTTTCTGATTATGCACATTGCTTGAAAGCAAATCACAACAATGATTAAGAGTTAAGCTGTCTTTTAGCCAAATAGCCAATTTGACGCGGAAATCTGCGATAGTAGTGCAGGACTTCAGGTCGTCTGGTAAATAATTCCAAACAAGAGCCGATTTACTTGAAAAGGACAGAAAGCCAGACATAGATCTATAGCGATTGATACTCATGTTATGAGTTGTTGAGCCGCGAGTAGTTCGGGTAGACGTACAGATGGGAAAGAGGGACTGCAAGCAAACAGCCGGCTTAATACAGTAACAGTGGAAAATGAATACAAGGAACAAAAATACTGATCGATATTGGAAAGAGGAAACATTGAGGTGGTGAAGAAGTGGCGTGATACTGACGTTCTACAACAAACTGGCTCACAACTGGCTTATGTTATTTCTATAACTTAGAACCTTCTAAGTTGGAAGGCTGTTGGAGTGCGCATCCAAGATGTGCTAGAGCTGTTAGCCAGTTACATGTAGTTGTAGAACGTCAGTACTGTCGGTCAGTGACGTGCAATGTTATCGCATGAGCTGATCTTTTAGTAACTAGTGGTGTTAGTGGACGTTATAGCGTAACACCTAGGGGTAATGTTCGATTCATCCATGTCCTGGTCGGCTCATGAAGATTACATTTGTAATAAAGTCAGCCGTGCTCTTGGCTAAAGTCATTGTAAACATCTCTCTATTCCGTGCCGTTCAGCTATATATAAAATTTATCTCCTTCCATTGTTTGAATATGCTGCCACAGCCTTGGTGTGGCCTAGCTAAGGTCTTATCCGATTCCATTGAAGTTCATCATAAGAAAGTTCTAAAAATTTGTTCTCGAAGAAACCTTCCTTTCCCCCACCCCCAGTAAGTTGTACTTACTAGCTCAGACTACTCCGTTAGAGCAACGCCGACTAACTTGCCTCTGTATATTGGTTCATCGAATGCTCTTGGGTTGTGTTCCTGAACACATAAAACCTTATAACTGGGGTTGTTTCGGGCCGCTCAACCAGAAACAAAGTGTCTCTGCCCAAGGCCAAGTCAACGCAATTCACAAGATCGCCATTCTTCCAGGGCTACTGTGCGTGGCTGCAACTTCCCGACTCAGTGAAGACTTCTTCATCAGTGAAAGAATATAAAAGTGAATCTGAGGGCCTGCTGATGACTGCGTGCACAATAATATTAATAAAACTAATCAACCAAAGGATGTACCCAGAGTGCTTGACAGTGCTCAACACCACAAAGGCAGAGCGTAATACACAACAGAACAACAAGGACAATCAAGGCTTGTTTGCTGCTACTTTAAGTTTCATGCTTACGCAATCATCAGGCAACATGTTGCCTGATGATTGCGTGAGCATGAAACTTAAAGTAGCAGCAAACAAGCCTTGATTGTCCTTGTTGTTTGTTCTGTTGTGTAAAACTAATCAATATAGCTTTTCGGCTGTTTCCTTTTCATGTATATAATCTTCTCCTTCTTTTACCATGGTTGGCTATCACCCACATCTTCCCGTTTTGGCTACCATCGGAAGCCATAAGATGTTGAATAAATAAATATAAATAAATAAACTTGTAGTTCCTTGGTCCATTTTCTTTTGTATAAATTAATCCTTGGCTCTCCATCCGAGTTCAGTAAGATCATCTTTTTTTCTGAATGGACTATGAAATGTGCTGAATTTGTTCTGAACCATGACTCGGTACACGGGATGACTGGTCTCTCCATTTCCCCTACGAAAACGGTGATACATGTATCTATATGTGATATATGCATTTTCAGTTCTATGTGTCCTCGTAAGAGAGGGAGGCTTTTGAAATACCCAGCCCCCCCCCCCCTGTTGACAAAATTATGAATGATAAACTTACCAAGAACACGTAGATGAAGTTGTTTCCAATCATCACCATAGCGACTAGAAGCAGAGCAATTGTATATGCCAGAATCTGCCGCTGTTACTGCACCACCAAATGAATGTGTCCAACCATTTACACCCAGCGCTCCATAAATCGGCACGCCATTCCTCGTCCAGGAATACTTCAGTTCATCGCCAGCCACTTTGCAGTGCAAAGCTAGAGACTCAAGCTTCCACGATGATGCAACGACTGTCATTGACTTGGTAATGAATGTGATTTTGGTTTTTGCTAGAAATGGAACATAACATGAACATTTCAAGAACAAAATTTGGGTTCTATGCCCGTTTGAACTTGCGAATCAAAATAAATACAAACAAACAAAACAAATTCCACCCTGGTATTGATCAAAGTGCCTGGTGTCTGGCACTAGCCAGGGTCCACAGCGCTTCATTTAGATGTGCATGTCGTAGGGCCATCATCACATATCGTGCAATGCCCTGGCGCACCTTCCCGTACATGTCCCGCACCGTACCGCAAAAGAATGTGGACCACATAAGGTAGCGATGAACAGAGAATTGCAGGCACCAAATACACTTCTGACGGTGTTTCAAGCCATCATTTCCAAATCAAGCAACGCTCAAACGTAATGGTTTTCTCGAGCACTTCAGAGTTTTCAACAAGTTAGCAGCGACTTTGTAGGTGTAGCTTGTGTGACATACCCTGTTCGACTTGCAACTTCATTTAACCGATCAAGTCGTTGAATGACGCTTCGTCAGAACAATCACCGTTCGGTTCTGAAAGCTCAACATCGTGGCACTGCGTAAATTTCATGATTTGAAAAGCAGATGGATTCTACGCATTTTCGCATGGAGAGCGAACTACCAAAAAGACGAATCATTTATCGAATGAAAGGAAATCTCGACAGAAGTTCTTCTTTGCAGCAAGATAATGACAATCGCTTTTGCAGAGCTTCCTGGTAAGACATAGGCAGTTTGTAGGCATTACAGTCGTTCTCGTACGCATTCAAACTTCATGCCAGTTTTCTACAACTACAGTCCATTTCAAAACTATAGACGCGTACCTAGGCAAAAACCGTTATGCCAGCATCTATACCACATAAAATCTGTGATCACTTTGTGCATAATTTTTTCCAAATTGGGCGTCTGTTATCCAATCCTTTAGAAACTATATGAGAGTAATTGTGGAGCGATCCTGAGCAATATTCCGAAAACGTTTCTCAAAAAGTTCCAGCCAAATTTGAAATATTTCAAAAACCCTACGCGTCTATAGTTTTGAAATGCACTGTATATTGACCTAAAAAGACGAAAATAGTATGGACCCGCTGGGGTGGGCGTTCGCTGAGAGGTGGGCGTTTGCAGCGGACTTTATGGTAGTAGTCCTCAGTTGTGCTGAGTTACCAGAAGAAAATATTCATACCACACCAATTCTCCCTGCACACGAACCACAAAACTACCCAAAATAAGGGTACACAAGCATAAATGCTGCATAATGCAAGTGGGATAATGCATGTAACATCGTTCTAAAATAGCTAGTGCATGGCAAGGAGGGCCTTATGGCTTGTTTGTGCCCTTCAGGTCAGCCCTCGGGCCTACAGCCCTCAGACTAACCTGTGGGGCACTAACAAGCCATAAGGCCCTCCCTGCCATGCACTAACCTATACTTATACTTGCACGTGGCATGCAGAGTGCAGCCAGGTGTATCAGGTTGCATCTTGGATGACACAACCAAGATGAGCAGACATGTACATCAATGCATACGGTGTACATGTACATGTATGTATATGCCCAGAGGCAAAAGGACATGGCTAGGTACAACGAGCATACAAGGAAAGCGAGAATTAACCCCACAACACATGTATAACATACAATATAATTACACGTTTGTACATTATACAATTTATATACACAATCCAAAACTCCTCTGAATCATACTTACCGCCCACTACTAGGTGGAAGTTCCTGGAATAACGCAAACCTACATCCTGTAGGCTGCACTTGTATTCACCAGCTATGTCCTTGGATATTGTACGTGGCCAAACAATACTGCGGTAAACCGATATATAAATGACGTACGATACAATTACGTGATTGAGAACACGGAGACGCTGATGATTGGCTACCGGAGAATTCTGTAAGAACCAGAAGTGTGTAGACGGTGGGTAGGGCTGGTGATCTTTAGTGTTTTGAAGAATGCAGCAGGTCACTGCTGGCAATGACGTTGATAGTTCATTTTCCAACCTATAGAGAACTTCACCCCTGGTTACATTGGATATGGGCAAATAGAAACTGCAACCTGCCAGAAGAAAACCAGATAAATGCATATCATTGGAACAATAGTCAAACTTAAGAAGAAAGTAAGCAGCAGCACTCTTCACTTGAAAATTCTGCGTCCATTTCACCACCACCACATTTGCGCTCTGCGGCCGAACATGTTCATTCCCCACAACAGCAACAAGAGGTTCAGAGTACTGAAAATATTTTAATTCCTTCTGACAGCTGTTTCGGTCATCAGAGACCTCATCAGAGAAGGTAGAATGTTGAATGACTCGAAAAAAGAGATAAATCACCTACATGTATTCTATACTGACTCTTGCAACAAGATGGCACATCAATAAGCACGCGCTTGATACTCAAAGTGTGAAAAATAAGGTGTAAAACTCAAGGACTAGTTGTTATTGTAAAAATCAAAGGAACGTCGGGATAGAGCGGATAGTTATGCCGGATACTGCAGCACAGCACAGATACGGTAGTCATGCGAGTGGCCCATCTGGCATCTACTCGATTCACTCCCTCACCATACTGCACCGTCGGCTCACTCCATGCGCGTCCCGTTGAGTTCACGTACATACTAGTACGCACAGTCATTATTGAAGACTTGTTGGCTGTTGTGTTGAAAAATACCTATCACCTCTATCCTGATGTTCCTTTGATATTAACAATAGGGCTTGAAAGTGCTACGTCACAGCATAGCAACAATTTCAAAAATTCAAAAACTGGATCCACTTGGATCCAGTTTTTGTATGGATTCAAGCACATTTCAAGCAGTCTTACTCACAGCAAGTTGATGTAGCCAGTGAAACTGACTGATTTGGCCAATGGGGGCAGGTGACAACTGGTGGCGAAGTAAAAGTCACACCTGCATACTTCATGAGTGGGTTGCTATGCACCCACATACTGAGGAAATAGCAAAGTCACACCTTAGTGGATCCAAAATAGAAATCTCATGTCTACTTACTACTCCCTGGCCGTTTTTGACGTCATCACTTTCAAGCCCTATAATACCTAGTCCTTGAGTTTTACACCTTTTTACACACTTTGAGCATCAAGCGCACTTATTGACGCGCCATCTTGTTGCAAGAGTTAGTTTAATATAGGTGATTTCTTTCTTTTTTAGAGTCATTCGACATTCCGAGTACCTTCTCTGATGAGGTCTCTGATGACCGAAACAGCTGTCAGAAGGAATTAAAATATTTTCAGTTCTCCGAACCTCTTGTCGCTGTTGTGGGGAATGAACGTGGCTGGCCGCAGAGCGCAATTGTGGTGGTGGTGAAATGGACGCAGAATAGTCAAACTTTATAAAGAAAACAGTTATGTCATTACACCCAGTTATGTCAATATACCCTCCCTATCGTCCGCAAGTCCAAATTTATGTCTGCGGGTAAATCACCATGGGGGGGGGGGGGGCACCTAGGCTGCACAATCACCGATTACAGCACCTGCCGTTCGTGCATCAGTTGGGTTACTACAGTTTTACCAGTTGCTCTTGGGTGAAGGGAAAACGTGTTTGAGCATCTAGGATTTGGTAAGTTCAAAGCTGATCTTCCATGCCTTGCCTATGCTAACCACAGCCTCCGCAGCATTCTGGAGTTGATAGCAAGGACTTTCCCCAGTGTCATTGACAATAATACAGTGTTGACGTGTTCAATCATCGCCATTAACATAATCAGTTCTGAAACTAAGGACAAGTCTTGTAAAACATATCAAAGCATACTTACTTGGATATCTTTCAGAAAATCCAAATCCATGTGTAATTGGCGGAAACCAAAAGAGCATTGCCATTAAACAAGTGTACTGTCCCTGCAAAAATAGGGCAAGCAAATACGAACGCTCAGGTAATCTATAAATCTTTGGAGCGAGGTTAGTACCGTCGTCTAGGACTCGACAAAGGGAAACGTTGATAATTTTTCTTTCTATTCAATGCCTAGTATTACATGTTAGGAAGTAGCAGATTGAACTTGAATTGAGATCCAATGATAAAAATCACGAAGAAAGGATCAAAAGTTGATATGAAGTTGAAACTACGGACAACATTTCAAAAACCTTTCATCTTTCTTCTTGATTTTAACAAACGAAGGAATTGGTTAGTCTCTACTTGTGCATGTATTTCATTTTCATTTATTTCAATTTTGCGGTGAAGAGTTGCGGATATGGCCATAATTACCGTGATGTGGCAATATTAGGGGACATACGCAGAGCCTGTTCTCTATTTCGCTGCTCCTTGTCCTTTGGTGTATATTGAATGTCTCCAGGAAATTTCAACGAATTTCAATGAGAATTGGCTGAGATGTGGGTATTATTTGGTTTACGGGTCACAAAGGTGCAGTATAGATTGCCACCTTACACGCAGAATGTCAACAAAAATGCGAATTTCGGGCCCAAAAAGGCGGTGCGGCTTAGACATATATGGCCATGCGCAGTATGCGGCTAACACAATGGCAATATGGTACTTGACGGAGTCGCTTTACGGTGAATTTTCAACGGTCAAATTCTGCAGGTTATCTTCTTCAATAATAATTATCCGGAAGTAGCTTGTAATGAGGGAATTCTTTATCACCAAGAATTGCTTTGTTGTGATTTCATTCCTGTCGGACTTCCAAGAGGTCTATTTCAAACTCACATGGCGGTTTCAGACAATGGACAGTGGCGTGTTGGCAAAACACTTACTTTAGTTAGGGTCCAACGGATAATGCGTTTGTATAATGCTTTTAAAACATAATGCTCCAAAAACTACCATATAGTGCTGATTTAATGCTTCAGTAAGGGCTATAATGCTCTTGGTTTAAGACAAAAAGGGAGAATGGCTGCAAATTGTCAAACTTCAAGGAAGGAATGCACATAGTCAATCTGCCTCTGAAGCTGCCGCAATATCTCTCACCAGCTCCTGTTAATACTATAAGTCATGATCGCTTCCCCAGTGGCTGCTGTCCATTGCAACTTGATGCAGAGCTGTGGCAGAATAGTGGGTGTATCAAATCTTCCCCCCTCATTATCCAGGTAGTGCGAGGTGAAGACCATTATTGCTGGTGATCATTTGGATGCTGGAAACTTATCATGGCAAGTGGTAATCCTTCCTGAAGACAAGCTGTCACTGCTTCCACTCCGGGGTGTGAAATATGCTTTACCGTAGTGACGCACATACATGTAAAGGCCCATACGCTTATGAGTGAGTTTTTGCGTTATTTGATATTTTTGCGGGTCGTTTTGTCTCACACATAGGCTCATGCGCTTGAGTTGCTAGTGTACTGGTACCATGCACAATTATGCACATAGTGCAATACCGCAATGCACATTGAACTATGTGAATATGGGGTTTTTGTGGTGTCTGTTTGTCGCGGGATGGACTCCATTTAGGTTCACTTATAAGCCCATGCGCTTATTTGTGAGGGTGCACTTATGCCCGGGTATAGGCGCATGCTCTTATATGCGCGTCACTACGGTATTCGAAACAGCAGACATTAGGCCAGTTGGTGAGAGGCGATCACAGATCGAAAGCCTGGAAACACATGGCCCGAAGCTATTTTGCCACTCTACAACCTTTGCTTGTGCTGTCTTCTGCTCCTCACGGTGTTCTGTAGATAAATGCATGGCCACAATACTCCTCTTTTTTACAGCACTTGACTGCATGCTTGGCATTGCAACCGTCAACAACTAACTGTACGTGTTTCACCAGGAAAATCGGACAAGCGCTGCTGAGAGCTCACATGGACTTGGTACTGAGCCCATGAGTAATTTAATCTTTTTTTCGAGCATGCTGGCCTGGGCTGGACTCAGCAAAGGCAGTTCTTTGGAACGCACTCCGCTTTCTGTCCATAGCAGCTCTTCATCCTGGTCCCACTTTTCCAACGGAACAGTATCTACTTCAGTATCGCTACATCTTGTGGAGACACTATTGTCAGAGCCTGAGGCACAGCGAGTAAACTCCTCTTCGTCTGTCTCCTTCATGATCCACGGCTCCATGATTTCTAAAAAAGAGCATCTACTTCATGTAAATAAATCATCTGGAAACGAGTTAAGAGTAACTCTCCACCACTGTAACTAGATACTATATACAGTCAGAAAGTGCAACAACTAGGCACAAAACTGACAGAGTACTGAGACATTCGACGTCCTGACACCTAGCTTCAACACATTCCCGTAGCGCTAACCGACAGCCTTCCAACTTGGAAGGTTCAAGGTTATGGAAAGACCAAAGAGGGGAAGGCAAGCGCAACGAAAACGAGCACAAGCTACAGTCCCAATGGAACAAAGAATGTCGATTGTCACTGGACGATGACGAGACCAGTAGGCGATTTGACAAAGCGGTCTAACTACAATTCGAGTTTCTGACTGTATATAGTATCTAGTTACAGTGGTGGAGAGTTAATCATCATTTCGGATTTGTGGAACAGCTTTGGTTGGGCATCATATAATATGATCTATAGCCGTGGCCAAAGAAAACTGGCCCACGAGTCAAAACTCAGAAAAAAGTAGTGCTACGTTTCCATTTCAAGGCCAAAATGAATTCCCATACATCTTGCACCGTCCAATAATCCATCCGAGTGCCGCATTGGTGCTGCTTTTGGTTTGGGTGGGATTTACCTTTACCGGTACTTACTTGACTGGTACAATGTTGATACAGCGGACAAAGTGCTAAAAGAGTCAATGCGTTCCAGCTGCATGCATTTCAGACGCGATGAAGGTTGGATCTCATGACTGCTTGTAGCCGATTGTTGCAAAGAAAAAAACAGGGATTTCCCGATATTATCCACTATGCAACTCGCAACGGCGCTCAAACCTCACCATCATAATGCTCGTTTTGTTCCAATCTCATACTCCATAAGGCTATGAATTGTATGATGCTCAGATAGTCTCATAATGCCGGATATAATGCCGGCATTTTCCGCTGGACCCCAACCGTAGTCCTCCTCAGCAATGGTTCTGCCCTGCGTGATCATTTAGCACACGATGTTAGGAGCAACTGGGTTTACCCACGTACATTTAGTTCGAATTAATATCCAAAAAAAACTCAACACTTACGGCCATAGCGATAGCGAACCAAAGGACGTTATCTCAAACAGCAGTTGGACACGGACAAGTAGGGAACTGTCACTAGTGAATTGACACTAGTCTTTACTAAAAGAGTTGGTGGACAAGCCGTTGATTATTCACTCTCATTGTAATATCAAAAAGTATTCTTTCTAGACCAAAGAGTGGTATATTTGATAACATTTAATAACGATAGAATTTTTTTTTTTTTTTTTTAATGATACTTCTCCAGACGTTTCGTTGTTCTGAACAACATCGTCAGTGGATAAAGAATGGAGGGCTTTGGGTGGTGGCACGGGTTAATAGGGAGTGATGGTGGTGAGATGAGGTGAGGTGAGAAGGTGAAGGTGGGAAATACATGTATCTAAGTTAATGGTGAAGGTTAGGTGCGGGTCGATACAGGTGGGAAGGGGTACACCCTTCGGGTAGAAGTGTAGGTTGGTAGAAGGTGTTGGTGTGCGTAGAAGGTGGAGTGGCGTAATGGAAGTGTCGGGTTGATAAATGTGGGAGAGAGTCTAGGTAGGGTGTGGATCAGCAATAGGTGTTGGTGTATGTGGTGGGTAGAGGTGTGTGTGTGTGTGTGTGTGCGTGCGAAAAAGAGTAAGGTAGTGAGTATTGGTATGCGTGGAAGGAAGATGTGACAGAAGATGTGCGCTATAGGCAAGGGGTGCAGGAATATTCTGAGGTGGTGGGTGGGACTAAAACAGGAGGTTGTGATTCATCTAGTGATATATATAATATTAGCAATAGCAGCAGTATATACAAAGAGGCGTGTGTGTGTGTGTATGCGTGTGCGTTTGCAAGCTTTTTGGTAGTGTAGTGTGTTGGGGGGGGGGGGGAGACAGCACCGGGTGCGGGTGTTCTTCTTCTATTGCGATCATTTTTGGATGGGTTGGCAGATAGTGGATGGTGGTAGGCAAGTTATGCCAAGAATCCAGTTCCCATATCTTCTTTTCTTCTGTTGATAGTTGGTTTCTTGTCGCGAATGGCATATGCCTCACGGATCCGGAGCCTCAGCTCATCCCTCTCCGTGAGCTGAGCAATCTCGTACATAATCTCTGGGGTGGCGTTCGGGTGTTCCCTAGCGTAGTGCACACCGAATGCAGACTTCTTGTCATGAGATTTTGCAGCATTTGTGTGCTCTTGGGCCCGGGTGTGCACTTGCCTCCCAGTCGAGCCGACGTATCTCTCGTGACAAAGGTGGCATGTAGCTTCGTATACGGCAAATCTGCAGGTGCACTTCTTCCTGAACATAGGGCATTCGCGCATTCTGCATTTTTCTGGTTCTCCTTTTTTCTTCGTGAGTTCTTGGATGGTTGGGGGTCGAGGGTTAACGAGGCGTGCCGTTATGCCGTTTTTCTTAAGTGCCTGTCGTACTTGGCCGTTAACCTTGTCGGAGATGTACGGTATTCTAAATACCAGTTGTTTCCCTTTTGTTTGTTTACTTGTGTTTCTTCTTCGGGCTCGCGCTTTGATGATGTGTTCTGCAGAATAGCCGTTCCCTGCAAGTTTATCTGAGATGAGGCGTCTGGCTTCCTCCGCAAACTCAGGCGTGCTGTTGTCTTGTGCTCGTTTGTATTCATTGTTAATGACCGCCATCTTAACCGCCGTTGGATGGTGGGAATCTGCGTGTAGTGTTATCCCTTTGTTTGCTTCTTTTACGTAGAGCTTGTGTGTGACTTTGCCGTCAGGAAGAATCTTTAGTCTGATATCCAGGATTGGTAGGAAACCATCTTTGTCCGGCAACTCCAGTTCAAACTTGATTGTCGGGTGTTTTCCGTTGAGTTTGGTCAGTAGAGATTGTGCTTCCGCAGGAGTGTCAACTGCGGTTCCCGAGTCGTCTACATAGCGAACGAACACTGGCAATGGCGGCGAGATGTTTCTGTAAATGTGGCGCTGTTCAAAGCGGTCCATGACGATGATAGCTATTGTGCCGCTGAGTCTGCTGCCCATCGCCAATCCCCTTGTCTGTTTGAATGTTCCAAGGGTTGGGTGTTGGAACACGTTGTTATATAGAATCAGCCCGAGTAGCTCTTTTAGGTCGACCGGTGTGAGGGAGTAGGTATTGATTTTGAAGCGGTTCGCGTATTCGAGGACGGTGCTGATTCCTTCTTCAATGCCAATGTTTGTGTATAGCGAGATCACGTCGAATGAGATGGGGATTTTCTTCTTCAGTTTGTTTTCGTTGCTCGTAAATTGGGCTATTAGGTCCCGCGTGCTGCTGATGTGGGCGCTCACGTTAAGCAGCACGCGGGACCTAATAGCCCAATTTACGAGCAACGAAAACAAACTGAAGAAGAAAATCCCCATCTCATTCGACGTGATCTCGCTATACACAAACATTGGCATTGAAGAAGGAATCAGCACCGTCCTCGAATACGCGAACCGCTTCAAAATCAATACCTACTCCCTCACACCGGTCGACCTAAAAGAGCTACTCGGGCTGATTCTATATAACAACGTGTTCCAACACCCAACCCTTGGAACATTCAAACAGACAAGGGGATTGGCGATGGGCAGCAGACTCAGCGGCACAATAGCTATCATCGTCATGGACCGCTTTGAACAGCGCCACATTTACAGAAACATCTCGCCGCCATTGCCAGTGTTCGTTCGCTATGTAGACGACTCGGGAACCGCAGTTGACACTCCTGCGGAAGCACAATCTCTACTGACCAAACTCAACGGAAAACACCCGACAATCAAGTTTGAACTGGAGTTGCCGGACAAAGATGGTTTCCTACCAATCCTGGATATCAGACTAAAGATTCTTCCTGACGGCAAAGTCACACACAAGCTCTACGTAAAAGAAGCAAACAAAGGGATAACACTACACGCAGATTCCCACCATCCAACGGCGGTTAAGATGGCGGTCATTAACAATGAATACAAACGAGCACAAGACAACAGCACGCCTGAGTTTGCGGAGGAAGCCAGACGCCTCATCTCAGATAAACTTGCAGGGAACGGCTATTCTGCAGAACACATCATCAAAGCGCGAGCCCGAAGAAGAAACACAAGTAAACAAACAAAAGGGAAACAACTGGTATTTAGAATACCGTACATCTCCGACAAGGTTAACGGCCAAGTACGACAGGCACTTAAGAAAAACGGCATAACGGCACGCCTCGTTAACCCTCGACCCCCAACCATCCAAGAACTCACGAAGAAAAAAGGAGAACCAGAAAAATGCAGAATGCGCGAATGCCCTATGTTCAGGAAGAAGTGCACCTGCAGATTTGCCGTATACGAAGCTACATGCCACCTTTGTCACGAGAGATACGTCGGCTCGACTGGGAGGCAAGTGCACACCCGGGCCCAAGAGCACACAAATGCTGCAAAATCTCATGACAAGAAGTCTGCATTCGGTGTGCACTACGCTAGGGAACACCCGAACGCCACCCCAGAGATTATGTACGAGATTGCTCAGCTCACGGAGAGGGATGAGCTGAGGCTCCGGATCCGTGAGGCATATGCCATTCGCGACAAGAAACCAACTATCAACAGAAGAAAAGAAGATATGGGAACTGGATTCTTGGCATAACTTGCCTACCACCATCCACTATCTGCCAACCCATCCAAAAATGATCGCAATAGAAGAAGAACACCCGCACCCGGTGCTGTCTCCCCCCCCCCCCCCCCCCAACACACTACACTACCAAAAAGCTTGCAAACGCACACGCATACACACACACACACGCCTCTTTGTATATACTGCTGCTATTGCTAATATTATATATATCACTAGATGAATCACAACCTCCTGTTTTAGTCCCACCCACCACCTCAGAATATTCCTGCACCCCTTGCCTATAGCGCACATCTTCTGTCACATCTTCCTTCCACGCATACCAATACTCACTACCTTACTCTTTTTCGCACGCACACACACACACACACACACCTCTACCCACCACATACACCAACACCTATTGCTGATCCACACCCTACCTAGACTCTCTCCCACATTTATCAACCCGACACTTCCATTACGCCACTCCACCTTCTACGCACACCAACACCTTCTACCAACCTACACTTCTACCCGAAGGGTGTACCCCTTCCCACCTGTATCGACCCGCACCTAACCTTCACCATTAACTTAGATACATGTATTTCCCACCTTCACCTTCTCACCTCACCTCATCTCACCACCATCACTCCCTATTAACCCGTGCCACCACCCAAAGCCCTCCATTCTTTATCCACTGACGATGTTGTTCAGAACAACGAAACGTCTGGAGAAGTATCATTAAAAAAAAAAAAAAATTCTATCGTTATTAAATGTTATCAAATATACCACTCTTTGGTCTAGAAAGAATACTTTTTGATACTAGTCTTTACTTCTACTTGTGTGGTAACCGTTTTACTTCCCAACGGGTGTATTCACAACTAGTGGTAACAGAGATGAACGGCCTGCTGAATAATAATATATTTGTAGCACCAAACCTGGTGGAAAAGCATTTCCACAAGTAGGAATGTGTCAGTGAATGATTATGTGTATCATCAGCGCACATGATCATTCTCATCATGTCAAGGCACACCAAAGAAATAAAGGAGTAGGTCTACATGATTGTACTACACTCTACACTACAGTGCTAAAAACCGTGACTGGGAACAATGTCTCACTCCCATGGCCCAAGGCCCACTACAGTCAGTGGCCTGCCGCGGCTGTGGGCCGAAACTGGCGAAAGTGCCACAATGCGAAATCTCTTCGAAGTACAAGTGCCTGGACCATGTGGACCGGTGCGGTGGTGCTTATCAGGGAGTCGTATTATAATAAGACTCGGGAGGCGACACGCGGATCACTTGTGCACAACCATGATCGACTCAACGATTCAAAAAAATAATTATTACGACCTGCTCGGGAGACGCGGTGTGGGACAAGTCCGTACATAGTCATAGACATAGGTCATAGCGTGCGGGAAATCCGTACATACTTCATAGCGACCAATCGTCGTCTTCGTCCTTTCGAGTGGTCAGACTCGCGATCTCCATTGCCGAAATACAGCTATCTGTTGCTATCTCTGAGGAGTTCACTTGTTCACTGGCTTACTCACTGGCTTTGCACTGCCACTCGAACTCTGAGGCATTTTGACCACCTAAGATGAGGTAATCCTTTCTTTAGGCCGCGCTCACACTGCGACCATGAGCACGCGTCCATGCGTCAGCAAAACGCAGAAACGTGGGAGTCGTGCTCACACTAGGCCTCGTACACGCGTAGACGTGAAGTTGTCACACAAACTTTACGAATTGCAGTTCGTATCCAAAAGAGTTCGTGCGTTTCCTAATAAAGTTGTGGCCCGTTTTGGATGTAATTTTTCGCATGTTGCATGTTGGAGGAAGTGCCTCGTGGCTCCTGGCTCGTATTCTTGAAGTCGACGAAAATAATTCATACAATCAGGTAGGTTTGGACTCTTGAGGGACTGCCGCTGACATCCAAGCGCTTTCGCTTTCCTGACCTCGTGGTCAGAGCAAGTGCCAGTGCAGTGGAAATTCCGGTAGTGGTTTCTTTCGTCTGTTGCCGAGATGAGAACTGTATTTTCCGGTGATATGTACATGTAACTGAATTGTCTTGAGGTATGGCATTCCATCATCGCAGAAAAGTAGAGAAAGATGATTTCCGAAACCGAAAAGCCAGACCAAGCTGCCATCGTATTGAACGAGTACACTGTAGAAATTGGTCACTGACCCGATCACAACGAAGCAACTACAAAAACAAAAACAAAATCGACATCGTCCAAAAAGGGCAAAAAATGCATATATGGCGGTGCGTGCAGGACCACAACCACAAAATTTTAAAAATGTGCAAATGTCGAGGTGACATCGACAACCGCGCCGATTTTCATGAATCAACACACCGGAATTTGAGAAATTGAACATACTTCAGGCCAGGTTGTACACAAATACGCTGCACGTCTACGATCATGTTGCCACCAAGTCGTGGCACCCCCCTCCGGAGGTCGCGGTCACGATTTGAAACGTGGCCGCGACGTTTTGGTCAAGTTCATGCCGTTGCCATGCAACTTGGCCGCATGGCCGCATGGACGCTGGTTTTGGTCGCAGTGCAGTGTGAGCGCGCCCTAACAAATTGCCTCAATATTTTCTCACGTTTAGGGCAATAAAGTAATTTTTTTCCTTATGCCGAACTTTGACTAACTAAGTTGCCCTGTCCCAGTGATCTACAATACTTATATTACACATTTGTGAAATATTGGACCAATCCAGATAAACGAAATGACTTACATTCGAAATTACATTTTCCAAAGTTTTCCTTCGCAAATAGTCCCAATTTGTCCAAATAAATACGACTCCCTGATGAAAACCGTAGATCTACTATGTACAGTGTACATACGACTCCCTGGTATCTGCAGATCGTGCAGAACTACCAAATTTATATTTTATAGAAGAGATGCGGAGTTGCACACAACGAGGCTCTTGTTTACATGTATCTACTCTGCCTCTGGATTGTATTAGGGAGCGTTCGAATTGTCTTCATCGACTGTTCGAACAAATTTCTAGGGATTTATTGAAGTGTCCCAATAATAATAATAATTTAATACTCGCGGGATCCGCGCTAATAGACACCCTTAGCAAAAAACGTTATGTTGTAACGGTATTATCGTAAGGGGGAAAATACCGTGATTTGGGTTCGACCTTTAGCAAGATGCACGCTATTTTTAGTACGCTGTTGCCACGAGAGTAGCTTCGATTTCGCGCGGTACAACAATTTTTGTCACCATATACGCGATGCAAGGTGAAATGCGTACGGACTATGCAATATTTGGCGAAAACACGTACCGTTGGTCACAACGATAAATCAGCCCCCATAACGTTTATACGCTGCAGCTTCAACGCTATTTGGGTGATCAAGGTACGAGTACCGTAAAAAATAGCGTTACCGTTGTTTGCTAAGGGTGTCTAGTGTCCCAATAGAACGGTCATTGTCATTTCAGTGGAATTGCCATGGCGATAATGACGTCAGACCAGATCGGCCATCTCGACCAAGCTATTCCAAACTCTTCCGAACGAATCCACCTCTCCCTCCGGATGAGGTTGTGGAGTTTCGAGGAGTTTCGTTTTTCTGAAGAGGCCAATAAGACCACCTCTTCAGAAAAACGAAACTCCTTGAAAAGTCAAAGAGTGACAATTCGAACGCACCTAGATCCACGGTTTTCATCGAAGTACATGTGTGTAGATCCACAACCGGTCCATGCAATTCTAATATTCGAAGAGATATCGCCTTGTGGCACTTTCGGACCACGGCCGCGGCCGGCCACTTACTACTTACAAGTGCCTAGGCTAGTCTTTGTTGGAAAATCCCTGTGTTTTTTAGCGCGGCAGCCCTCATTTTATTGCTTTCGTGTGGCTAAAATAATTATTATGGTGGGAATGTGCGCTGATGTTCAGTGATGATACACACTCACTGACAAAAATGTCATTCGCACTTGTGGAAATGCTGTTCAGCCAGGTTTGGTATTACGATTGTATTATTATTCAGCAGCCCGTTAATGTCTGGCACCACTAGTTGTGAATAAACCGGTTGGGAGGTACAAGTAATTAGTTACCATACCGTTGAAGTAGAAGTAAAGACGTGCCAATCCACTAGTGACAGTTCCCTACTTGTCCGTGTCCAGCTGCTGTTTGAGATAACGTCATTTGGTTCGCTATCGCTATGGCCGTAAGTGTTGAGCTTTTTTGGATAGTAATTCGAACTAAATGTACGTAAGTAGACCCAGGTGCTATTTATCCTAACATTGTGTGCTAAATACTCACGCAGGGTAGAATCTTTGCTGAGGAGGACTACGGTAAAGGTTTTGCCAACACGCCAATATCCATGGTCTGAAGCCACCATGGGAGTTCGAAATAGACCTCTTGGAAGTCCAACAGGAATGAAATCACAACAAAGTAATCCTTGATGATATAGAATCCCCTCAGTACAAACTATTATATCGAAGAAGATAACCAGCAGAATTTGACTGTTGAAAATTCATATTACTATGTGTTAGCCGAACACTGCACATGTGTCTAAGGCCTTTCGGGCCCAAAATCCGTATTTTTGTTGACATTCTCTGTGTAAGGTGGCGATATAAACTGTACCTTCGCGACCCGTAAACCAAATAATACAAACATCTCAGCCAATTCTTATTGGAATTCGTTCAAATTTTCTGGAGACATTCAATATACAGTCAAACCTAGTTAGGATGAACACTGATCAGGCGAACTTTCCATTGGTACAAACTAAGGCCAATCCTATGGTTGGCCAGTCATCATACAATGTCAAAACTATTCATACACGACGAACCCTGTAAGGCGAACTTTCGTGAAGGCGAACTAATTCAAGTGTGATTTGAACAAAATCAACACGTAGTACGAACTTTCGGTCCGCATGCGTGCACTGGCTGTAGTGTTTTTTTCCGATGGTTGAGGCCTCTTGTACCGGCAAAACGACAGCATGGAACAAAAGGCGGAGGACATGCTGTCATGAATTCATTGCATAATACTTACCTGTTGCTGGCTTATGCTATGAAAAAATGCTTTATATGTACAAGTACATGTACCAGAGCATGCACCTTCACATCAATACAGTACATATTATATGCATATTGATTTTTTGTCAGATCTGGGTTAGAAGAACTCCGGATAAGACAAACAGACTTGTTCAGTACCTTGAAGTTCGTCCTAACGAGTTTTGACTCTACACCAAAGGACAAGGAACAGCGAAATAGAGAACAGGCTCTGCGTATGTCCACTATTATTGCCACAACACAGTAATTATTAGGGCTGAAACGAATATACCGAATAATCGAGTACTCGTTTGATAACTCTAACGATCGAGCAATCGTTTAGATTATCGATTACGATTATTATATTTTAGCGTTTTTTAAATTTTAAATTTCTTATACGCGCAGTGCATGCAGCGCAAAGTATATAGTACACAGTACTACACACTGCACGCGCGACTCGCCTTGCATTCATGCTGTCAAAATCGATAAACAGTCCTAGTGTAGTACAACGAAGCTGGAGCATGAAGCTCGAAGGTCAAGGTCGCGTCCGGTCTACATACAGAACACCTTTTTGTGCAAAATTTTGTACATATTTCCGCTTTTGGCCATTCCACGTACATATTCCAGGTGCGGCTTCTTAAAGATTATAATCGAATAATCGATCGTTGTGATAAAGAGCAATCGATTGGGCTAAATGGATGATCGTTTCAGCCCTAGTAATTTTGACCTTACCCGCACATCTTAACCTCAAAATTGAAATATACATGCACAAGTAGACAAGAACCAATTTCTTCTGTGTTAAAATCAAGAAGAAAGACCAAAGTTGAAATGTTGTCCGAAATTTCAACTTCATTTCTACTTTTCATCCTTTCTTCTCGATTTTAATCATTGGCTCTCCATTCAAGTTCAATCTGCTACAGGTTTCGTAACATGTAATTCCAGGCATTGAATAGAAAGAAACAATACCTTTGTAGATCTCAATGGCCTTTCATGCCGTGCCAGCTAATGCGACATCTTTACACTGTCACCGCTGTCATTTTGCTCTTCCACATAGTCCTTTGTTAATGATCTCAGCATTCTATTTATACAGCAAATGAATACAAAAAGAACCATGGTTATGGGTAAGCAGATTATGCTTGGAAAAATGACCAGATTATGCTCTAGCGGATGGTCGCAGGATGCTCGAGAAAACAGCCAATAATGCTTTTATAAGCTCCACCAAAAAGACCAAAAGAACAGGTAATCGTCATCAAAAGACGACCCAGACCATTGTCATGATGTGGACTGGGAGCTTTGTGGAAGTACAAGACAATAATATGCAAGAGTAATACCAAATTCACAAGCAAACGCTGAACTGGTAGATGTCCTATAGTTGGTGATAGCCCTTTGATGAAAACCGTAGATCTACTACATGTACAGTGTACATACGACTCCCTGGTATGCTGCTAAAATATTATTCCAAATAAACAAGAAGCGCTATGTAGAATAAACCCGTGTTTGTAGCGCTATGTATGGTGATTGAATAGCAGGTGTGCATACAACAGCCTCACTGGGCATCTTCCCTTGTTTTTCGGATGCCATTTCATGCTCCTTCTAAAAAAAGGACCTAATTATGCCAAATATAATGCCTTCAATTATGCCTTGGATAGAAGGTGTGTATAACAGCCTCATTGGGCATCTGCCTTTGTTTTCCGGATGCCATGTTATGCTCCTTCCCAAAAAGGACCTGATTATGCCAAAAAATATGCCGGCTTAATCCGCTTACCCCTTAAAATGGTCCATGAACCACGCCCATTGAAGTACTGCAATATAACCAAGCAGAGATCCGAAATAGAGTGGTGTGGACCCAGGCTAGTGCCAGACACTACTGCAGTAACGTCTTCTCCATAGCTTCGGGAATTAAAGTTAGGGTACCTGTACACCGAACATTTTCTGCCGGCTTTGCGATATGCACTGTATAACGCGTACAATACACTTGTATGCATCAGTTAAGAGTAGATTCAACGGGCTTTAAACGAATCCAAAGTCTTGAACGCATCATCAGGTAGTTATAAAATTATGGTCGAGCGGTCTTTACATTCTGATTAGTCCCTTGCCGAGAATATTGCTGATTGGTCGTCTCCTAGATGACGGGAATAACCTCGTTCCAAAGATTTATAGATTATCTGAGCGCTTGTATTTGCTTGCCCTATTTTTGCAGGGACAGTACACTTGTTTAATGGCAATGCTCTTTTGGTTTCCGCTATTTACGCATGGATTTGGATTTTCTAAAAGATATCCAAGTAAGTATGCTTTGATATGTTTTACAAGACTTGTCCTTAGTTTCAGAACTGACCTGTTTATGGTGATGATGCAACACATAACCACTGTATTATTGCCAATGGTATTGAGGAAAGTTCTTGCTATCAACTCCTGAATGCTGCGGAGGCTTTGATTAGCTTAGGGAAGGCATGGACGATCAGTTTTGAACTTACCAAATGCTAGGTGCTCAAGCACGCTCTCCCGTCACCCAAGAGCAACTGGTAAAACTGTAGTAACCCAACTGATGCACGGACAGCAGGTGCTTTTATCGGTGATTGTGCAGCCTAGGTGCCTCCCATGGTGATTTATCGCAGACATACATTTGGCCTTGCGGGCGGTAGGGTGGGTTGGGTGGGTAGGGTGGGTTGCTACGCTTTGAGATGGGTGAACAGTTCATCTAATTTGTCGGACTGAAGGTGGATTTCGAGGCAGTCCTTGTTCTGCACAACACCTAGGAATGTTCCAATCTATACTAGGGCCTTCCACCTTTCGTTTCACCTGGAACCCACTTGATGGCGGGATATTCACCACAGCTTGATGCACACTGCAGCGTGAAGAGAAGGAGGCGTGGAGGGTTATTTTACATCTTTGATGGCTGTGGAAATCCATGTCACCATAACCAGCAATCATGCGGTGGTGTTTTCTTGTCCAGCCAGCTATGTGTGCAGCAATTGTTTAAAACCCACCCCCTGCCGAGGCTCCACTGAATCCATACAAGTTTCTGTCTACCACGTTGTCGACTTGTAACTGCCGCGTAGGACTTCCCTGCTCACTTTGCACAGAGCTCTGTTTGTGTCGAATAGCAATAACGAAATGTTTACACAGCTTCAGGTGGCCTAATCGTGTTTGTAATGACATAACTGTTTTCCTTGAATTGTTTGCAGGCAACCTGCCTACACTCAAGAGAGCACTGCATTTCACACAAATCCATTGGTATCGTTACAACGTTTCGGTCTTTATGACCATCATCAGGAATGAAGTGGACATGGAAAGAACAGCAGTATAAAAGAAGGAGGCAAGCAAGCAAAGCGCGGTACATAGTGACAGCGCGCGTAGAGAAGTGCAAAGCACGTCATGGCGGGTGTGCATTACTACATATACATGACAACACAAGCACAAACGGCGAGGAAAGTAGATACTGCGCTACAGCAGTGATAACAGCCCAGTTCCAGTCTCACACCACCAGTGAGGTGTGTAGAGCCCCGCGCCACTCACAGTAAGGTGGTGTTATAGCAGATCCCAGCCACTGTTGTTGTTAATTTCCGGGGATCGCTCCCTGATGTTGATGGCCTCCCGGATCCTCCTCCTGGGGCGGTCACGCTCAGAACCGAGAACCCGGATACCCGAGAAAGCCGTTGCTCCCAATGGCAATGGGTCAGATGCATGCTTGGCCGCGAAATGCTCACCCAGCGCGGTGCCGCTCACTGTGTTGCGTGCGTCGTCGTTGTGTTCTTTTGTCCTGGTGGCGAGGCTGCGGTACGTCTCTCCGACATATTTATCACCACATTTGCACTCGAGGTGGTATACGACGTTTCGCTCTGTGCATGCTTCTGAACCGGACATGCAGGCGACACAAGCAGCTTTGGGCCGCCCCCGTTTACGGGGCTTGGACGGGTCTACATACCTGCGGCATGGTGGTTTGCGGAGGGCAGACGTGCAAATCATAGAACTTAGACGGCGGTTCCTGTAAATCAGCTGGGCATTTATCTTGTACTTCCGGAGTAATTTATGAATTTTGTTGTGGATATACTCGGTGTGAAACGGTAGGTTGAGGGTGACACGGTATTCATTCTGCACTCTGCCACGTCGGGGGCGCATAGCTCGTTCACGTGCCGAAACTATAACTGACTCTGGGAAGTTGTTGAACTTTAGGATGTTGGTTACTTTTTCTTCACTTGGAGCTATGCGCCCCCGACGTGGCAGAGTGCAGAATGAATACCGTGTCACCCTCAACCTACCGTTTCACACCGAGTATATCCACAACAAAATTCATAAATTACTCCGGAAGTACAAGATAAATGCCCAGCTGATTTACAGGAACCGCCGTCTAAGTTCTATGATTTGCACGTCTGCCCTCCGCAAACCACCATGCCGCAGGTATGTAGACCCGTCCAAGCCCCGTAAACGGGGGCGGCCCAAAGCTGCTTGTGTCGCCTGCATGTCCGGTTCAGAAGCATGCACAGAGCGAAACGTCGTATACCACCTCGAGTGCAAATGTGGTGATAAATATGTCGGAGAGACGTACCGCAGCCTCGCCACCAGGACAAAAGAACACAACGACGACGCACGCAACACAGTGAGCGGCACCGCGCTGGGTGAGCATTTCGCGGCCAAGCATGCATCTGACCCATTGCCATTGGGAGCAACGGCTTTCTCGGGTATCCGGGTTCTCGGTTCTGAGCGTGACCGCCCCAGGAGGAGGATCCGGGAGGCCATCAACATCAGGGAGCGATCCCCGGAAATTAACAACAACAGTGGCTGGGATCTGCTATAACACCACCTTACTGTGAGTGGCGCGGGGCTCTACACACCTCACTGGTGGTGTGAGACTGGAACTGGGCTGTTATCACTGCTGTAGCGCAGTATCTACTTTCCTCGCCGTTTGTGCTTGTGTTGTCATGTATATGTAGTAATGCACACCCGCCATGACGTGCTTTGCACTTCTCTACGCGCGCTGTCACTATGTACCGCGCTTTGCTTGCTTGCCTCCTTCTTTTATACTGCTGTTCTTTCCATGTCCACTTCATTCCTGATGATGGTCATAAAGACCGAAACGTTGTAACGATACCAATGGATTTGTGTGAAATGCAGTGCTCTCTTGAGTGTAGGCAGGTTGCCTGCAAACAATTCAAGTATAATGAAGCTGCGTGAAGCGTCCTTCAAAATTTTATAACTGTTTTCATATAATTAATAATTGCTCGAATAATATGTTTTTATCTGGTTTTCTTCTGGCAGAATGCAGTTTCAATTTGCCCATATTCAACGTAACCAGAGGTGAAGTTCTCTATAGGTTGGAAAATGAACTATCAACGTCATTGCCAGCAGTGACCTGCTGCATACTTCAAAACACTGAAGGTCGCCACCAGCCCTACCCACCATCAGCACACTTCTGGTTCTTACAGAATTCTCCGGTAGCCAACCATCAGCGTCTCCGTGTTCTCAATCACGTAATCATGATGTACAGCATTTATATATGGGTTTACCGCAGCATTGTTTGGCCACGTAGTATAACCAAAG
This sequence comes from Sycon ciliatum, assembly GCF_964019385.1. Classification (NCBI taxonomy): domain Eukaryota; kingdom Metazoa; phylum Porifera; class Calcarea; order Leucosolenida; family Sycettidae; genus Sycon; species Sycon ciliatum. Next base: position 7,536,585 of record NC_088647.1, read on the forward strand.
ACATAGCTGGTGAATACAAGTGCAGTTACCAGGATGTGGGTGGGTTTTCGTCCAGGAGCTTCCACCTAGTAGTGGGCGGTAAGTCTGTTTCAGAGGTATTTTGGAGTGAGTGTGTTTATATTGTATGTGACCAATGCTGTAGCCAGCAAGCTCTTTTGGCCATCTAGGCCTCATCAGTGGGACTACTCTTATTAGGGCCCTTAAAAGATAATATCACGGTTCACGTGAGCCGGAACCTGGCCATATAGATGCAGCTCATAAAGCGGCGGCAGGACATTAGATCTGACCCAACACAATAAAGGTCGAAGAACCAAAATCCCATGGGAACGAGTTATGAAGCAACTATCCACGACTGTAACGAGATAATAAGCACTCACAACATGCGATAACAGTGCACACAACTGACAGGCTACTGAGACATTCAACAACCTAAGACCTAGCTCTAACACATCTCCAGTGCGCAAACCAACATAGCCTTCCAACTTGTTGTGCACTGTTATCGCACGTTCTGACTGCTTATTATCTTGTTACAGTCGTGGGTAGATACTTCATATCTTGTTTCCATGCATTTTAAACTGAAATGGAGATTAACCCTTTCAGTACTCATTATTTTCGCAATTGAGTCAATCCAGAGTCTACAAAATACAAATTTTGTCAAATCTCTGCTCTCCTTTGGCCATTTCTCACAAACAACCACTCTCTGGAAAGCTATTGATGGCAGCTATGCACTCGTGGAAACTACAACACCAAGCGCCATTCATGTGTGCAGCGCCGTGATGAAGAATACGTTTTCAATCTCAAACAAATATGCGCAGTGCGATCTGTCACGAGCGGCTCACCGATTTGTAAAATCGTGGCTCATAGAAACCAGACGAAGTTCTGGTGAAAGTGCCTAAAATCCGAAGGATGTCCAGCCCCAAAACGCATAGGTAAGCGAGAAGATATCAGAGTTATTCTCAGCGTGACGGCAACTCAAAATGTTTGAATGCGCATTTTTGATCGCGTACTAGCTTCGAGCTTCGTCGTGCGTGAATTATGCACCAAGGAGTAAAAGCGATAGTTGCAGTCGATAGCCAAGGTTTTCCCGAAGATGTAGCGCCCTCATTTGTAATGATCCGACAATATTTGAGCGTGTGACGAAATATTTAGTGATCGCCTATTGCATCGATCCACTTGGATCGATATTTGAATGGCTGGTAGTGAGAGGGTTAAGAGGTGTGGAGACAATAACTTTAATTCCCGTAGCTATGCAGAAGACGTTACTTATTATTATTATTATTATTATTTATTCATATTTTACTAGGGCAGTCCCCACAGACCTATGGTCTTCTTACAGGGTGCCCTAGCCACGTGAAGATAGCGGAGCGAAATGCAGCAGGTAGGGATATGGTGCGAATCGCAGCAGGGAGGGCGTTCCATCGGTCAGCTCCAAAATAAGATACAGAGTGATAGCCAAAATACAATCTGGCATGGGGCAGTACCAGGCCGAGCAATTCCTGAAAAAGGGTAATTCTAGCAGTGCGTAATGATGAGACAGCACGAGGAGTGAAAAGTCGGCAAAGTAGGGGACTAGCACGAGCATTTATGCATCTATGTAGAAACACATAGAGGTTGGCAGCATAGCGAATATTTAACGGTGTTAGGTGCTGTCTAGCTAAGATGGGTTGGATGGAGGCAGAGGGAGGGAAGCCAAAGACAGTGCGGATCGCCCGATTCGCGATGCTATTAAGAGCGTTATAGGTGGTCTATCGCAGGCAGTGCACGTACGCATTGCTCGCGTACTCCAGGGTAGATTGGACAAATGCAAGATAGAAAGTTCGCTTGGCTCTAGCACTGAGAAGGTGGCGGCAGCGGCGAAATGCATTGACCTTGGCATTAACTTTACTTCTAATGTTACTTACTTGCTGTTGAAACGATAGATGCTCATCTATGATGATGCCCAGGTACTTGGCTTGCTGCGATTGCTCTATACGGCTGTTGCAAAACTGTAGGGCACAGTCTGCATGTACATTGGGTTTCCGTAGCAGCAGGAAATGTGTCTTAGATGGGTTCAGCTGTAGTCCACGGGCCTCCAGAAAGCTGCTCACACGGGTCAGATCATGTTCCAAGGTCTGTGTGGCAGTGGAAGGGGACGGGTCGGCAGCGTAGATGTTGGTGTCATCTGCATACAGGAGGCAGAGGGATGACTGTAGGCAGGCTGGTAGGCGCCTGGTGTAGACCGTGAACAGTGCCGGTCCCAGGACAGCGCCCTGAGGGACACCGCGATTGGCCGTGTACGGGGTTCCAAGTGGTTGTCGGAGGCATTTCACTTGCTGTGGTCGGCTGGACAGATAGCTGGAGAACCATTGCAGAACAGTGCCTCCTACTCCACAGCGCTGCAGCTCCAGAAGGAGCTCACCATGCAGGACACAGTCAAAGGCTTTGCTGAGGTCGAGGAATGCTACAGCAACCACGTTGCCAGAGTCCAGGGACCGCTGCCAACTGTCAATGCATAGTGCCAGTGCGTCACCGCATGAATGACTTCAGTAACGTCTGGCGCTAGCCAGGGTCCACACAGCTATAATTTGGTATTTGTTTGTTTGTTTGTGTCACGCCTGGCGCTATCCCGTATCTGTCCCGTACCGTACCATCAAAGACAGCTGGCCACAAACAGCTGGCCACAATATTCAAATAGGGCTTTCCAATGCAAGATCATAACGTGAAGCAACTTGGAAGAGTGAGTATGAATGCGAAGTGTATCGGGGATTGCATGCAGGGTGATAGTGCGGGTTCGAATCCCAGGTCATGCCTTAAAAAAAAATAGGAGAATTGAAAATGTTATAACATCTATGCTTTTTTTTGCCTAGGTTATCAAGGCGGTAGACGGTGTCGTATTACCCTCGACCGTACCTGTACCATCAGAGACGGCTGGCCACAAACAGCTGCCACAATCAAATAGGGCTTTCAAATGCAAGATCATAACGTGAAGCAACTGATCTGATCTCTGATCTGATCTCTGATCTGATCTCTGATCTCATCTCTGATCTCATCTCTGATCTCATCTCTGATCTCATCTCTGATCTGATCTCTGATCTGATCTCTGATCTGATCTCTAATCTGATCTCTGATCTCTGATCTGATCTCTGAACTGATCTCTGATCTGATCTCTGATCTGATCTCTGAACTGATCTCTGATCTGATCTCTGATCTGATCTCTGAACTGATCTCTGAACTGATCTCTGATCTGATCTCTAATCTGATCTCTGATCTGATCTCTGATCTCATCTCTGATCTCATCTCTGATCTCATCTCTGATCTCATCTCTGATCTCATCTCTGATCTCATCTCTGATCTCATCTCTGATCTGATCTCTGATCTGATCTCTGATCTGATCTCTAATCTGATCTCTGATCTCTGATCTGATCTCTGAACTGATCTCTGATCTGATCTCTGAACTGATCTCTGATCTGATCTCTGATCTGATCTCTGAACTGATCTCTGAACTGATCTCTGATCTGATCTCTAATCTGATCTCTGATCTGATCTCTGATCTGATCTCTGATCTGATCTCTGAACTGATCTCTGATCTCATCTCTGATCTCATCTCTGATCTCATCTCTGATCTCATCTCTGAACTGATCTCTGATCTGATCTCTGATCTGATCTCTGATCTGATCTCTGATCTGATCTCTGATTTGATCTCTGATCTGATCTCTGATCTGATCTCTGAACTGATCTCTGATCTGATCTCTGATCTGATCTCTGATCTCTGATCTGATCTCTGATCTGATCTCTGATCTGATCTCTAAACTGATCTCTGATCTGATCTCTAAACTGATCTCTGAACTGATCTCTGATCTGATCTCTAAACTGATCTCTAAACTGATCTCTGATCTGATCTCTGAGTTTGAACCAACAGCCATTTGCCTTCCCATAGCCAGAAACACAATTCCTTCATATCGCCTCAAAGCTAGATCAAGTAGTGATTACAATTATTATGATACTTGCTCCTGCTAACTGTGTGGGGACAACAGGGTTCTAGCCAGCTCGAAATTACTAGTAGGGAGCAGGCAGGGAAAATAGTTACTAGTACCCCTAATCCATTTTTTTCCTTTTTCCACATTTATTTTCCCATGCAAATGCAACTTAAGGGTGTGAACCCTGACTTCAACCCGGGCAAGGGTGCCTTTATGAACCGTTTGTTACTATCGATTGAATTTTTCGTTGAATTGCCTGAAAAGAGACCCAAAAGCCAACAAAAGTAATGAGTATAGGGGACACTACATTTTCACGGGGGGGGGGGGGGGGCACTGCCCATCCCCTCCCCCACCCTCCTTAAGAACGCTGGGAGTATTTTTGAACTGCAGCATCTGAGACCCGTAGTCGCTCCCTGGTGGTTTTACCTGTAGTTTTCCCTGAGCAGTGTTTCTGCTAAGTACTATTTTCCCTTCTCCCTTTTCACTTCTCTTTCGTCTCATCCACCCTTCCAGGAAACTCCCCCGATTCCATTTACTTTTGGAGAATCCTTCAAATAAAGTCTAAATGAAAAGAAAAAAGTCGTGATGGTGACATACATGGAAGGAGATGGTATGGTGTCTTAAAAGAAAATTTATACTCACGCCACCCTGTACCCCAAAGTTGAGACCTGTATCAACGACATTGTTCACTGGATGAGCACTTGGTACCTTAAGCCAAATGTGACCAAAACCGAGCTCCTCCTTTTTCCCCCTCCCACAGATCCAGTGCCCATTTTCCACTTTCCCGATGATCCCGGTCACCCTATCTCTGTAGCGCCCCACCATAAACACCTTGGCATTGTCATAGATTCCGCCCTCTCCTGGTCTCACCATGCTGATCATGTGTCGTCCAAAGTATGCCGATCTGTCGGCATAATGTCAAGTCACTTGTCCCATTTGCCCCAAAATTGCCGGATTAATTTTTATAAATCATACATCCTTCCCCTCTTCACGTACGGCTTCCCTGCCTGGTCCACCATTAACAAAACCCACATAGGTAAATTAGAAGTTCTCCATCGCCGTATACTGCGCATCATATTTCGTACTGATCGTTATATCACAAATCTAGACTTGTATGCTGCTGCATCCACTACCACTCTGCAACATTACCTTGATGCTTCCAAGTGCACCCTGGCACATTCAATTTGTCTTGACCAGCACCCTGCTCATTTACAGTCCCTTAATTGGTTCAATTCAGGTGGCACCACCCGAAGCTGCATTCGTCTCCCCTAGCTAGGTCTACCCTATTCGTAAATTCCCCTTTCTTTTCCTCCTACTCCACGTGGCTCCAACTGCCTCCCAGTGTTAGACAAGCCCCAGATATGCCCAAATTCCGTACCCTCGTCAGACAGCACTTCAGTATCTCCCAGTAAACAAAGTCACAGTCACCACTTCCGCTGCATAGCTCGCTGAGCATCCCATTGCTTTTTAAGTTGCTAATCCCTTCCCACTTTGTGTACGTGCTCTTCATTTTCTTTTTTTCTCTTCTTCCGTGGTTGGTCTCACCCTCTCCTCAATTCAATTGGCTGTCTTGACATGCCACGAGGTGCAGAAATAAATAAATAAATAAAGTGCAGCCGGGCTCTGTGATCAATACCAGGATGGCACTTAGTTATTGAAATGTTCATGTGATTTTCCTTTTCCAGCAAAAACCAAGATCACGTTCATTACCAAGTCAATGACAGTCGTTGCATCATCGTGGAAGCTTGAGTCTCTAGCTTTGCACTGCAAAATAACTGGTGATGAACTGAAGTATTCCTGGACGAGAGATGGAGTGCCGATTCATGGAGAGTTGGGTGTAAATGGTTGGACACATTCATTTGATGGCGCAGTGACAGCCAGAGATTCGGGAACATACAACTGCTCTGCTTCCAGTCGCTATGGTGTTGATTGGAAACAACTTCATCTACGTGTTCTTGGTGAGTTTATCATTCATAATTTTGTCAAAAGGGGGGGGGGCTGGGTATTTCAAAATCCTCTCTCACTTACGAGGACACCTACAACTGAAAATGCATGTGTCACATAAAGATACATGTGTCACCGTTTTCCCAGGGGAAATGGAGATAGCAGTCCGTTTTCAGACCTGACAGGACCACACGACGTCTGAAAACACCAGCACAACCAGTCCACCAGCAACACTCCAAACACTAAGGAGTACAGTCAACTTCGCTAATAACGACTGCGGATATAACGACAATTCGCAAATAACGACATAATTTTCATGCCCGGAGCAAAGTCCCATCCAACTGTGACACATATAATGAGACTTCGGGTATAAGGACACTTCGCGAATAAGGACACTTTTCTGATGCCCCGCCGAGTGTCGTTATAAGCGAAGTTGACTGTAACTACAGTCAACTTCGCCAATAACGACATTCAGCGGGGCATCAGAAAAGTGTCCTTATTCGCGAAGTGTCCTTATAACCGAAGTCCCATTTGAATGTATGTGAACCCATATTTTGTATAGTATGACATGCATATCAAAATCAAGCTCTTTTCTTGCTCTATGTCAATGTGTACTTTATTTTCATATTGCAGTTGAAAGGAACTAAAAACTCAATATGCAAGGGAAATGAATTGAAAAATATGCCTTTTTGAGCCATCTACAGGGCCAGAGACATGTACATGTACATGTATGATGATTACTGTACAATCATGTACAACTACATGTACATTGTATACATATAGGTGTGCTGGTAAATCCAACAATTTTGAAGCCAACATAAAAAAGGAAGAAACCCCCCCCCCCCCCCCCCCCCCATTGGCTGCATTTTCTTGCATGTGTGCCTTTATAATAATAACCATCACCATAGGTTCTGGTACTTCTGCATGACAGGTACATGTACATCTACTTGACTGACAGGTACTTGAAATAGCTGTCAAAAGCCCAGAAAGTCGTTATTCAAGCAGTGAATATGACCTCGGGGCACTAAAAGCATGTCGCTATACGCGAATTGTCGTTATTCAGATAGTCGTTATATCCGAAGTTAAATATATACAGTTAGATGGGACTTTGCTCTGGGCATGGAAATTCGGTCGTCATTCGCGAATTGTCGTTATATCCGCAGTCGTTATTACCGAAGTTGACTGTACTTGCTTGCATGGAGTGTTGCTGGTGGTCTGTTTGTGCTGGTGTATGCAGCCTGCACGCGTCGTGTGGTCCCAGCAGGTTGAACACCTAGTTCAATTTTATGGATGCAACGTAGAAGTCTGTAACCTATTTTCCAAATTTTCTTCATATTTAGCAAGCCAATGTAATAGGTAGCCGAGTGGTTATCAGGAGGCACGTCAAACAACACACAAATAAGGCAAGGATTAACTGTATTTGAACTTTGTCCGGTACACACCTGGACTTAAAAAGGCACTGAATGAAAGGAAAGAAGTGAGCTTACTCCGGTACACACTGGGAGGTCAGAACTGCTCTGTCCTATTCAGTTCTGTTAGGCTCACAGCAGATTTTATCGGGCGTGGAAAGGAAAGAGATCCGGCATGAGTGAGGGAAAGGTTGGAAGTCTGTTGGGTCCTTCCAAACAAAATGTGTGAAGGCATAGCTACAGTATCCAAATGCATAATGATAAAATAACCAAACGGACCTTTGGAGGAGGATGGAGGGCATCGTTAAATGAAATATCTTTGGTGAAAACCGGATCTAGCAAGTATTGTGGAAAGAAGGGAAGAGATACACCGTATTTTCCTGAGTATAAGCAGCACTGGAGTATAAGCCGAACCCAGATTTTTCAGATTTTCAGATTTTTGGTCACGAAATACAGACACCTATCCCATCTACCACCGCTATTTCGACCATTGTAGAATACTTGAAGTAAGCCACACTGACTTTTTGGGCATGAATTACTGGTCTTTTAAAAATTAAGGCTTATAATCTGGAAAATACGGTAGCAAGAGTACATAACCCCCCAGAGTGTGTAACACCTGGTCCAGCTCTGCATAGGGTCTTGGTCGAGCGTAATCGGATCTTTGCGTCATAATACCGTACACATCTGAGGGGAACCCGGTGAGTCGCGGGTACTCTCAGATCAAAAACAATGGTACCCTGCCTCGAGACCGGCCTTGCGCTGGTGTGGAGTGTACGCATGACATCAGAAGATCCGATTCCGCTCGACCAAGACCCTATGCAGAGCTGGATCAGGCGTTGCACACTCTGGGCCATGGGGGGTTATGTACTCTTGATAACCCTATGCAGAGCTGGATCAGGCGTTGCACACTCTGGGCCATGGTGGGGTTATGTACTCTTGATGGTAGTCGTAACCCATAATTCCATGTTTTCTCTATTTTTGAATTGTGGATATTGTCTACTTTCTTCATGTAGATATACCAAGATTTTGGCTCAAGCCACTACCTGCTATAATCATGCCATACTCTCTTCTGGCAAGGTCAGTTGGTCTTCGTCTAGTCCCACCATCATCAACTGGCAATTCACCAATAACAAGTTATGAAGTCACTTGTAGACCTGATGTGGAGTACAGACCATATGTGAAGGACAGTGTACAGAGGTTTTCAGTGACCAGTGCCACTGTTACTGGTCTTCAACCAGCCACCAAGTACAGTTGCTGGTATCATGTATGGAATGCAGTTGGTCGCAGTGGTCCAAGTCCAATTCTGAAGCTGATCACTCCGGAGTCCCGTAAGTACTCTGTTGTGGCCCTGTCTTTCAGTTTAGTGTCCATCTTTGCATGTTCAACATGATAGAGATTGTGTTTACTAATCCAGTGATAAGAGACTGTGATTTTCTGTGTAAATGATTGATTAATAATTTTGTCTGCTGTATGTGCAGCCCCAGGAAAACCGGAAAATCTCTCTACAGTGTCTAGTTCAGCAGGGCATGTCACCACATACTTCAAGGTAAGACAACAGTGCAGTTTATCACTGAATGAAAATCAATGATCTATACATGGAAGGACGTTGTTTGAAGTTTTATTTTACATCGCAAACCAAACGGGCATTGATGCCCAATATCATGATGGCAATAGAATAAAAACTGTGGCTCGATAAAGCTGTACTTGAGAAAATGAGAAAAACGTCAATAGGAAATATATGTTTAAACTCGTATACTGAGCTAGTAATAAAATGTAAAAAAGAGAAGAAATACATGAGAACGAGTTATGCAGCAACTATCCACAGGGGCGTGCTCGGCCCCCCAACTAGGGGGGTGCACGGGAGCCGAGGGGAGCCCCCCCCCCCGGCAATTTTCTGCAATTTGTTTGCAACCTATTTTAGAGCATATTTGCATACATTACAATTGCAATTACCCAGATTGAAAATTTTGGGGGGTGCACGTGCCCCCCGTGCCCACCGCCAAGCACGCGCCTGATCCACGACTGTAACAAGGGGCTACGTAACCACGAACCTTCCAAGTTGGAAGGCTGTTGGTTTGTGCACTGGAGATGTGTTAGAGCTAGGTCTCGGGTCGCTGAATGTCTCAGTAGCCTGTCAGTTTTGTGCCCTATTATCGCACTTTCTGACTGTTTATCATCTTGTTACTGTCGTGGATAGTTGCTGCATAACTCATTCTCATGGAAATATATGTACCGGTAATTACAAGTCAAGTTCGAACAGAATTAACAATCAGAGAGAAATAGGAAGATGAGGACCTATGCCAGAGGGAGGTACTATTCGGCCATACTAACCGTAGACAAACACTTCCAGCATTCTTTTAAACGGCATTGGACAACGAGCGGACGTGAGTTCCCGTGGCAGGGTGTTCCAAAGCTTCACGGCGGAAACCAATGGGCGGCTGTCGCCAGATGTTTGCCGAGTAAGCGGCACAACGTATTTGCAATTGCCATTGCCACAGGTGTTACTGGGAGGTTGGAGGGTTACTCTATCTTTCAGAAGAGGGCTGATGCTGCTGGTCTGGACATGGTGCATAAGGAAACGGAGTTTGTATTTGGCACGTTCATTTACAGGGGTCAGGGAAAGGCGAGTGTATATAGGAGTGGTATGGGACGGGAAGGACAGATTGGCTACGCAGCGAACACATCGCTTGTCGAGGACAGTGACCTGGTGCCCCTGCTGAGCCGTGAGTGCAGGGAAGAACACGTTTGATCCATAAAGCATGTCAGGAAGAATAAAGGCAGAATAGAAGAGGAGTGAGTGGCGTTCAGATAGCGACGGGCGGATGGTTCTCAGGGTGGTTAGCTTCTGGGAAGTTTTACGTACTATGCTGGAGACCTGCGCGTCCCATTGAAGACAGGAATCGATCTGTAGGCCCAGAAAGCGAGCAGTGGTGGTCTGGGTGAGAGGCATCCCGTTGCATTCAACGTTGAGTTCCAGGGTACTACGGCGTGATGCCTCAATGGCTAAGACCTGCGTCTTGTCGGGGTTTAAAACCAGGCCTTTCCCGTGTAGGTAGTCAGCCAAGTTTGACACAACAACTGACAAGACTTGCTTAAGGGTTGCTATGGATCTGCTTTGTTTGGTTGAGTTGGGTAACTCCGCTCTTCTTCCGCGCTCACCGGAGGAATTTCTCTAGTCTCCTCGCGCAACTGGGGAGCACTCCAATGAAGAGAGAAAGATTTTCATAGAGCGGCTTGCTGTGAGAGGTGGACTGAGACTTGACGGCACTAACGGCGAATAGCAAGACCTTCCGGCCACGGAACTGCGGGACTCTGCGCTGGTGGTCTATCCGTGTGGAGGCAAAGCAAACGCGGGCAACATTCTGCTGAAGCGAGCGTGGAGCTGAAGCTGGATTGGTGACTGGAGTACCTGCTTACTCCACAACACCAGCGCATGATGATGTACATGTACAAGACTTGGTGCGTATTAAACTCAATTTTGTGTTCCGTCAGCGTCAGTGTCAGCAAGTACATGTAGTACAATTTGTTCCCAAAATAACTTCGGGACAGTCTGTTCATGGTTTTCATTTGTATTGGACTCGTTCTCTACACTTGGGATAATTTAGCGGCAATTCTAATGTTGTAGCGCTTTTCTCTTGTAATTTAATGGACCCTGTATTGAGTAACTGAGTTTTGTGTTTCGTTACATTGTCGACAGATCTCCTGTGTACTCATGTCCACTAGTAGTACTGCGCCAGTATGTAGCTGGAGGTCTGCTGACGACAGGTAGCGGTCCATGGCCAGGGTGAAAGCATCTTCCGTGGAGTGTTGTGGCCGGTACGCAAACTGAGTGGCGGTCAAAAGTGAATGGGTTGATAAGAAGTCACACAGGCGTTTGTGGACTATCTTCTCCAAGATCTTCGATGCTATTGGCAGCAAAGATATGGGACGGTAATTGTGAGATGCGTTCTTGTCACCAGACTTAAATAGGGGTCAAACATTTGCAATCTTTAGGGAGACGGGCACGATGCCAGACAAAATTGATGCATTAATTAATATGGATAGCGATGGGGCGAGGGCTGCTGCACAATGCTTCAGGATGAATGCCGGAATACTGTCGCTGCCCTCAGCTTTACGAGCAAAGAGTCTCACGAGGAAGGTGAAGACCTCCTCAACACTAGTGGCCTGGAATTCCCGCAGAGGATCCCGTGGTGACGGACCACAAGGTAGGGATAGCTGCACAGGTCTACTTGGATCTGAGACTACTCCACTGAATTGCTCGCTGAGTGTTGCTATACTGACAGAGGGTGGAATGGAAGTTTTGGTCCGGCCGCTGAGCTGGTTTATTGTTTTCCAAGTCAGGCAGGCACAGTGGGTTGGGCAAAAACCATGATTGAGATACGAGAGGTACCTGCTTCAAGTCCTGCCTGGGAGCGTTTTTTCCAGTCGTGCTGCTACCCACAGTCAACTGGGAACTTGTGGCCAGGCACAAGGGGTACATGGATGCAGCTAATGGGGTCGTTCTCGGCACTTGTGCCAGTGGTTGTGAGACTTATCCACTCACCCCCACCGTTACGCGCTGCATCTGCCGCTAGGGTTTACCGGGTGTTAGCGGCCGTCGTGAGTTCCCTTCGGGAACGGACACGATAATTTACTTTAAGTAAGGCGTGAATTTGCCTGACTCCGTGTGGGAAGATTCTTGTAGTACTCGGCCCTGAGGCGTCGCGACATTCGCTTAGCCTCGGCTCGTGCTGATGTGAATACAGTTCGCAGATCCGTGCCAGTCGGTGAGGCTCGCCAGCAACGATGTGCTGCGTTGCAAAATAGAATAGTGTCGTGGAGGGCAGGTAATTTTCAAGGACAGGGCTTGCGGAGGGAAGCTTTAGGCCGATACGTTCGGACAGGAGCGTGCTCATGCAAAACAGAAACAATCGTGTCAGTCCAAGAATCCCACATGGCATCCACAGTCTAGGCGGTTGAAAAATTCTCCAGGTCGCAATGATGCAAGTCATTAGCGAATCGGTTCGTATCGATCCTTGCTAGGTTACGACCGCACTAGGCAGCAGGAGATTCCACAGTGCACGTGAAAGGTAGGCCAATTCCGACCGCAAAGTGGTCGCTGATGGTACAAGGGAGAACCGTGCAGGAGGTTATTGCTCCATCCGCAGCTAGGGCGAGATCCAGTGTTGTTCTGCTGCCGTGGGGGGCAATGCGGGTAGTGTCCTGCACCTTGTTGCTGATATTGAACTGATCGCAGAAACGATGTAAATTGTCGAGCTGAGGGGCTTGGCGCCGGCTTACGTCGACATTGAAGTCGGGGACGATGGCGTTGACGCCGCTGCTGTGTCTACTGTGTGTCTACTGTGTTGGACAAGTCCTGCCAAAATTGTACTGGCGTACCTGGAGGTCGATACACTCCTCCTAGGAGAATCCGGTTTCGATGACTTCTGATCTGCAGTAGCAAAAGTTCTATGTTGGTGTAGTCACCCACCACTTGTGCTTGAAAGAGATTGTTGACATTGGCTGCTAGGTCACCTCCATGACTGGGACGATCCCTCTGGAAAAGTGCATGGTTAGGTATGCTGAGCAAGCTGTCTACGGTAGAGCTAGATAGAAAGGTTTCCGCCAGTATCATGATGTCAATGTTTTGAGATAGTATGAAATTCGCAACTTCATGCTTTATATTAACCCTTTAAGAGCCGCCCCATACTTGAATGCGTCGTAAACGACGCATTCAAATGCAAAACTTCAAATGATCGTAACTCAGTCCAATCTCGCTCAAATCCAGTGATCAAAATATCCAGGGCGAAGAGAAAACTCTCACCTGTCGGGAGAAACAATCCGCGAAGCGCTGCGAGCTACGGTTCCTGAGATAAATCACTCGTAAGTTGAGCCGCGATCGCGGCAATTTCAAAAGCGCGCAGTGCGACTTTGGTATTGAGAATTTTGAGACTTTTCGTCACGTTGGTTTACTCGAATTTGCACGGGTTTCACTGTTGATATTGTCAAGAGTACACAGCGAAAAAATTGGAACTCCACGATCGAGCAAAATGAAATATCTGGAGCGGGACGCAATTGGACGCATTTGGGGCATTTTTCGTACTGTCGCTGCGATCTAGCGCTGGATAGACGGTGTGCCGGCGATCATGATCGACCTCATTCTCTTCGTCTCGCGGAGACCTTTCCAGGAAGCCCTAGATTGTGAGGATTGAGTGAGTAGAACTGAAGCTATGATCCAAGGAACACGAAAAAATGCAGAATTTTGAAATTTTCCTGTGGCTCTTAAAGGGTTAAGAAGTTAGCACACATTGAGGAACCCTACTCTAAGATTAAGACTAAGGGCATTGTTGCTGTTCGATAAAGGGGATAAATTAGGGGGTGTGGTCTAGAATGACATGGGATCGCATTAGGGTTTAGTCGGGTGTCGGCATTCATGATGTGGCTGAAGCTGAAGCTATCTTATCCAAGACGAATCTCCACTCTCGTGCACGCACCTCCGCGGGCCAGAGGTCTTCCTGCAGGGCTTTGTCGATTTGATGTGCTGGGATCACGACATGTGCGTACGCCAGTCCGAAGTACCGGGATTCTGACACACTGCACTTCATGACTGGCAGGTCTTTTTTCTCGCGCCAACCTACTATGGAATCAGCACTACATCCCATGTGGACATTGTCAAGGTGAATTACACGCCATTTTATCCGAGGGGCTCCACGAAAACTAGCAGGAGCTTTAGGTTTGTGCTGATAGTACGAGGTGACTGTGGACTGGCCTGGTTTGTGTGCCACGTCACGGCTTGTAGTGGTAGTCCTATTTGCCAACGTGCGTGCGGCCCTGAGTCAGATGTGTGTGGGTTGATCACTGATGTGGCCATGGAGGACGTGGACTGGCCTGTTGAGGTACATGTACCCGTGCGTAACTTCCTCGATGAGTGCCGCCACTTCGATCCTCAGGGAATTATTGTCAACAACAGCTTCTTTCATGGCAGCCAATTCCTTGATCAAACTACTCATGATCCCCATCAAAGATTCGCCACCACAACATCTATGGTCATGACACATGCATGAGCACTTACGGTTAGCAGGCAAGTTAGACGAGGCCACATCAATTTGGCATCCAGCAGAGCCGTTTTCGCCAAATAAAGGCATGACCTCAACAGAACCGTTGATACCAGTGCTCGGAGAACCACTTTGGGCAATCGGGGTCGTAGTAGAGCTATCTTCTCCGCTTTCTTTAGACCTGGTTGACATGGGCATGGCGAACCCGTAGAAAACAAGAAAAAATCAGCCAAAAGGTGGAGCCAGAAAATTTGCATCCTACTACTAGTCATTCCACTTTATCCTCTCAGTCAAGAGCATATTATTATTATGTTTCCAGCATAGTATTGTGTTTCTGATAATATTATACATAGCACCATCAAATGTCAAACTGATTGTTTTCTCCCTTAAGCAACCTAGTCATCCACACCACAAAAAAACATGTCCAGGGCCTTGGAATCCATCTCTTCACAGCTTGAAACAGTATAGGAGAATAGCGGCATTTTTAGTTTCTAGTGTGGTATGCAGTAGAAGATCGTGTACAATGCTGATGAGGGGAAAATGCACCAAAATACATCAACCTGTACATAGCTGTCAAGGGAAATTACTTCTCCCACCAAAGACATCTGATATTTAGTATCCAACTGCCAATAATCTCTCTTCCATTTTGATTCATGCATGTTTTTCCTACAGCCAATGTCACCAGCACTTACCCATGGCGTACTCACTGGATATCAAATTACTTTCAATGCCACTGAATGTGTTACACATCAGGACTGCCCATGTCAGCAATACAACTGCTCTCTACACGGATCTGCATTATTTCATGAAAGTAAGTTTCTATCAGTGCATCTTCTTGACTCTCTCCACTAACATGGGCAGCTTGACAGTCTCGACCTTTCTGGTGACGTACCAACTCACCGCAGTGTACAGAAAATACGATACTGGCATTACCTGTTATATCATGATATCAATGATTTGTATCTTGTTATTCCAGGTTGGGTCAGCAACTCAATCTCCTTGTCTGGTCTGAGATACTTCACAATGTACCAAATATCAGTTGCAGCTATCAATAGAGCTGGTGTTGGACAGAAGGCTTGGATCAACTTCACCCCTAAGGAATTTGGTGAGTCGTAATTCGGATTAATCAGGGTTTTTATCATTTGTATTGAATTTTTGGAAGGTGCAGTCGCCTTATCATATGTTGTCCCTCGCTCATTAGAAATATGGCTGTTGGTCGCCCTTCCCGTTGGCTGAGTTCTTTTCTGCGAGAATAATGTAACAAATTGTGCCGTGGTCCCGGTGCAAGCACATTCATGCTATCAAGCTTCAGTACGTCTTTTTTTCCTCTTACGGTGCCCAGTGGCGGGTCGGGGAGGGATGGGGGGGGGGGGGGATGAGTCTTGGGAACAGTTCGTTGTCAGCTTTGCTTGGATTTGTCATTGTGCTGATGCTGTTTATGTTCTTTCTGTTTTTGTGTTGTTTTGCATTTAAAAAATCCTAGTTTTAGGCAAAACACACTTGCAATGTGGCTGACATACATGTAGGTGTAGACTCTGCAACATTGTATTTATCCGAAGCTTTAGTCAGTCGAGTACAGTTTTGCCATCCTCTAATTCTGCATGGCATGCCAACACAGAGAGGAATTTTGTAATGAATATGCATGTCGCTCTGTAAGCATGTAGCATTTTGTTATTTGTATCGAAAATGTAACACAAATTTTGTTCTATTGTTGCTTGCATTGTACACAGCACCAGGTCCTGTAAATCGTGTGGTTGCCATGGTAATATCCAGCTCTGCAGTGCAGACAAAGTGGGAAGCACCTGGCATATCTAATGGTAGGTACTCTATACATGTAGTATGTGTACTTTTAAACATGTTCAAATACATGTACTTATACATTTACATGAAACCACAATCGACGCATGGACCATCTGCTGACCCCGATACCTCTCAAAGGGGGATGTACAGTCTATCGGTAGTCAAGGTAGTTTGTTTTTCGCCGTTGTCATTTTTGGTGCTCCTCCTTTTCACACGCAGATGAACGCACCCACAAACACGCACACACCCACAAACACGCACACACACACACACACACGCACACACACACACACACACACACATACATACACGTACACACACGCACACACACACTTGTACTTGTACTTGTTGCTCACTGCCAAAACTGTTCACGTGGGTCTCCCCGGGAGAAGGGAGAGAGACTCAAAAGGAATCTTGGAAAGATGACTTAATTGGCTGTTGAACCGCCCAATGGCCGACACCCCCTGAAATCCCCAAAACTCTGGGTGGACTTGAAAATGATCCCACTTATGGGCTCACCACACCTCAGTAAGTGGGTGAGGACAAGGTGCAGAAAAAGGATTGATGGCATCAGGGTATCTGTCCTGGGATCCAACTGCAGTTACTCCTGCCCCCAGTGAAGGTAATACTTGCTACAAGTGTGGGTGGCGCACACACACACACACACACACACACACACACACACACACACAAACACACAAACATAAACACACACACACATTGCTGATCGCAGCTTCTGTGTCTAGTGGTAATCCTTGGTTGGAAATTCTTGGATTAGCCCGCACTTGAGGAATGTTGCAACCTGATTAAAATCACTTTTAAGTTAATTTAATCAGGTTGCAACATTCCTACGTTAAAACGTAAGTGTTGGCACAAAACTAAGGTACTTGTGGATGCTACCAGCTGTCAAGGCGTGCCAGCATTGTTCATTTTTAGTCTGGTGATTGTAGCAGGCAGTCTTAGGCTGTTAAGGTAAAACTTACCTTTGATAGCCAGTCCACTACCCTCTCTTCTCTAGCACAATCACAGGTAAAATTTAGCACGTAGGGAGAACCTTTGACATCTTAGAGTTATTTCAAAATGGTACCAAGTTTCCATGGGTTTTATATAATAAATATACCAATATGAAATTGCCATCCATTTTATAAAAATATTCCGAAAGTTTTGATTTCTATCTTAATGATTGTGTTGATATTTTGTCGCGCGGTCATTCTGATCATCATTTGAAAATGTAGAAATCTGTGTATACTCTCACACAGCAGCCTAACCGCTGTAGGATGAAGCAGAACATTGCACTGCCGTGTTTGATCAGGGCACACCTTGTTCCTCTTGGTAGTGTCTGAATATATTGTGCTGCTTTTTCCCGTTATGTCTTTTGCTGTTCTTCAAAACATTTCGCCGGCTCACACTTTGTTGCTGGTTTGACACCTGTAGTAGCTTTATCTTTTGCTTATGTGGGCTGCTTAATTCATTCTCTAGACTCATCTACCACAAACAGTCACTGATCACTTCTTCTTTCCGGCTAGAATTTTGAAAATGTGCTACATGTACCATTGTTTCTTCTCCTCTCTTTTGACCAGGCAATATCCTGTACTATACACTGGAGTATAGTATGGTGAATTCTCAGTCATCTGTGCAGAGAGTCAAGGTCAATATCAGTACAGCAATGTTACAATACAACATCACTGGACTACTGAACAACAGTGATGTTCTGATTACAGTGTTTGCTGTCAACTCTGCTGGTCCTGGACCTGGTGTCACTACACGTGTTAGCACCGCAGACCATGCTGAAGACTACGTAGAGAAGAGTCCATCCTCCAGCCCACCATCTCAAACTAAAGTCTACTGCAGTGCTCCAACAGATATTAATTGGACTGCATTTGTTGGAAGTTCATTCAGTCCTCAAACCATCATAATGTTGAGCCAAAACTTCTCTGATGGGAGGTCCGTGAATGTGACATGCAAGGATGGATTGTATGTATCAGGGAATCAATCACAGCAGCATCAAGTCATCAAATGTCAAGACAATGGAACATGGAGTGACGAATTTGTAGCATGCTCAGGTAAGTATTATGTCTGCCATCCTTGTAAGTCGTTCTGACAGTGGCCAAAAACTTCACAATTTTTAATTTCAACGCATATGGCTTATTGGTTTGCAGGCTTGCCTGCGAATCATGACATGAGGTCCCGTTGAATAAGCGGTCACATGTTCATGTCTACACCAGCCACATGGTCACCTTGCCTGCAGGCTGCAACCTACAGTCTGTTTGTGCCCTTTCCTGTCACTTGAGTTGAACCATGTTGTGAAAACTATAGCCTGCAGGCACGGTGATCAGGTGACTGGTGTAAGCATGACCGCTTATTAAACCATGTTCCTTTGGAAATAAGGGCCGAATACTGCATCGCAGCCTCAAAACCAGTTGTCTCCGCGTGCAGAAGACTAGAAGACATGGGCCAATCGTGCTCATCCGTTCTTTTATAAGAAAGAAATGGCGCTTTTAGTGACATTTTGCTTACACATCCCCATCTAGTAGGGTACAAGTTCGATTGGGAATAAAAGAGGAAGGGAGCGTCTGAGCTCCCTCGGATCAAGACCATTGTACTCAGCACCCTGAAGACTACAACTGGTGAAAAATTGATTTTAGAGTATACTTCCCCTTTAAGCTGACACAGCAGACTTTCGTGGTCCACTCCCTGTACATTCCTGGATGCATAGCATGATCACTGTGATGAGGGGTAAACTTGTTGCTGCATTAAGTGAAGTTCAAGTTGATTGTTTGGGTCATTTAAAAATGTTAGTGGATAAGCTGAGAAATTCTAGTGTGCGTTGCTGTGTTTGCATTAGGACCAGCAGATGCGCAAACGGCACAGATGCGAGGATTTGACGGATCCAAGTCGTCCTCCAATATTGTACCATCATCCATTCTAGGAGGTACAACAGTCATCCTCCTAGTGATCATTCTGCTGTTTCTGGTCATACCATGTATCAAGAGGCATGCACGGAACACCTGCACGTCTGTCCGAGGATGATACAAATGTTTTTGAATGGATGTGAGTGGTGTGTACATTGTAGGTTGATATTAAGCCTACAGTAAAAGGATTTTTTGTCTTATAGACTACTTTAATACACTACAACAGATCAATCTGGGTTTCACCCAAGTACCGTATTTTCCGGGGTGTGTTAGCCGCACTTTCAAATGCCTAAAAAGGAAAAAAATCGCCACTGCGACTTAGACTCCGAATGCTGGCCATGGATCAACCAGTGATACAACGTGACATGCATAAACTGGATGTATATGTCATTCGATTACTTTTTATGTATTTATCATGCGCAGAAATCCATCGTTGTAGCTGTATGATGCTTGTATGTTATCAGTTCAGAGTGAGGGACAAACAAAGATACTTTTGTGGAACTTCGTGTTTCTAAACATTTTTTTCAATTTTAACCATTGGTAATGGTATTGCATGTACCAGTACCCTTCAAGTTTGGATGGCCAAATTTCAAAATCTGAGCGGTTTATGCTCCGAATGTCAACATTAGATACGGATGTTGGGCCCGGAAAAGGGGTGCAGCTTACATCCCGGTGTGGCTAACACCTCGGAAAATACGGTATCTCTTCATCTGCATGTGTTTGGATCTTTTTGGCTCTGCCCTCGTGGCATTGAGAACCTTTGCAAGAGTTTAGCAATGTAGCTTGTGCTGTCCGCTCCCGTGGTGGTTGAGAGCTGTCCTTACTGCCTTGCATGTGATGAATAATACTTAATGTTTATTGTTTGTCTCACTATGTAGTTGACGCCACTATTGGTATGAATGGTATCTTAGGTGCTATTTTGCCACTGCTCAGACCGCGAAAGTGCTGGATATAAGGACTTGCTTGCTTCCATATTCATCACCATTGTATTTGACTTGAAAGCAATGGTACGGAAGGCCTAGTCAAAACTATAATTATGACTGCTGTGCTTCGTGTGCTGGAAGGTAGCAATAATAGGACACGGTTGATGTCATGTTAGAACTGCTCTTATACAGTAAAACCTGGTGTAAGCGACCTCTGGGTTTAGCGACCACCTGCTCTTAACGACTGTTTCTCCATGCACCGACAGTTCTACACAGACACTGTGGGACCTGGTTCTAAAAACCATCGCTTTTGCTTGCACCGTGGGGTGGTCGCTTAAACCAGGATTTACTGTAGATCATGATAGCGTCAGCGAACATCAGCGTTGGAGACGAACACTGCATCGCCCTCCTTGTGTAGAATGAGATAGGTACATGCCCCTAGACACTGCCCTGTGGGACGGCACATGTGCAGCTTGTTGTACCAGAGACTTTCCCGTTGGCTAAGGCCACTCTGTGGTGTCTGCTACTGAAGTAATCCACGAACCAATCGAGTGTAACGGAGGCGATGCCATTATTGTGGAATTCCTTCACCATGGCCCTCTATGGCCGGGAGAAGGCTATCAACCGTAATGTTGATGGCGTCCTCCCTGGAGTGATGAGGACGGAATGAAAACTGGGTGTCGGGAAGTAGATGTTCCGCGTAGTTATACTGGCAGACCATGGTAGAATGTGGTGCGGCATACTCCATCAAAATGGTAGCCTAGGTACGTGAAGTCATGCATTACCCACACACATGTGCCGAGTGTATCACTCAGAACACAAGCTAGAAGATAATAATGTGGCCGCATAGGTGGGGTTATAGCAGGTCCTAGCCCTTGTTGTTGTTGATTTCCGTGGATAGCACCCTGATGTTGATGGCCTCTCAGGTCCTCCTCCTGTGGCGGTCACGCTCAGAACCAAGAACTTGGATACCCGAGAAGGCTGGTGCTCCCAATGGTAATGTCTCTGATGAATGCACATTCTACCATGGTCTACATAATCTTTCTTACTCAGTTACCTACAGCATCATGCATGGGATGTTAGGATTCTGACCTGTGCGTTCTGCCCGCATTAATATCACTGTTATTAAATTTTACTGCGAGTGGCGCGGGGGTTCTACACACCTCACTGGAGGTGTGAGACTGGAGTTGTGCTTGTATCACTGCTGTAGTGCAATATCTACTTTCCTCACCGTTTGCGTCTGTGTCTACATGTACGTGTAGTAATGCACCCGCCACGACATGCTTTGCGCTTTTCTACGCGACTTTTCGACTTTCAAAGAAATTTTCTCTCCAATTGAAAAAAAGGATAGATGAGAAGAAAGAAGGTTCAACATGCTGGAATCGAACCTGAACAAGATTCCCAAGCACCTATCTTGACCACCCAGCCACCAGGGTGTTGATGCTGAAGTTGGTTGAAAGATTGATCTTACATGTAGGTCTGTAACACGCAATGCAGCCCATACATATACATGTAATACTAGTACTACATGTATGTGTATGGGCAGCATTGCGTGTTACAGGTGAGTTTGCTGCACGTTATCATGCCAAAATTACAAAAATGTTAAACTTTTAAAATGTTTAACATTTTTGTAATTTTGGCATGATAACGGGCATGCCGGCAGCAAACTCTACGGACTCTGAAATTTAAATTTTTCACCGGACTTCCCCTGTATGCGCATCTTTACACAGACATCTCAAACCGGGTTCCCGATACCGTTTCTTCAAAATAACGATTAGCGCTTGCACCCGAATGCTTCAGAGCAGTGTATAGGAAATGGGAGAGCCAAGTGACTACATGCAATGGAAAGTCACAGAGCAAAGCTGCATGCATACCCACGTATTCTCACAACACCGTACAAGGATGATTGGGGTACACCAGTGTGCTGGTTTCGATCAACTGGTGAAGCGATTGGCGTTGCAAACAGCCAAAGTGATCGCTCACGACTGAGCTGCAGCAGTACCCGCGACCGGGTGCAAAGTTCCCTGATCGACGTTGCAAACAGCCAACCAGGGTGAAGCAGTTGGCGTTGCAAACGGCCAAAGCAATCGCTCATGCTTGAGCGGCAATAGTACCCGCGACCGGGTGCAATGACTACTGATTGGCGTCGCAAACAGCCGACCAATAGTATGCAATTTTAAGCAGAGATAGTAGCAGCAAAGCAACCAGTTGAAGGAAGCTGTTCCCACCTATATAATGTGGGAATGGGAGGGTGGGTGGCAAACAAATTCCGGTTGCTGCTCAGTGACACTGCAAAGGAAAGCGCAAGCCAAAGTCAGCGCAGCAAGAGCTACCCAAGGCGATTTGGGCGCGCATGCGCAGCAGTTGAGTGCACGTGTAAAGCCAGCTCAGTCGCAGCTAGCTAGCATGAGATAGATAGCAGCGCATCGGTCTTATCGCTAACTAGGGTTAGCCCAAAAGCTAACCCAACATTTAGCGCTTGCACCCGAATGCTTCAGAGCAGTGTATAGGAAATGGGAGAGCCAAGTGACTACATGCAATGGAAAGTCACAGAGCAAAGCTGCATGCATACTCATGTATTCTCACAACACCGCACAAGGATGATTGGGGTACACCAGTGTGCTGGTTTCGATCAACTGGTGAAGCGATTGGCGTTGCAAACAGCCAAAGTGATCGCTCACGACTGAGCTGCAGCAGTACCCGCGACCGGGTGCAAAGTTCCCTGATCGACGTTGCAAACAGCCAACCAGGGTGAAGCAGTTGGCGTTGCAAACGGCCAAAGCAATCGCTCATGCTTGAGCGGCAATAGTACCCGCGACCGGGTGCAATGACTACTGATTGGCGTCGCAAACAGCCGACCAATAGTATGCAATTTTAAGCAGAGATAGTAGCAGCAAAGCAACCAGTTGAAGGAAGCTGTTCCCAGAAAACCAGCACACGGCACCCCAGCAAGCGTTCACCACCAATGCACGAGAGCTAAGAACAAGTGATTAAGGCACGAGATGGATAAAGGTAGGCATGCAGATGGATGAAATCCAACGCAGGTTCTCAATACGGCAATTTAGCAATGACAATCGGTACCTGTATGTCAAGGCTATATTACATCGACTGGAATGGCAGCACTGCTCGGTCTGGTTGTGCTTGAGCAGCTGGGGCGAGACATCGGAATTCCTCCATGCGGAAACGAGACAGCGAATCGGCAATGCAGTTAGACTGGCCAGCAATGTGAGCAGCAGTGACGGTGAAATTGAAGCGGGCGCACACAAAGAACAGCTCTCTGATCAGGGTCATCACTGGCGGTGACTTGGATGTGCCGGAGCGGATGCAATCTACCACAGCCTTGTTGTCACAGTGCATTGTGATACGAAGCTGGCGCCATTCCTTGGCCCACGTGCAGCACGCTGTGGCCAACGCGTAGAGCTCCTTCCACTCAATGCTGTGAGTGAGTTGCTCAGGCGACCAGGTCCCTTGAAGCCAGCGGCCGCTGTTGAATGCGCCCCAGCCCAGGGTGCCACTGGCATCAGTGAACAGCTTCAAGTCTGGAGATGGTGTCCAATCTGGGAACAGGAAGAATGATTTTCCGTTCCATTGTTCCAGGAGCCGTAGCCACCATTGGATATCTTCCTGGCACTCGGTAGTCAGACTGATGCGGTAGTGAAGCTGCTGGTAGCGACTGCAAATAGACCACAGGCGCCGCATAAATGTCCGGCCGGGTACGATGACTCTTGCAGCGAAGGGGAGTTTCCCCAGAAGAGATTCGAGTTCGCGCTGAGACATGGTGGGGTTGATGCTCGCTGCAGTCAACAGGCGCTTGATGTCGGCCAATTTGTCGTCAGGGAGCCGGGCTTCCATCTTCTCACAATCCAGGATAATGCCCAGGAATGTCAGGGTACGAGACGGGCCTTCCACCTTTGCAGGCGCGAGCGGGACTCCGAGGTATGAGAATGCACGGAGAAGAATGGCCAGCTGCCGATTCGCCACTGCCTGGCCCACGCTCACGCACAAGTAGTCGTCCAGGAAATGCAGCAAATTAGGGATGGAGAATTCGTGGTGCATTATCCATTCGATGGTGGCTGCCACTGCATCAACTACCGCCGGGCTAGAGCGGAGCCCAAATGGCAAGACACGGTCGTAGTAGTACTTCCCCTGCCACAGGATGCCGAGGAGATGCCAATCCTGTGGGCGGACAGGTATTTGACGAAAAGCACTCTTCACATCGAGTTTAGAGAGATAGACAGGAGACGGGGAGGACATAATGATGTTAATGGCTTCATCAATGCTGATGTACTGCAAAGAGAAAGGCTCGGCAGGGATCCCGTCGTTAACGCTGGAGCCGGCAGGGCTGGACAGGTGGTGTATCAAGCGTAGCTTGCCATTCTTTTTCGGAACAGCGCCAATGCCAGAGCAGTACATAAATGGGAATGGGGGAGAGTCAAATGGGCCAGCCGTGTAGCTGGCGTTGCAGGAAGCGGTGAGCTGTGCAGACACAAATGCAGAGTGCTGGAATGCTGATGAGAGGTTGGACGAGTGCTGGTTAGTTATGCGGTTGCCGGTAAAGCCAATGT